>NC_071091.1:87150923-87466923 GCF_027358695.1 Spea bombifrons | reverse complement strand
GCTGCAAAACATCAAAAAGAATTACATAAGAGCCCCTTCCCAAATCAAAATAGCCATGTAGAAAAACCTATCTTTGGCCTTGTGATTTAGATCATAAAGTAAACCGTCCCAAATAATTCACAAACAACAATAGTATTCTTTTACATAAACAGTAAATGTTTGGATTTTCCTGTTCACTGACTAACAGCACACATATCATAAACACTAAGCTGTTACAGTGCGTTTTGTGTGTTGATTCACTTTAACAGTTGTTAGTGTGAAGACAGGAAAGAAAAGTGGGTGTAATGAGACCATGTGCAGAATGCTGTGAAAACAGAGGACCTTATTTGGCATAATGGGTTGCACCATAAGGGCCATAAAATTGTGCATGTGTTAGTATCATTTTAATTATTACGGCTGCCACATGTTAAGCAGAATAGCGGAACTACTAAAACAGCTTCAAAATCCTTATTGCTGATCACTGTATTTTAATTACAAGCAGGAACATTTGGAGATAGGTAACCATAAAACCCTTCTGTTATGAAATGAACTGAAATCAGATTTTTGTAATTATATTTTAGATCACAGCTTCATTTTCAATAGCTGCAGGGAATGCTATTTTAATTAGTGCAGATTAAAAGTAGGTAAAATGACCTCACCTGTCACATTTACAAATACTTCTCAAACTTAAGAAACTTAATGCATTACATTGATGTTTCAATGTTTTGGAGAGATGAAATGTAAACATGTAAATGTTCTGTTCTATCACACTACAATAGAATAACCACTTAAAAAAAATGATTACAACCAGGGATATGGACACATTGCTTTGGTTCAAGTGTTCAACTTTATAATGTTCAGGAGTTGACTTTTATGATTTAATGAATTCCTTCATAGACACACTCAGGTAAGGACTGGCACCTTCTGGCCTGGGGGGCACGTAAAGCCATGTGGCCCCATTGGCACCTTGCCCCCCGATAATTAACATACACACTGGCACACAAATTTACACACATACGTACACTAACACACACATTTACACACTCCCAATAACACACACGTCCATATAAACATCCATGCTAACACACTCCCTCTAACACATGTACACACTTATGCTAATAAACACACCCTCTAACACACACACTTAAACATACATACATATGCTAAGACACGCTCCCTCAAACATACAATCCCTCTAATACACATATGCATCTGTGCTAACATAAACATACTCACACATACACACATGCTACACATACACACTCACTCACTCTAACATACATACTCAATCCCTATCAAAGTACTTTACCCTTTCACTTTTTAACATCCTTCCCCATACCCCTTTACCTTCCCAGAACCTTCTTTCCAGCTGCTTGCACAGGCTGTGCAAGCAGAAACACAACGTGGGGCCACGCAGCATTGTGTTTTGTGACCCTGCCAGTTCCTGCCTCTGTGCTTGGGCTCATCGAACTGGTCCTTTTTAAAGACACTATTTTGATTTTGGAACTGCATACGTCTCACATTGTCTGAAACTTGGAATAATTCACTATCACTATTTTTAGAAACTATGAGGAACTTTTTTTTCATTGGACTTGGAAAAATGACATTCTGATTCACTGTTTATTTATTTTATTAATGTTTTCCTTATGCATATATGGAGATTCCCTAGAACATTTTGGTGGCTGTGACAGAGATAGGTAAACGTATATAGGTATAGGTAAGTGGATATAGACAAAGGAAACTTATCTTCAAAATATTATTTTAAAGCTTGGATTATTAATTATTTATTTGTGGTCATCATAATATAAAGAAACATTAATGTCAAAACACTGGTGATAGTTAGCTTTGTCTTCTTTTTGTTGTTGTCTCCAGCAGTAATATATATATAGTTAAATACACTTAGTTATATTTCTTGAATATGACTGGTACTCCTGCTTGGTAAAGATAACATATTTAAGATTCTGTACAATCTGTACAAGCAACACAAATGACAAAAACCACAAAAATAGGAATTTTCTGATACATTGTATACATTACTACATTAATTCTATTAATAAATAAGCATGGGTAACGACAGATATGCTAAACTAAGAGAAAAGCATAGACAAAAGATGTGTTTATTGCTCTATAGAAAAAAATATTATTTTTATATTCCCCACTGGTGATGAGTACATCACCATGCAAACAACTTTAAAGAAGATCCTTTTTTTGGTTTTGGTAGCATAGTTATTTAGTTAGTAAGATACCAAATATAGTGTGCTTAGTAGGTAGTTTTTAGGTAAATCCGTGAGTTGGATATTTAACCTGAAGTTTTGAATGGGTATACTAAGTTTTTGGTTCCCTCCATATCCACAGCCTGCAAAAAATCTTTTTTTTCAAAAAAAATTTTTGTTGTTCTCCAGTATCGCCTTTCCTTGCTGGACTTAACATGGCGGTTCTAGCAATTGCTGACATCAGATGCCTGATACCTGAAGCTGCGTACGTAGCCGTACAACTCTTGGTTGTGGGAGCAGAGTTTGGACATGGCTCACTCCCCACCCATTTTCACCTTAAGCAGCGGCGTGCCCTGCGACTTTACTGGAAACGCCCATCGACATCAGCAGGACCGCCCACTGACATCACCACACAGTGACGTCAATATATTCCTATGTTTTTTTTTAATAGGTGATACAAAATATGTGAATTCAAGTAATTCTCGTAACGCTTATTTTAGATATTGAACAAATTAATTTTATTAATGTAATCAATGAATGTAAAATTAAATCAATTATAAATAAATATTTATTCTCTATATTTTTTAACAGAAATGTAAAGGTTTTATAATATCATATTATATATAATAATATAATATTTATTTTGATAAATCACCCAAATATAATTCATTTATACTAGCCTATAGTTTCATAAAAAAAACACAGTAGTTTTTTTTCCTGAAATGTATTTTTAATAATATCTGCCTGTTTCCTATACTCTCCCATATCAGTACAAAATCAGTACAATAGTTATGTCTAACACGGGGTGAATTGGCCCTTGGGTACACCATTAAGCCATTGAGGATGATGGCGGGTGTGTTTGTCAATGTAGCCATTTCCATCAGTGGCTTTAAAAAAATGTTTTGGTATAAATGGAATTACCAACTACATATAACTTTAAATGAAAAAAAACAAATTTGAATGATTCCTATTAATATACTGGCAAAAGCCTGTAAAGAAAGTGAATTCCCATCCCAAATAACTAAAATATCGTCTATGTATCTGCGCCATAGCGCCAAGCTAGCATCAGAAAGGTTATGATTCCAGATGTTGTTCGGTTCCCAATTATTAATATATTGATTGGCATACCTTGGCACTGTACCACTAATTAGAGGGAGCTAGAGCAGGAGCCTTCACTAGGGTGAAGGAGGTCTCAGTCAATCCGCTCAGAG
This sequence comes from Spea bombifrons, assembly GCF_027358695.1. Classification (NCBI taxonomy): domain Eukaryota; kingdom Metazoa; phylum Chordata; class Amphibia; order Anura; family Pelobatidae; genus Spea; species Spea bombifrons. Next base: position 87,463,520 of record NC_071091.1, on the reverse strand, counting down.
GTCTCTCCTGATTGGCTAAGTGCCTCCACATTGAGTTCAGTATAAGCTGCAGCCAGCACTAGGTAAGAAACCCGCTGTTTATGGATGTGACTTTGTTTGTCTTTTTGTGTGACTGTGTGTGAGTAATTTTGGTAATAGAGGGGGTCAATTGCCTAAAACTGCTCATGTCTGGTACTGGAGGGAGTTAGTTGTCTGAGACTACTTATGTCTGGTAATGGAGGGGGTTAATTGTTGGACACTACTCTTGTCAGGTAATGGAGGTGGGTAATTGTCTGAAGCTGTTCATGTTGAGTAATGACTATATATTATAATATAAATATATTATGAAATCTAAAATCAGCATAGGTCCAAAGGCGTCCTGTTGACACAGAATTTTCTGCCTCTTTAGTGTCATATTCCAGAGCGTTGTAGCTTAGTAGAATAGATAGCAGCCACAAGGTAGGTGTGGGATACTACCCTGGTGAAGGTTTAGTATAATGCAAGACATTAAAAGCACTACAGCCCTCACCCTCCACTATTGAAGTTTAACACGTTAGTTTATATGCAACAATATATATATATATCTTAGAATAATGTAGTTCAAAATATGATGAATCCAATCAGACATTGGATTTCAATACATTTTCTGCTCACTTCTGTTACTTAACCACTTGAACATATTGATATGTGACTATAAAATAATCTTGCAAAGAGAAAATGAACCCATTAAGGACCAGGCTGTTTTTTTCTTTCTGTACCCTTCAGGACTGAGGCTGTTTAAACATTTTGCGGTGCTTGTGTTTAGCTGTAATTTTCTTCTCTCTCATTTAGTGAAATAGGTTCTAAGATTTATAAGAGTTTAGAAATACACAATGATTTTATTATATATTTTTTTTTTTTAGCAAGTTATAGGGCAATAAATACAAGTAGCATTTTGCCATTTCAAAACCATATTTTTCAGATCTGGTATTCCTGCTCCCATGTCCTATTTGGGACATCTTTGAAGCCGGTCAGTTCAATTTACCCCCATCAAACCATAAACTTTTAAAAACTAGACACCCTGAGGTATTTCAAATCTTGATATTTTACACAAATAGTACTTCGGGTATACATTTACAGCTCCTGGCATATGTCACTTCGAAAAAAAAACACCCCAATATTTGTTCAGCAAATACCACCCTTACATGGGTTTGTCAGGTTATTTGGGGGCTAAAAACCCATATTTGGGGCATGTGCAATTCTGTTTTCAACTTGGAAATTTGACATCTGGTGTTTCTGCCTCCATGTCCTATTTGGGATGTCTTTGATGTCAGACACCACAGGGTATTTCAAATAGTGTTATTTTAACACTTTTCATGCACTTATTCTACCACCAGACTTTGCCAAAGTAGTCATTTTCGTGTGTGTTTTTTTAAACACACATTGTACTTCAAGTATAAATTCATAGCTCCTAGTATATGGCACAGCCAAACAACACCTTAATATGTGTTCAGCCATATCCCCTGAGTACAGTGATACCACCAATGCATGGGTTTGTTGGGTTGTTTGGGGGGCTAAAAGGCAACATTTGGGAGGTGTACATTTTTCAATTTGGAATTTTACCATCTGGTTATCCTGCCCCCATGTCCTATTTGGGACATCTTTAAACCATATCAAACCATATAGTTTTCAAAACTAGACACCCCAGGGTGGAGTTTTAACTCTTTCCATACACTTATTCTACCACCAGCATTTTTGAAAGTTTGTGGTAGTCATTTTTTGTGTGTGTTTTTATATTACACATTGGACTTCAGGAAAGAATGTATAGCTCCTTCTGGCAGGACCTTATGAGAGCTGTGCAAAAACAAATGCCTGCAAACCTCAATGAACTGAAGCAACGTTGTAAAGAAGAGTGGGCCAATATTCCTCCGCATCGATGTGAGAGACTGATAAAGTCATAGAGAAAGTGAATACTTCAAGTTATTGGTGCTAAAGGTGGTTCCATAAGCTATTGAATCATAAGGTGTACTTAGTTTTTCACACATGGCTTTTCCATTTTGGCTTTATTTTTGTTGAATAAATCATGATACCGTGTAGTATGTCGTGTTATTGTTCACCTGAGGTTGTATTTACCACCTGCTAAGAACAGATGATTGTTATTATGTCCTGATATGTAAAACCATAGAATTCAAAGATAGTGTACTTTCTTTTTCACACAACTGTACATGTGGAGGCATACACATATTGTGAGTTCTTCTTCTGGCAAAGGGCAGTAACTGTGAAACTTCTCTTTACTTAGCAGGGGACTGCAAGAACAAAACCCTGATCAGCAGGGACATCTTTTGATAATTCTACGGGATATTAGCTTTGTAAATGTGGGTTTATTGATAAGGGGTGATAAGGCTGATGCATCACTGGGGGTGCTTCTTTCTGATTCTTCCTGTACTAGAAACCTGTTGAGCAATAAACTAGCAGATCAGTAATCTATCAAGTATCCATACTATTCTCCAGAGCTTTATTTTGTATTTTTATTACTTGATGGGACCTAAGCCCAACTAGGACAAATTTAGAGACCAACAGGGATCCCTGTTGAAGGACAGAAAAGCGCCAAAAATTCTCATGAGAACATTATAGAGGAAGTGCCTTCTGGGCTGCTCCCAGAGGGATACCTGATAGGACCGGTTCAGATTTAAGTATCAGGGCCTCACTCTGGCAAACACTCATTTTAATGTCAATCGGGTGATTGATGGCACTGTGTACAGTAAATATATTCCCCCTCTTCAAACTGCATTTGTTTTTTCCACCAAGAGCAGATTGACATTCAAATGAGTCTGTAAGGAACAAGAGTCTAGTGCTTCAGTTCTTGCTTAGTGCTGATGACATTGATTTGTGAGCATAATGTTTGACTATGGGATGTGTGACAGATAAATTTTATCAAAATTAAGGCACAATTAAACATTTCATCTTCCTAATTACTGGCTGTAGATTCGGCCTGATGACCATGTGCTGTAAGAAATCAGCGACCATTACACATTTTAATGGAGCACAGCTGTCTTACAGCTTGGTAATATTTGCACAGTGCCACAGAACTGTAATTTATGATAAAAAGAAAAAATGTGTATTGGCTCTTTTTGCCAAAACAGATTAAGGATTCATATACTTTAATGAGATTTGGAGCTCGCTTTAGATTATAGTTATAAATGATTTATGCGCATGTTGGTCGGCTCTTACACATTTACTTGATTTGTGCCTTTTGCTCTGCGTGGAGCAGAGAGTTACCAGAAGTGTCAATAATTCACATTCTACCCTGTAAAAATATCCAAGTGGACAGGAAATTATGACAAAGTATTACCAGTGCAGCCCTAGTAAATGGCTTTAATCTGTTGGTTTGTTGGTCTATCAATTTTTCTGTACAGCTTGTACCTTAGATATACATAACACTGAATATTCTTAAATGCGTCATTAAATCGATATAGGAAGTTTTCTGTTTGAATTGCGTATAAAGGTGAATTTGACATCTATACATACATCTACAATGTCAAGTTTTGCATCATCTATCTATATCTTGCATAAGCCTGCTTGTCTACAGGTTTTAGTTTGATAGAAATACAAAACCTCCCCACCTAATATCATCAACGATCAATATTCTCCCTACCTTTAAGATCTCTACACCATTGACTTTGCTACATCTTCCTCACTACTATCAGATCATCCTCATTCAAGTAGTCACTCCTGTCTCATTCCAATTCAATCTCCTAATAGAGCAGGACCCTCTTCTCTCATTTGAACACAGATATTAGAATTGCTAGTGTCTGTTTTGTGTTCAAGCAGTTGGCAGTTAGAATAGCCCATTTTAAGGGAACATAATTGTTGAAACCACAAATTACTAAAATGGATATGTACAGCCTTACTTGATTCAGTTCTATCAAGATTTGTATGGTCCAGTAAGTAACTCTTTGTATTTATCATCACTTTACCATTGTGGTCTTTCAAACAGTTTGTTGAGCTTTAGATTTAATTGAAAAGTTAACAACCATTATGGGTAATAATGATTACCTTTCATGTAGTTTTATCTTCTCCATACTTGTGCTTATGTGTTATAGACTACTAGTCTTAATGGTAAAGTGGGCAGCTGCCCATTTTCATAAACACCTCATGTCTGGAAAAGCTTCCTGTGCCGGGGTGGGATCCATGCCTTATAGGCAATAGAGAAAGTATTTGCCTTGTGTGATGCCACTTTTGTGAGCAAATAAGTGCAGTGTTCTTATTATTAATGCGCTTGATACATTAAACAACTTGAGTTTTGTTCTCCAATGCAAAACGTAAACATCTTAACAAATGGAAATCTGCAGATTGCTTACTTTTCTAGAAATATATCTTTCAGAAATGAATTATAATATTATCAAAAATAAACTTTTCACCATAAAATCTCCCTTAAAAAAATTGTTTAATTTTCTCCAAGGCTCTCCCACCCCTAACACAGTTTTCTCTGACTACAGAAATGTAAAATATCTAATATGCTTGTTGTTTACAACCACACCAGGCCAGGAATACCAAGGCACTTTCTCTCTTCTTGTTTTTGAGCACCAGGGAGAAGCACCTCCTAACCCTGATATCCATACCTGGAAACCCCCGGGGTCGGCCTGGAGAAACACCATTTCTCTGGTTCTCCAGGTAAAAACCTGAATCCTACAGGTCGCGGGAGAGGGGTCTTGACACTCAACACTCCCCGGCAATTTCCTCTGCTTCCCCGGCAATTTCCTCTGCTTCCCCGGATATTGTATAAAAACTCAAAGCAAAGAGTGGTACAAAGTTGTGATCTTAATAATCTGATAAACAAAAGAATGGTACAATTCTATTGGTTGCTTTTTATAAATAGTACCACATGTCTGTTTTGCCAAGAGCACCTGAAAGCAGTCACAAGTCAACTATATAATGAACACTTCTGTCAGCACTGTATGCTACGTACTAATTAAAAGATCAAATATGACATCATTTATCTGTGGTCTTCCTCTTTCAGCTGTGAAAAATGACAAAAGAACATCATGTGTCAGGATATGTGCCAAGAGTTATACCAACTGCGCTAAACTGATAGAAAATATAACAATAATCATTTGTCAAACACCACAAATGATTACGGTATTAGAGTTTTGTGGAAATGAGAAATACATCAAGCAATAGCTTGCTTTAGAAGACACAAAATCAGATGCAGCATTACATTAACGATAAAATTAGATTATACAATCTGGAACAATTTGTTATACTATAACCTATTACTCTAAAGATACTGCCTATTATGCTTCAGTATTCTTCAACAGAAACCAAACTGCTACCTTCACAACTTTAAGCATAACTAAATCCATTACTTTAAACTACCGTACTTATAGCTTTTGCATTTTTTTGTCAATCCATATAATAATGTTTTGGAGATGCTTAGTTTAAATGTCAAATCTATGGAACTGAACTCAAGACCAGCAGTAGCCTGTGGCAGAGTCAGCACTATCTGGTCATTGTTGTTGGCATTATTTCCTGTCCTTCACTATTCCCTTCATCTCACCATTACAAAGGTTGCCTAAACTAACCAGTAAAGTATCAGTAGTGTAGAGATAATTTAACTGGTACCAATAACCATGCAGAGCCTCTGAAAAAAAATTATACCTCTGAAGACCCCTGTTCCTCCTTTCTCCATTGATATCCCTCTTTTTCTAGGACCTCAAAATGTTTTGCTGGGTTCTTACAGCAAAAGTGTCCCTATACTCAAAATATGTTTTTACTTAGTTTGTAAATTCAATTGCATACATTTATTTAAAATATGAAAGTTTTACTGTATTTTGCCTTTTGGGCTTATATCAATTACTACATTTCATTATTGAAAAGAAAAAAACAAAACATAAAAAAAAAAAAAAAAAATGTCTCCCATTGTATTATGTCTTTTTTGCCAAATTATGAGACCTTTACAGCCATCGGGTTAAGTTGCCGGTTGATATTTATTGTAAAGTTGCATAAAATGGGGACAATGGACCCATGGTTTCTATGAAATTTGTTACCAGAAAAACAGTCAGATGGTAGAAATGAATAGGCAGTAGTTTTAACCAAAAAAAGATCACACTTCAATGTAAATTTCATATTCAGCCTTCTGGTCCAGCTCATATCCATCTGGAGCTTTATGCCAATGGGTGCCAAGAAATCAAAATGAGCTCTCTGTATATCAGGGGAAGCTCATATTGTGAAAAGATAAGGTTATTTTAATTTAAAGTCAGAAGAATTATGGATTTTCTGCATGGTAAAATTATATTGTAAAACTTAAGGGAGATCATGTGTTGAAGTAACAGATTCATAACCACGGACAGTAAAGTTACTTCATAAATATACAGTGCAACAATATTTTTGTAAAATAATAATCAACAAATCACATTTCTGACATGAAAAAGTTACCTTTATTCTGGATATGCTTTTTGTACATACAAATGCCTTTTGGCTTTGCTTTGTGTAGCTTGGGAAAGCAGTGCTAGTCCAGTAGTGAAAATTAAAAAAGGATGAGTACCACAAGATACAATTATAACTTTTTATTGGACAAGCTTTCAAACTCAAGTCAAAAGCAATACTAATCACAAAGTAAGGCATTGGTATGAGTATAGGGGTTAAGGAGAATACATGAGTGATTTTTTTTGCCTGTTTTTGCCTTTTGCCTTTTTTGACTGTTTTTGCCTTAGAAATACAAGCATTATAAGAAAAACTACCATTGACCATGCCATCTCCTACATAGAGCTAGAGACACCAATAAGGTAGTTTTGTGTTATCAAGTAGATCTTTAGGGCTGACTTTAAAAAAATTATCTGAGCAGATAAATATTTAAGCTTTCAGTTTGTGTCACTGGATGGATGGATGGATTAGGAAGAAAAGAAAGGGAACAGGAATAAGAGAGCACAGGGAAAACATTCATAACATTATTTTGCTATTCATAATGACTGTTTTTTTAAATGTATAGCACAACGCCCTGAAAGAGTGTCAAGATAATGCTGCTTTATAAAAACAATAGCCTATCAGGGTGCTGATTTAACAATACTCTATATTATTATTGTTATTATTATTATTATTATTATTTTTACTATAAAACATTTACAAAAAAGAAGAAATCTATTGTATTTAGCGCAAAAATTGGTATTGGTATTTGCCAAGAAGTGGCTTTTTAAATTGCCAAAGGTCTTATAGGTAGGCAGACAGGCACTGATTGATACATCTGTGCTTATCTAAGAAGATTAAGAACATATGCACTGTTGGGGGTACTGTATCCAGTGCTCAACTCCAAACCTACAAATATATACATAAAGTACATGAGGCAGCAGTACTTTATTTTGGCCAAAGCACACACGCTCATATACAATCTTAAAGCCATATTCTGGCCTAGGCCATCTGAACTAAATATGTTGCTACTTCTAGACCAGGTGAAAATATGTGATAAGAAAGGGGAGAGACACTGGCATAACTACAGGTGAATCTGAGGTTGCTTGCACAATGTGGGAAAGCGGGGACGGGAGGTGGGACATATGTATATGTGGTTATATATATGTATGTATGGATGTGTACTTGTGTGTGTGAGCATGTGCGTGCAATTGTGTGTATGAGCATGTATATGTGAGCATGGATGTGTACTTGTGTGTGAGCATGGATGTGTAAGTGGGGTGAGATGGAATGTGTGTTAGTGAGTATGATTAAGTGTGTGTAATTTGTGTGTGTTTACATATGTTGTATGTTGGAGGGGTCAAAGAAGGCACAGACCAGTTGTGTGGGGGCAATGATGGCACAGACTAGCTCTTGCAGTTGGGGGGCTACAGGGCAATTTTCGCAACAGGGCCCCCATGGTTTCTAGTTATGCCCCTGGGGAGAGAGTCCATATAACCATTACTGAGAATTTCAAACAAAAAGAGAAGATGACTTAAACTGTCAGTGCACTAAAACATTTTAGTTGTACCAAAAAGATTCTGACAATTTTTTTGTTTAGTTTTTGGTACATTCATTTTCAGACAACAAACTTAATTTCCCACTCTTTCAGTTTGAAAATCAGAGGGGCTTTTTTCATTTGGGATTTTTTCATATCCCAACTGGATACTACCGCTAAAGCATACTCCCTTAGCCCGAGACGAATCTTGGGAACTCCAGTAACCAGGAACAGCATACACAGCCGGAAAAGAAAGTACAGCATGTTACTCCAAGCGTCAGACAGGACCAATGTAGAAGTAAAAGCAGGAACATGGAATATAGCCCAATTCAGCCAGTTGGTAGACAAGACCAATGTACAGTGAAAACATAACTCACTTTATTAGACATATAGGTACTTATATACAGCAAACACAATTAACATACAATGGAAGCCAAAGACACACAAAGTCCTCCTTCAGGTCCAGCAAGGGGGACACACAAACAAACAATACAATGGGATACAGATTTAAAGATTTACTGGGTGCAGATGAAAAAGTACTACATGAGGAGTTACAGGAGCTCCTCCACAAGTAAGGTATCATTTGAAAGCTCCAGACCCCCCAGTTAATTTTTTGAAAAGCACTGTTATGCATCGCATGAGGTCAAAAGCTACACCCGGTTAAAGATCTAGTGGGTTGTAGCAAAGTTCCAGTCTGCTTGGAAGTTCCACAGAGTTTCTATGCTTGTCCCAGTCAGGCACATGGAGTATTTCTGGCTCTGCACAGTCCTCATAGCCAGAAGGTATATGGAATCTGGTTGGGGTAGACCTGACTGGGTTTTTCGGTCACCCTATACCCCCAATTAGCACAAGGTGAATTAGACATAACAGCGGACTGGACTGGCAGGCAAGAAGTTGCCCTATGAATCCGTGATGGCCCCACTCCCAAACTCACACCTACCCCCATGTGTCCTCAGCCTAAGGCCGTTATGACAACACTCACCCTCATTCATGCTCTTTCACACTTCCACTCTGTCATACTGTCTCATGCCCTCTTACTGTATCATTCACTCTCTCACACTCCCCTTTACTCTTTCTTACACTTGAAATGTCTTGAAATGTCTCCCTACGTCTACGCAGACTTCTTCTCTTAAATGAAATTTGTTTATCTTAAATGCTTTGCTAGGTTACATAAATAACCATTTAGAGGCCCCAAAGTCACATAACAAAATCGTGGTAAAGCCATGTCTCCTAGTTCCCCCCTGAAAACTAAGTTGTCCTTCTTTGGCCATTTGAAATGTTGGGAGGTACAGCATATTATTATTATTTATTGATTTAGATAGCATTTTGTGCAGCATTAAACAATGGGTAAAATTGGTGACTGAAGGGTTAGAGATTTAAATGTAATGTAAAGAAGTTTTATTTCACTGTGAGGATGTTTGATAAATGAAATAGCCTCTAATCAGAAGTGATAGAGGCTAATACAGTGAGGGAATTGAAACATACATGGGATAGACATAAAGCTATCCTGAATCTAAGACAAGACCAAGGACTGATTAAGGTCAGAGTCTGTACATCAGGAAAAATGGGCAGACTAGATGGGCCAAATGGTTCTTATCTCTTGACAAATTCTATGTTACAAAAATTGGTTATAAGGACATGATTAGTTATACTTTGTAGATCATAAGACATCATATTGCCATTTTGGAGTCAAGAATTGTTTTTTGCCCTTTTTTTGAGCTACAATTGCTGGTCAACAAGATGTTCTAATGCCATTGATTACATTCATTGTTTCTATGTTGCAGGGATTATTCAATATATACACCTGCATTCAAACCGCAGCAGAGGGAGTAGGAAATACTACAAAAACGCTCGGGTTTGTATATGTGCCCTTTTACACCTTCTCAGAATAAGTGTAATTATAGAAAAATATATATCTTTCCCTAATGTATCGGTTTGTCTTGGTCTGTCAGTTCTAGTTTTGTCACACCTTTTGAATGTATCTCTTGTAAGAAGCACTGGCTAAATTGCTGGCGCTATATAAATAAAAGGTAATAAAATAAAATATAATAACTGAAAGACCCCACATTATTTCCTTTGAGACATTTGAGAATGTTCTATGCACAAGACTGTATGTTTGACATACTATAGAGTCATATTTCAAACACCTGATATTGTCTAGCTAATTTATTTCTATTTATTTCATTGTTTCATGTTATTCTGGCTATGGCAATAGTCATATCTCATTCATAATAATTTAAAGTCATAATCAGCATATAAAACAAATGACTAATGTGAGACTGGGTGTTTATTACATGTTTTATTAAAGCCAGATGGCCATGTTTGATGAGTCTGTTACATTTTTACATTTATATGTAGCATATTTTCAAGGAACAGTATTTTCAGACATTGCGCTCTGTACATAGACAATAAAATTATAGCAGCTTTGTCATCTTTCAGATGGTAAAGACAATCTAAAAATAGGAGATATGGTGTGGTGAACATGTGACTGTTTCTCAGGGAAAGCCAATCTTTAACACTCAAGCTGTTGTGGACTTCCATATCACCCATAGACGGTAAAATGCCACTAACAGATATTGGGATTTGTAGTCGGCAGCCTCTAGGAAGCTTGAGGTTACCCATCAGGACCTCCCATCATTATATTATCTGGATTTGTATTTTTGATGCACGCACAAGACTTTAAAATTGATTTGAGCTGTTAAGTCAGGAGGATACCCTTTTCTATATTAAAGTGTTAATCAATATACACATGAGTGTACGTGTAAGAGCTTAGACATTATATAGCCTGCTTCCAATTCATTAACCTCAAATGCAATTTAGCAGACCCAGCTTGCAGACGCTTTGGTTTGCTACTTAATTTATGCCCACTTTAGAATGATAAAAGAATATATTTTTGAATGAAGTAGTAGCTTACCGACACTAAGTCTGCATATTTTTTGTAGGATTTATTAGTTGCTATGTTACAGTAATTAGCACATGGACACAGTGGCACACAAATTAATGTTCAGGATTCTAAGCAAATACAACTGCCTTCCGTATTATATTTTCTTCAATAAGATGTAATGGCTTTTTGACACACCATAAGCACAGTTGTGACCACAGGCTCACTTGTGTCATTTTGTGTGCAGTAATGAAGCCTGACGAGTGGTCTCCTGCTTGCAGATAGCCGGCTGTTGTCCTAAAAATGCAAACCACTGCCTCGGGCCATAGAATCAGGAACAGGCTAAGGACAGTGGCATAGCTAGGGCTCCCCACTGTTTATCCTCCCTTTAGCACACTCTAGCTCGATGCAGAAGCATAGTCTTTACCCTTGTACATAAGGACAAAATGTGAAAATAATAAATAAAAAAAATATCACCAATTGCACAAAGACAAGGTTTGAAAGAAAACAGATTTTTTTAAGTTGCAGTGCTGACACTGACAAGAAGGAGGAAAATACTCTTGGAAACTAGGATATCCGCTGTTTTCTTTACTAAAAACCCCCAAATGTTTAGAATGTAAAACCTGCTACTTTCATACATTTTTTTTTTAAGGGAAAGTACATCACAGGAACAATCTGATCCCTTTAACAAACGGCTCATTGGTATTCCATGGAGAGAATTATGGCTCACATCCTCTACAGGGCAGCCAGATACGTAGCATGTAGTCTGGGCCAACGGCACATTCCAGGCTCACAAAAGAATGACACTTTTTGTATGGTGCTTAAATACTGTGGGAAGCTTTGTACTTAATCAGAAAGAACTTACCAAACAAAGAAAAGTATATTTGTAGCTATAAAGCAATGACATATATTACTTTGCCAAACATTGTTTTTAATCGATAGGTGTTTTGATTAGTTTACATTGTTATATGGTATATCACTGTCTCCATGTGTTTCATCAGTGACTCCTGTCTTCGTGTTTTTGAACTGACTGATACAGTCATTTGTTACAAATCCTATATCAGGAAGAAGGCTCTTACCACCATGTAGTCAGTATTGTCAGGAAGGAATAGTTTAGGTATCTGCATTTCAGCAGAACATCAGGTGAGTGACTGCTAATAAATATTTAAATGGCAAATTGGGTTGAAAAGAACAGAGCATATGAACCCCAGGGTTTTCTTACCTCTTTTTTATTAGAGAGGAAAATGTGTTTTATTACAAATATATGGATCTATGTGTTTACCTACTTGATTATGTTTTGGTTGGTAGTACTAATGTGCCACTGGAAACCAAAGATGTAACACAAAACACTGAAGCCCACTCCATTCTCATATTCTGTTTTGGATCTAAGCATGTCATTGTGTATGTGTGTAATCACCACTAGTTCACGTACGGCTATATAATGAGTAAATACATTGCACATAATAAATAATTGATATGATAACACACACTCCACTTATTCCTGGTCATAAATAATTACAGAAGGTAATAGCAACAGATGATATAAGTGTCAACTTCATAAGTAATGCAATTAGAAGCTTTGGATCCAGGACCCTATAGGGGACTACATTACACCACACAGCTTGAAGCCATTTTATTGTATAGCTTACAGCCAGCAGAAATATATAGAGATAATTGATCCTGTCTCACATCCTTAGCCATAATTATAATGCTATAATACTTACTTTTATCTGAACTCTCATTTGATAACTAGCCCTTATCTGAATTATCTTAATTCTGACTCACATGCACAGCATGGAACTCCATCTTTGTTTTGTGCTTGGGCCTACATTCTTGGACCAATCTACAAAACTGGCATTTGTCAAATGTGTTTTTAACCTCACCCTATGCAATAGTTTAACATATGCCTAAAACCTTACGCATGAGCTTCTAGGGGTCCAAAGTCTGAATGCATTCACTGAAGAAATGATGGGCACTAGTAAACACAAAGCTTAGCATGCTTTGAAAGGTAAAAAAATAAAATACAAGCATTATTATAATGACCATAGAAGTTTATGTATGATGTAATGGTCCCAGTCCAGGCCTGACACTATGTAAGTAAGTACCGTGTGTAAGTGACCTCTATACTGCAACCTCTCCAAAATACTTACAAACAAACTAAGGAGAGAGCGACTGCATGACAATTGAAAATGTCTCCTTGATTTAACTATACGAAGGACAAACCTTCTACAAAATAGTCTGAGTTGGTCCAGCATAATGCATAGGTAATGTATGAGATTTTTCCTCAATGATTTAGCTATACATTATACAGAGGCAGCTCAGACCTTCCTGCAGGTGAAGCTTGTTACGTCACCCTTTCTATGATCACTCTTGAGTCTTAATAAAATGAGCCTTTAATCTAAATGATTCAAACAACTTCACAAGATATATGAAGACCCATCTTTACCCAATTGTGTATATATATATATATATATATATATATATATATATATATACACTAAAAACTAAATATAACATCAATCTGGAAACATTTACAAAGAAGCAGCTGAATTCTGATATATTTATACTGCTTTATATAGATTACACTTTAATAACAAGCGGAATTTCAGATAACACTGTACATTTAAAAACCTGTTAATTGCTATCAATATGCCAAGCTGCTATATATATATATATATATATATATATATATATATATATATATATATATATATATAAAGGGAATAATTTAGACAAGCATTTATTTATACATTATTCTAAAAAGAAACCTAGCTGAGGGACCATCAAATGAATTGTCACTCTTCTGTTTCAAAGAAAATAGGGTACTTGGTAATAAGACATTCAGGAAAAATGGAATATGGCTTTGGGCGACTTGCAGACAGATCCATAGCCTTTGGGCTAAAAACACCCAGCGAAATTAAGTGCCGTCCATGTAGAAGATTACTTTATTACTATCAATGTATTTGTTTTAGTTAGGTTTAGTTAGGTTAGTTTACTTCATGAAACACGTTGCTGTGGCAAAATGTATCAGAAGTCACAAGTTTCCATTCTGATTTTTTGCGCACACAATCCTTAAAAGGCAGATAATGGATAAAACCATGCGGTGGTGACAATGCGTGGGAGTGACTGGCTGCAAGGGAAGATCCAGGAGCTCCGTGCAGTGTTAATGGTGAAGTCTATCTGCGAGGATGCAGCTACAGGGCAGAAGGGGGCTTATGCTCACATTTTGCAGCACCTACATTGATTGAGCCTTGATTCAGGGCCTAGCTTATTCCTTAATTGAAGTTAGTCCCAGTGGTGTTTCAGCTGCTTACGAGTTTCAGAGAGCTGCTTGATAGATATAGTACAACTTGTGCGAGTCTGTCACTCGGAGGTTTGGTATCAGTTTCTGCTCCTATGGGCAGCGGGATCGAGGAGGCATGGGTTGCTCAGTCTGGAAAAATGAGTAGTGGAGATATTCACATTATTTACTTTATGGGGCCAATTATGGATTAGGTACGATGAACAAAGAATGGCAATAAAGAAGGGCCGAAGGTGGAATGATGAAGATATTGCCTAATGGCTGTGCGTGGTGGCCCCGGGTAGGTTGGGTTTTCAGCCTTTTTACCAGGAGCCTGGTACATCAGCCTCTATCAGTATGCAGGCCACGACCCCAAAGGGATATTGTTGAAAATAAAATGATGGCCAGTGTAAGTAGACAGAGTGCCACAGTGCCAGTGGTATAATGGGAAATCAAATGGCAGATATGGACAAGGTGCTTTGTGGGTTTCAGGTTTTTGAGCATAATTTCAGGGACAGTGGTGTGTGGGCAGTTGGCCTTTCACTTGGATTTAGGACCCTCCTGCAATTTGAACTTCCTTGAGTTGTTTCCAATTTTGTTGGCAATTGAGCTCTGCTACATCTTCTCCTCACCATGATTCTTCGTTTGTTAAGGTATTTATTTTAAGATGTTTACAGTTCAATGTAAATTTTAGGGAAGTCATGGGGGTATTGCAGGTTGACACAAGAATCTAATGGTTGCCTCAACGTGTCTTTTCCGGCATGGTAGAGTTCATTTATTAGAATTAGGGTTGGACATTTGGACTCCGTCCACTCATGCCGGTATTGAAAGAATGCAGTGTTGTGGGGGGCCAAAAATATGCAAGGAGGTTGCATGTGTTGGCTGTCCCAGTTCTTTGTGTTTGTTGCCGGCATAGTGAGTAGGCCACCGGTAATACGGCATTACTCGTGGTGCACAGGTCTTATAGTATAACGTGTGGGACACTCCTTGGGTCGTGAGCTCAGGTGACTTAGCGCCTTGAGTTTGATCAGTGTGCCGATGGGAGGATGCTAGTGAGAGCAGCAAAACGTGTGTATTATGCCTATATCAGCCAATATGTTTTAAATGGAAAATGTCCAATGGTCAAGGTTTTATGGCCATAGAACTGGGAAGAAATATTTAAGTGATTTAATTTTAAATATGTTATGTGAGCAATTAAGAACTGTGTGAATTATACTCATATATACCCTTAACTATTGTGAATTACAAAAATGCAGAAATTACAATGTGGTCAATTATTAATCATAGCAGAAGAAGTTTTACATTTATATGGTGTCAGTGTTTATTTGCTAACCAAAAAGGCCCAGAATAGATGAAACTTACAAGAAAAGAAGATATATTGCCTATTACTACACATATATTTACAGGCATATGATAAAATATATTTTTTGAGCATACAATGGCAGTTACTGTCTGCACAAACACAATGCTTAATTAAATGAGATATAACCCTTTGCAGTTGTTATTTGATAGGTCTCAAAACTCCTCTGGGCTTTTTCGTTAGAAAACAGTGAAGGATCAGCTGAGAACTAGCTTGCGTTGGGGGGAATTTATAATGATTGCCAAAAGCTGCTACAAGAGATTTACAGAATGTTTACAGATGCCTTTAGAAAAACAGCAGAATGTGGAACTAATTGTGTTTATTCAGGATAATTATGAAACACAAATGACCAGTACTTAGTACAAGTCCCCTGATAACAGATGTTTAACTCCTGGGAATTTAATCACTACAGTGGGAATAGTTGTGATATCTACATATAGATTATCTCACGTTTGCAAAATTACTAATTAATGTATCATAAAATTATTACTCCAATACGCAAACAAAATCTACCAAGAAAAATGGTCGCCTAGGAAAAATACAAAAATAATTTTAAATAGTTGGTACATCTTTTTTTGGTTATTACTGTATGCTATAAGATGTTTACAAGAACATTTTGATTGATATTTATCATTTATTTTATACATTTCTATCTTTTATATTCAGATAAATGTGACTTTTAGGGCTGTAGAACACTATGATAAACTTATACATAGCAATTTTTCTGGGATTGCATCATGGATGGCATTGCATTACCTGAAGCTCAACATGTCCAATACTGCGCTTATGTTAATCATGCCATCCATCTGTCCACAATTCTTGACAAAGCTATCACTGTTAACAACCCCACTATCTAACCAACAGACCTAGTTCACTGCCTTGGTGTCACACTTGACTCTTCTCTCTCTTTCATTTCTCACATCCAGTCCCTCAACAAATCCTGCCACTTTCACCTGAAAAAGCATCTTCCGAATCTGCCCATTCCTCACACAAAAAACTACCAAAATACTAATCCACTCCCTTGTGATATCCCACCTGGATTATTGCAACTCCTTACTAACTGGATTCCCCCTCTCCTGGCTTTCACCGTTCCAATCCGTCCTAGATTAATCTTTCTTTCTCACCTTTTGTCGTCTGCTGCTCCTCTGTGCCAATCACTCCCCTGGCTGCCCATACCCTTCAGAGTCAAACTCCTGACCCTTCCTGCAGAGCCCTTAACAACTCTGCACCCCATGTATCTCTACCCTCCTATCCAAATACACCCCTAACTGCCCTTTTTGTTTCTCTCAAGACCTTTGTTTCTCTTCTACCATCATTACCTCTTCCCACTCCTGCACCCAGGATTTAACATATGCTTTACCCCTTCTCTAGAATTCCTTTTCTCATTCTGTCAGATTTTCTCTCTGAAGACCAGCCCTGGGTGAGGGGGCCTACTAGAAATTCCCTGGTATCACAGTAGGCAAGCAATGTGATTTATCACAGGGCTGCAGCATTTCAGTTGGGGGCGCAAGATTAGGGCATGGCCCCCTTGGAGACTCCACTAAGGCTCCAGCTCCACTAACCACCCTTGGGCATAAAGCTAGGCACGTGATGTGTGCTGCTCTACCTCAGGCCCAGCACTAATTTCTCGAACATGGGACCTTAAGGGAGCAGAAGAGTTGGCATTAGCCTACCCCCTCCTGAGCCAGCAAAAGGAGGTTGTGTGCATGTGTATGTTAGTATGTGTGTATGTTAGTGTGTGTAACTAAGGATGTTAGTCTGTATTGTATGTTATTGTATCTGTATGTAAATATGTGTGTAAGTTAATACTGTGTGTTGGTATGTTACTGTATGTGTGTATGTTAGTATATGTGTGTATGTTAGTATGTGTGTGTTAGTATGTTATTG
This sequence comes from Spea bombifrons, assembly GCF_027358695.1. Classification (NCBI taxonomy): domain Eukaryota; kingdom Metazoa; phylum Chordata; class Amphibia; order Anura; family Pelobatidae; genus Spea; species Spea bombifrons. The sequence goes on along the minus strand of NC_071091.1, from coordinate 87,446,215 downwards.
TGGGTGTATAAGTGTGATACTGTATGTGTGTAAGTAAGACTGGAAAAACATTGCCTGGTCTTATGAGTCTCGATTCCAGCTGCGAAATTCAGATGGGTCAGACTTTGGCGTAAACAACATGAAAGCATCAATCCCTCCTGCCTTCTATCAATGGTTCAGACTGGTGGTGGTGGTGGTGTAATGGTCTGGGGGATTTTTTTTGCACACTTTGGGCCCCTTAGTACCAATTAAACATTGTTTAAACGTGACAGCCTACCGGATAATGTACCATGTCACAAAGCTCAGGTCATCTCAAACTGGGGTTCATTGTGGGTTCATTGTACTCCAGTGGCCTCCATAGTCACCAGATCTTAATCCAACAGAGCACCTTTGGGATGCGGTGGATTGGGAGATTCGCATCATGGATGTGCAGCCGACAAATATGCAGCAACTGCGTGATGCCATCATGCCCATATGGACCAAAATCTCTGTGGAATGCTCCCAGCACCTTGTAGAAAGTATGCCACCAAGAATGAAGGCAGTTCTGAAGGCAAAAGGGGGTCCAACACGTTACTAGCAAGGTGTACCTAATAAAGTGGCCAGTGAGTGTATATTACTATATGTGTGTAGGTATGTTACTGTAAATGTGTGTAAGTATGTTAGAATGTGTGTAAGTATGACAGTGTGTGTAAGTATGTTTGTGTGTGAGTATGTTAGTGTATGCAAAATTATGTTACTCTGTGTGAGTACAGAAGTTAGTGTGTATAAATGTTTCACTGTTCATTTTTGTTGAATAAATCATGACACAGTGTAATATGTCATGTGTTGTTGTTCATCAGAGGTTTCATTTACCTTATTTTCAGACCTGCTAAGGAACAGATGATTGTTATTATGTCCTGATATATAAATCTATGGAATTCAAAGAAAGTGTACTTTTTTTGCACAACATGTGTATGTAATGTACTGTACTTTTGTTAGAGGACAGTATGTATTTATATATGGTTTTTTTTCACTTTTTTTCTCAGGTAAGCGTCCAACTTAAAATGACTCCTTAATACACGTTTGAAGTAGCACCACATATTAGTTATATCTCCTGATGAATTTTCTGCAAAGAACTGTCTGGCTAGAGTAAGGATATTCTCCTTGTTAATTGTGTTTAGCTTTAGGGAATCATTCAATCTGCAGATATAGTCTACAAGATCACCAAATCATGATCTGACCATGCTAATGCTCCTATTTTAATGGTCTTACAATCTTTAACCCCTTAAGGATAATGGGCGGTCCCAAAACCCATTGAAAACAATGCATTTTGAGCCCGTACATGTACGAGCCTTGTCATTAAAGGGTTAATTGTTGTTTCTTTGGTCAATATCATATCTAGCCTGGCGAACAACCAGTGACACTTGGAGAAAGTGTAATACCTATCAATCCCAGTCATAGTTCTTCATGTATTGTACAATTTCAATTTCCCTAGGGAATCTTGAAATGATCTAGCTAGTTTCCGGAGTGCTGGGAGATATTTCTTATTATTTGGGATCTTTTTATCCAGTTAAATGTCTGCCACACAGTTTAAAACTACCATGCACAAAGTTCCCTGAATCTGACCATAAATCTTTCCCAAGATCCTGTTCAGGAAATGTACTTGCTTTTTATTAGGTGCATAGACATTTAAAATAGAGGAAACTTTATTGTTTAGTTTACATATCCAGAATATATATCTTACTTTTTTATCACAAAGTTTGAACAACATTTCATATTTTACCTCATTCGAGGCCAAAATTACTAGACCTCTTTTCCTATTAAATTAAAGGGTATTCTACCATTGGAAATGTTTTATTTATCAGTCTTCTTGCCTCTCAGCCCCTTTTTGTCCTGCAGACAACAGACATGTCTATCCTATCTCTAAAAAGCATGTTCAGAAGTGTCATAGATTTCTGTGGCATGTTAATCCCTTCAACATTCAGGGTCATCATTTTGAATGTACTCAACTATTATTCACATTATACCAACATCGGATAACCAATCTCTACACTGTTTACATATATTTTCACAAACAAAAATAAAACATTTATCCAAAATACATTTAAGTATGTATAGATTATCCGTGCTAAGAGGTGCTCAGTTTAAAATCCCCTTTTCAAACTTTACCAAGCTTTACACATCATACTTTATTTTAGTATTCACCACTTGTCTATTATTGCCATAAAATAAGTGATACTATCCTTAACACATATTGGTCCAGGTAAAAAGGTTTTTTTTATCAGTGACCCCCTATCCTCTTTGTATAAAGCCATAAGTATAAATTTAGTGTTATTTCTACCTATGTTCCAAATATTGATCTCAACTATAACACAAAAAAGTGTTACCAATCCAAACCTTTCATTTTTTGTTCCATCGCTCTCACCCTTTCACCCAATCTTCCTATCCTTTTAAATTGCCAAAAACAGGTTGTTCAGTTCTTTTTTTGTTTTTATTTCAGTATTTGTCAAGCAAGGGTGATAAGTGTATCCCCCTTCAGATTCTGATTTTCTGTCTGAGCGGCATTGATATCTAGGCCTGTTTCTGCTTATCGTATTCAGTCGTGCCCCATAAATTGTCTACTTTTTTGTAGATCCCCATCCTAAATTAATTAGAAACTCTTATCATTCACAGTCATTATTTAACTTTCGTATGTAAGGTACTATTTGTTGCATCGTTGGCTGTTTCACATCTTCCATGTCCTCAATTAAGTACAGACAGACAATTCAGTCCTCTCAGCCATGAGACCACCCCTATATTCACATCAAGACTCTGTATATCCAGCTAGTACCAAATGTCAGACACCATACATACAATTTTTTACTGGCCTCAGTTATAAGTATCAAGAGAATCAATTATCCCTTTGGCCTTTGCCTGCCTGCCTGCCAACTCCTTCAGTTCCTGCCATAAGGTAGTCACGTCAGCCTTATCTTTCTCGCACCAAGGTAGTACTAAGTACTAGCTAACACATACAATGGCCCTACCCAAGTGCACCACCTTTCTCCTGGGGAATCTGGGACTGAATTTCTTTAGTTGGGAACAGACTACACTTTTGCGATAATATACTGTGGAAGTGGTCATTATTTTGTAATTCATACTGTGGAAGTGGTCTTTATAGTGGACATTATTTTGTAAACAACCATACATTAAGCGTTGTTTGTTTTCTTGCATAGTTTATAGTTATTGTATATATTATTTGAAATAGTTTTGTATAAAGGATACTCTACTACAATATATTTAGTGGGTACTGTTTACCTACAAAAAACGATCTTATTGTGTCTGCCTTTGCTTACAAAGTTACTTTCTTAGCCAATAATATCTCTGGATGCCTCGGATATCCCAGCTAAGTGGAGGCAATCCCTCAACAGTCTACAGAGTCTAACGACTACCTGCTAGCGCTAATATGAAGGTAGCCAAGCTACAAAAGTCAAGTAGTCCAAAAATAGGTTACATCAACACTTACATTGTTATGCATTCACAATAGACTTGTTCAGAATACAACTTTAACAAACGTACTTTTTCTCATATCAAACGTAAGCATTTGATAGGGCAGAAACATTTTGAAATGCTCATAAACATATTTTATTGTTCAATGAATAGCATATAATAAATCCTCCCCAGTTAATAAAAGATGCTATAGTAATATTGCTGGTTTGATTTCTTTTCGTTTGTTCCATTTTCATAAAATAAAAACATAACAGAGCAAATCATACCACCTTGGGCTCTAGCAGATTTGCATGCATATTTTGTGATGGGATCACTGACTCTGAAACTAAATGAAAATTATCCATCCATTTTTATGCCTTCAATGGTTATAATCTTCCGTAACCACTGAATCACTTCACATTTACCATTGATGATGCTTTTGACCAACTACCGTCTAAACTACCTTTTTATACGGTTTCAAATATGATTTTTTTTCCTGTTAATGTTGTTTGGTTACCTCATGAAATCAAAATTCCAAATTGCAAAACATTAGTGCTTTTTCTTTTATGACATTCACGTTACTTTTTATTCTATCTATGAGCATTTGATCTGGAATAACATAAAATTGTATGGGATGTAGATAGAGTATCTCTATGAACCCTGGGGAGTAGAACAAATTGTTTATTTGGTTATGTCAAACCATAGAGAATTAAAGTTATTCATGCTTATTCACTAAACAATAGGCAGTTTGGTATAAAAGAAAAATAACCAGTCAGATTCAACTCATATAAGGTCATGCAAACATATCTTACAAAAATTAGTGGAGACACCAACCAACACAATTTTGTCCACAATCCTGAAAACTTGGTCACGGCAGGATTACTCCTAATAATTTATGACAGATTAAACCTATGAGTTTCTTCATATGAAAAAGACACACCTCAGACATATTTTTTAGGAAGCAAAGGGACTCTGAAGAAACTACCAGAGTATGGCATTGTAAAGGTTAGTTTGGTATTCCGTGGGCGATATTTGGATACAATACTTTTACAGACAAAGCTAACTGGATAGTTGGTATTTCCTGGTGGTTTATTAGTATTTATTGTTTTATATAGCGCCATCAAATTCCGTAGCGCTGTACAATGGTTTAAATTAAAATTTAAAGTATGTATATTTTTGTGATAAAAAAGGATTATATGATACCGTATTTGCTCGATTATAAGACGAGGTTTTTTTCAGAGCAAATGCTCTGAAAAATACCCCTCGTCTTCTAATCGGGGTCGTCTTCTAATCAGACCTCAAATAGAGGTCTGATTAGGAGACTAAGATCCAGATCCCCCGCACCGCTGCAGGGGACCTGGATCCTCCTGTCTCACTCCCCCCCCCATCATACACACACTTACCGGTGCTTCCTGCTGTGTTGCCGGGGCAGCGGGTTGACGTCTACGCGATCAGCGTAGACAACGTCCGCTGCAGCCGGAAGGAGGTGTGGCTAGCAGCGGGGGTTGTCTGCGTCCGTCGCATAGACCTTCCCCGACTGTCAGAGATCAGAGTTCCCTGCACCGGTGCCGCACCGGTGCGGGGAACTCTGATCTCTGACAGCCGGGGAAAGTATACGCGACGGACGCATACAAACCCCCGCTGCTAGCCACACCTCCTTCCGGCTGCAGCAGAAGGCGACGTCAACCCGCTGCCCCGGCTGGAAGCACCGGTAAGAGAGGGGGGGAGAGCGGGGGAAGGGGGGTGAGAGAGGGGGGGAGAGAGAGAGAGAGAGAGAGAGAGAGAGAGAGAGTGTGTGTGTGTGTGTGTGTGTGTGTGTTAGTTAAATGGGGGTATAGGGTGTGTGTGTGTGTTAAATGGGGGCATAGGGCATTTCTGGAGTGGCGTTAAGGGGGCATTTAATGAGCACTCTGCCTCCTGAAATGCCTTATACCTCCCTATATGCCATTCTGCCCCATAATATGCCTTTTAACCCCCTAAATGGCAGAGTGGCATATAGGGGTATAAGGCATTTCTGGAGGCAGAGTGCTCTATACAATGCCTTTTAACTCCCTTAAGGCCACTCTGCCTCCTGAAATGCCTTATACCTCCCTATATGCCACTCTGCCCCATAATATGCATTTTAACCCCCTAAATGCCAGAATGGGATATAGGGGTATAAGGCATTTCTGGAGGCAGAGTGGCACATAGGGGGTCAAAAGGCATACCATGGGGCACAGTGGCATATAGAGGGTTAAAAGGCATATCATGGGCCACAGTGCCATATTGGAGTGGCAAGCCTGGGGGCAGATGTGCGTAACTGGGGGACAGGTTGGAAAATACAAGAAATAAAAAAAAAAAATCTTTTTCTCAATCATAGCTTTTATTAAAAAAAATAGTTTACATGAATTAACATTTACTGGTAAAACTTTTTTCCTTTGGGGTCGTCTTATATTCAGGCTTTTTCTTTTTTTCCTAAGTTAATATTCAGATTTTGGGGGGTCATCTTATAATCAGGGTCGTCTTATAATCGAGCAAATACGGTATTTCATCACCCTGTCTCTAAAAAAAAAAATAAGAACCCCATCCTTTTTCTTTTTTAACCTACTATTAATGATTGGCGTTTGACTCAATGAATCGGTAATATTCTTGACTATTTGTCTAGAGCATTTTTTTGTTACTATTACGTATATAAATATTTTCTGATTAAGTTTATGATTTAATTTATGTTTTAAATTTGTAATATTTCTTAATTTGTGGTATTTTTTATTTTTTTTGCATCTTTTGTATCTGATCATTTGTACAAAAATGTGTTATATATTCAGGCCAGATTAAGGAGCTTTGGGCTCTAAAGCATTTATACAAAAAGAGACCCTTTTTTCTTGTATGCAACTATTTTTCCATGTCAACATAAATAAAACATAATGTAAAATAACATGAACAACAGTTTATTGCAGATTCCTCTACATTCCTTTTTGATGTCACTCTACGTTCATATTAAGCGTTGTTTTTTTAAGAAACCTAAAAAACTAAAATCAAAAACGTAAATGAAATTAAATAATATATTAAATATTACTAGTGGTGGGGAAATATCTCAGCCTTGGATCCTGAGGTGTTTACAATTACAAGGAGGTTAAACAGCCAATCAGAGAACACTCTGTTTCCTAAAACCCTCCCACTTCTCTCGCCTGGAGTAAGTGGAAACTGGGAGATTAAAGAGGTAATACACATGCTTGCTGTAGAGCCGGCTCCTCTCTGCTAGTGTCCGACAGTCCCTGACATTAATCCAGTACTCACAGGCAGCACAGTTTATTACAGCTGTGGAGCAGCTCAGGCCACTACAAACCAAGCTACTACAGCATAGTGACTCAGGGCCCCCCAGAACTCTGGGTAACTGGAGCAACTCATATGTTCTTTGGTTAATCTGACCCTGTTGGTGTTAATGTAGTGCATAGAGAGGGTGCAATCAGGCAAATTTCCTGTTTGCCTCGTTTGGAGAATCAAATGGAGGCTCTAGTTCAATTTCTATACTGTGTCTACCTTTATGGGTGCTTCGGTTTGGTGGGGAACCTTATTATAAATGTATATATATATATATATATATATATATATATATATATATATATTGCATGAATTTACACAGGCTACTGTGAGTGGCAGTTTATTAAATAACTATTGATTCATGGAGGGACTTTGAATTGCTGTGTTAACAAGCACTCACAGGGATCTGCAGAGTTGATTCCTATATCTGTGCATACTAATTATTTTTGTTACTTACCCTGATGCTAAATACCAAATCGCCAAAGTTGTATTGAATGTGATCATCAATGGGCAGGAATGTATTAACCTGCTTATCACATGGGACATGCTAATAACACTCTCCTAAATCCATGCCGTCCTAACCAAAACCAGGGAATAACCTGTAACTGTACAGTGGGTCGAAGGAAACACCCTGTCAAAGGTAAATACCCTGCTCTATCTGCTTAAAGAAAGGACTCATTGACCATGAGTATTGCTTCCTATTTAAAAGTGTTTTAATTTAATTTGTGTAACATTACACAAGTTTCCATAATAACATGCACATGGGTTGTCAATCATTAAAAAATTGCAAAATCTGCATATTCCTAAAAACATATTTCATGCAATGTATTTACATACATATCTCAGCCAAGAAAAGGTAACTAATTACGTGACAGGCTGCATCTCCCCTATAAGATGAGCTCTACTTTGTATTTTAGCTACTCTGGAAACAGGCTTGCAGTCCCATGAGTTCCTTTGGAAACTTTGATACACAAATAGACCACTTCTTTATTTATTATTATCACTTCAATTATGGCCACAATACATAATTGGAGTAAACTACATTGCCTACCCAAGATGGGACGGATTAACTCTTGATATCATATGGTTTGTAGTTTGCTGAACTACACTCACCTATTGGCTAATGTAAGAAGGACCTCTTTATCTATCAATCAGGGTATCAGCTCATTTTAGCTTTATTGTTTCACGCTCTGTGCACCCTTTATATTATTAATAATGCTGAGAAATATAAATGTGAGATGTCTGAATTCTCTGAATGTAAATTTCGTAATTCACAAAAAATAATGCTACCACTTACACTATTAACTGTAGCATGCAGTCAAAAATAGTATTATTGTTAGTATAAATGCCATTTTAACATCAAATATAAAAGATTAGCTACGTGAACAAAACACATAAACAATCTGTGATTCCAAACAAAATGTTGAAAGGTCACTTGATTTTCAAATCCAATACATGTATACACATTTAGTGCGTATACAATTAGATTTATAAACCGATTGTCAGTTGTTGTATGTGTAGGGATGTGTTATCCCTTCTGTTTACATGCATCATCTACAGATCTATGGATATATACTGTACACGGAGGTCACAAAAGAAGCCAGAGTATGTAAAGAACTACAGGCCTCACTTGTCTCAGTTAAGGTCAGTGTTCATGATTCCACAGTAAGAAAGAGAGTGTGCAAAAATGGCAACCATAGGAGAGTTGCAAGGAAAAAATATCTGCTGACTGAAAAGAACACAAAGTCTTATATTTTACAAAAAAACATCTTGAAGATTCCCAAGACTTTAGGTATAATATTCTGCGGGCTGATGAGTGGAACTTCTTGGAAGACATGGGTTTCGTTACATCTGGCTTAAAGCTAGCACAGCCTTCCACAGTAAGAACATCATATCAACAGTCAAACACGGTGGTGATATTGTGATGGTGCGGTTGCTTTGCTGCTTCATGACCTGGACAACTTGTCATAACTGATGAAACCATAGATTCTGCTATCACATAATCCTGAAGGAGAATGTTCCGCCATTAGTATGTGTTCTAAAGCTCAAGTGCAGTTGGGTTATGCAGCATGATAATAATGGGTCAATAGAAGTTTTTAAAATTTTTTTAGAATGGCCTAGTCAGTGCACTTGACAGCTTAGAGTTTACTGCAGGGAAATAGGCTCACTTGAGGAATTTGTGTTTGCTCATGGTTGGAGCTGCCGCCTGCCACACTAGTGTGGTATCACATGACCTTGAGTTACACGGCCCAGCCGAGCGCCCATCTCCATTGGCAATCTGCCTCTTGGGGGAAGTGTCTGGTCTCTAAGCAGTGCTGGGCCTGTCTCTTGGTCCACAGTTGGACTATATGAACATAACATTGTTCAGTGGGCTTCATGTGCTTCACAATTTAACAGCAGGACAATGTGTTGTCCCAGCATCCCCTCCCCCCGAATTCAGGTCCCGCAGGTAGCTGCATGGGCTATCTGCCCCTAGGTGCCTTAATGTAGGACATATAACATAACAGAAGCTGCGTCCTCCCTCTTTTGAAAGATGACTAGTAAATATAATTCCGGATAGACTCTTATTTGTCTGTAGTCAGTAAACTCAAAATGTATTCACAAAAATAACTCTATAGAAGTAACAGCTCTGTTTTTTTATGAAAGAAATTCAGGTAATTATCTATCACCAGTGTCTTGAGGTGTAAAATTTGACAAGTGTGTGTTCTTTAAATGGTACCCACAGGTGGAATTCACATCCAATATTTGACAAGTCTTCAAGTTTCTGAGGAACCTCACACTCGTACCTTGTACCTAGCACAATGTACCATTGTTTAAGGATTATTGACTGTAAGTGGTAAGTAGGTTTTGCCCCACTTGAGCTGTGTTATTTCTGTTTAGATGATGCATCCAATTTATTTCAAATTATTATCACAGAGGCATACACATGTAATGCTGGCGGAATATAACAGACAGTGAAATTTTGATAATCAGATAGTGCTTTCCCAGCTCTACAAAGAACTCTGACCTCCCTCCTGTTGTTACGTTCCCTAGAGACAAATGGTGTTATTCAAAGAAACTAATTTTGTTTTGCCATCTATGCTAGCATTTTTCCTTGTAACTGAATGCAATTGAATGCAGACATCTGCCTACTGTGTGCTGTCTGTCCCCTTCCCTGCTTCCCAGATCGCTTGTACTGTGAGAACTTGAATGACAAGTAAAATTTCAAAATATATTTAGCGGAATATGTGACATTTGTATAATTGTTTCCTCCTTAGAAGCAAATTGACATAATGCTCTTTTTAGATCAAAGCAATATGAAACTGAGTCTTTGTTTACTGTTCTTCAGAAGCAGCACATTTAACAACCTATTTGCAAACAAATTGTCTTCCTCTGACGCTGACAGAGAGAAATGGAGCGAGACTGGCAGCTTTCTATAAGTTTTGTACATCTCACTGCTTCACATGACATGTTTCGATAAAAAAAAATAAAAAGAATTTGAGGAAGGCTGCTAACGGCTGAAGAGCAACATGATGACAGAGAAGTACAGCGTTCCTGGGAGAGATCTAATGGTTCCTCTCCTTCCTGCACAGAGATAAAGACTTATAATAAGCCTGTATGTTCACCATCTGGCTCTGTGCATGTGGTCCTTATGAAGGCGAAAGCGGCACAATCTGTAAATGATCAGGAGCCATAGAACTCTCTCCAGAGAATTCTCGATGCAATCAAGGTGACAGATGGCATGGCCACTGCTGTGGCCTTATGGAGAAGAACAAAATCACCTTCAATAAACTCTGACTGGAATGGGCATGAGCACCTCAAAAAGTCAGTTTGTCAGTCAAACTGCGACAGCAAGCTGCATTGGGGAAACATAGCGGCCAGCACTCTGTTTTCAATCGTTTCCATCTGACTGAGCCTGAACTATGATCTTTTTTTTTCAGATTGTCCTTTCTGTTTAACTACAGCAGGCCAACAAATTGCGAGATTCATAGCATTATTGGAGAAAATTGAAAACATGATTTCCCTAATTCAGGGCACAAACAGCTGGCAGGTGTTAAGATACATCAACAGATCTAACAGACCCCCCTGATTTTTGACAGTTTTACCTTGAGTCACAATATAGTTGTAATGGTGTTTATGTAAAAATAATTTAAGCAGCATTACTTTACAATACTTTTGTAGTAATGTCTGTTTCAGACTAACGAGACAACCAGATATATAAAAAAAACTGTTGATCTGTTTGTGGGCTGGTTATTACATACATTTTTCCTTGTTAATTAAATTTAAATAGCTTTAAATGCGCACATATTAAATAAGATTAGTGTAGATTTGTTTCACATAATTCTACAGGTTATCTTAACCACTATAACATTATACATGAATTGCTATGATTTAGAGATGTTATCCTTGTTATTATATCTGTTTGGGCCTATTATTTGGCACATTTCGTTTTGCTTTTAGACTATGAATTTATATTATAGTTTGGGTTCCGGGGTATTTTATTTAATGATTCGTCGGAGTATGAAATTATAATATTGCCACATTTCTGATAATGATACGCTTTAGACCCCAAATCCCTCTGACTCCTACCTTCTGTCCTTCTTTTATGGAGCTCAAATGTTTGGTGGGTGTCATAGGTTTCTACCGACGTTGTAAAAGGCTCTTTTTATAGTAATGTCAGCATTGCATGTCATGTCCATCCTAATGAGGGATGTTTAATAGCAACAGGCCCCCTGGGAGCTAGCGTAGCTGAGTGGACAGGGCCCATGTATGAGTGGGGGTGAGTGCGGTGTGATTGGTTGTGTTTAAATGTGGGGGGTGTGGTTTGTGTGGGGTGTCTGTTAGTAGCTCAGGATTTAGTCAAGTCTGCCCGCCGACGCTCTCGTCCCCCTGCTCGGCTGAGTCCTGGAGCGGTTCCAGGTACTCGTTACCGGAGCAGGAGTCCCGATATTAGGCCGCCTGCGTCCCGGGGGGCGTCCGTCCGGGATGCGCGGCCTGTTCCCGTGCCTGCTAACCCACCCCCGGTTGCGGTTCCTCGGCGACCGGCCGCCGGGACCGCGTCTGAGCGGCTTTTGAGACCGGCCCGGTCCGCGGTTTTGGCGGCAGATGACCGGGCTGCTGCAGAAGACTCACCGGCTAGGAGGCGCACCCGCGGTGAAGCGCGCGAAGATGGGGGCACCGGAGCCCCCCGAACTGCTGTTCCTCTTCTTCAGGCTGCTGCTAGGACTCCACGTGGTGCTGCTCCGGTCAGGAGGAGGGTGAGTAGGCCTGCCAGGGCTTCACGGAGGGTGCGTCAAGATGGCCGCCGAGCACATGCTCCGGCCCAAAATGGCCGTCGAGCAGAGGCTTCTGGGAACTGTAGTTCTCGGACGGAAGCCTTGGATCCCTCTGTCACTGATGCTCTATCACCTCCTGTGCAGGGGGGGGGTCCCAATTTTAATCAGTCTGGCTCCTCTGATGAGGAGGCTGTTAACCCCTTCCCTGCCATGTCAGTTACGGCCCCTGATGGTGGCTTTCCTTCTCCACTCCAACTGCCCGCTATGGTTCCTGGGTCCCATGATAGGAGGGAGGGGTTGGATGTCTCATCCCTCTTCTTGTCCCAGGTTGCACCACCAACTCTTCATGCTGAAGCGCAGTTTCCGGTGGCTGTCCGTTCGGATCTTCTCCACACACCGGGCGATGCTCCTGCTTCCACAGCGCCACGTCTTGCCAGACGGTCTCTAGACGGTGAGTATTCCTCTGTTCCTATGGGTCCCGTAAGGGAGGATAGCGGTCGTGGGCATTCTCTGGGTCCAGCCGTGGGGGATGTCTTGTCAAGTTTAAAGGCTTTACTAGACAGGTGGGAGCGCGGGGTTCAACAAAGCCAGAATGATCCTCCTCTCGGGGATATGGACGCTCACTTGCGTTCGCTTTGGGCTTCCGCAAGCCAGGCTTCCAGGTCGCCCGTGGCCGGTGTGCCGGCTACGACGGTTGCCAACCCGGTTCCGTTAGCGGCTCCCTCAGTTCCTTGTGGGTTGACCTCTGTGGAGGCGGTGCCATCTGCCAGCGCTCCCGTAGTTGCTCCAACGACGCCGGAGGCGTCTTCTGGGACGCCGGCTATAGTTGATCCCTTATCCGGGGTGGCGGACGTTGCCAGAGGTGCCGCTTACATGTGTTGGGCAGGGCCCCTGGGCCTACACCTCAAGCCAGAGGTTAGGGAAAAGATAGGGAAGGGGGAGTTTGTGGAAATCTTCTCCCTCCTGCCCCTGGAGGAGGCCCCTCCTCCCGAGAAGGAAGGAGCGGATAAGGAAAAGGAAAGGGAAAAAGAAAAATACCGGTATAGGAGGATTCCCAAGACTTTTGGGAACTGGATTAGGGCTTTCTCCATCCTCGCCAGTGTAATTGGGGAGAAGAGTCCGGAGAAATGCTCCGCACTCTTCACCTACCAGGATCTGATTTGGACGGCATGCCGTACTTATGGGGGGCTGGGGTGGTGGCGTTATGACGAACAGTTTCGTCAGCGCCTGGCAGTGCGCCCATCCATTGGATGGGATAACATGGATATCGCTCTCTGGCTGTCTATCATGACCCGCCCTGCCACGCATCAAGGGGGATTTGCGTCCTTTCTTGGGGGGGCCGGTGGGGTTGGCTTCACGACCCCCCTGGCCACTCAACGCAGACCGGGCTGCTGCTATCAGTTTAACGACAGCCAGTGTCGGTGGGGTTCAAATTGCCGTTTCAAGCACGAGTGTTCGGGATGCGGGGGTTCACACCCTGTTTCCCGTTGCTTCAAGCGGGGTAAGGCTGCCGAAAAAAGCGACTTGGGAGGTAAGGGGGAGGACGCCAGTGGACGTCGGCGCGATGCTCCCTTGGCTAAACCGTTATAGGAACCGCAGGGCTGCGGGGATCCTTTTTAATGGTTTTACACACGGTTTCTGGATCCCCTTCTCGGACCGTCCTGCATCGCTCACTGTGCGGAATTTACGTTCTGTCCGTGATTATCCTCAGGTGGTTCGTGAGAAGCTGGCCAAGGAAGTTTCACTTGGTCGTATGGCGGGCCCCTTTTCTGATCCTCCGTTGGCTAATTTGAGGGTTTCTCCTTTGGGTGTGGTCCCCAAGAAGGAGCCCGGAAAATTCCGGTTAATACATCATTTATCGCACCCTAAAGGGGGTTCGGTCAACGATGACATCTCTGCGGAATTGTGTAGGGTATCCTATGCATCTTTTGATGCAGCGGTTCGCTTGCTTCGAGTATCTGGTTCTGGTGCACTCATGGCAAAAGTAGATGTGGAATCGGCTTTCCGCCTCCTGCCAGTGCACCCGGACTGCCATCACCTCCTCGGGTGTCAGTTTGACGGGCGGTTTTTCGTGGATTTGAGCCTCCCTATGGGATGCTCAATCTCATGTTTTTATTTCGAATGTTTCAGTACATTCTTGGAGTGGGTGGTTCGGACGGAGTCTGGGATTTCCTCCATCCTGCACTACCTCGACGACTTTCTCTGCATTGGGCCACGTGATTCGCCGGCATGTGCCCGGTTGCTGGCTTCAGTGCAGGACGTTATGCTGCGTTTTGGTGTTCCCTTGGCTCAAGAAAAAACGGTGGGCCCAACCACCTGTCTGAGTTTCTTGGGAATCGAGATTGATTCTCAGGCCATGGAGTGTCGCCTTCCGTTGGAAAAACTGAGGGACCTGAAGGCTGAGGTAGCGAAAGTCCGGGCTCTTAAGAAGATTCGCTTGGTTCAGTTGCAGTCACTGTTGGGCAAATTGAACTTTGCCTGTCGTATCATGCCGATGGGCAGGGTTTTTAGTAGACGCCTAGCGGCAGTCACGGCTGGGGCAACTCGGCCTGGGCATTTCATACGGCTGTCTCGCCCTTTACGGGATGACTTAGCGGTTTGGGGTACCTTTTTGGACTCCTATAATGGGAGGTCTTATTGGCAGGCCCTGGAAGTGTCCAATGCTCAACTGCATCTCTATACCGATGCTGCAGGGTCGGCTGGCTTCGGTGCCATACTGGGTTCGCGTTGGTGCGCGGAGAGCTGGCCGGAGTCTTGGCGTGAGTCTGGTCTCACCAGAAACCTTGCGTTCTTAGAGCTATTCCCTATAGTGGTGGCTGTGGTTCTTTGGGGTGAGTTTCTCCGTGATCGTAGGGTTGTTTTCCATTGTGACAATCTGGGGGTGGTACAGGCCATTAACAACCTGACGGCCTCATCCCCCCCCGTTGTTCGGTTGCTGCGTCATCTTGTGCTTCATTGCCTTTGTCTGAACGTGTCGTGTAGGGCTTTGCATATCCCGGGTGTATGTAACATCATGGCTGATGCTCTCTCTCGCTTTCAGTGGGAAGAGTTTCGCGCCGCCGCACCACATGCGGATCAGATCGGTTCACCATGTCCAATGGAGCTCTGGGCTCTTGGGTTGGAAGACTGAAGGGGTGGATTCGCAACTCTGTTTCCAAGGCGACCTGGGGTCGTTATGGTAAAGTATGGGATGAGTGGGTATTGTTCGAAGAGTCCTTCGGCCCATTTCGCGATCACTGTCTCCGAACTCACGGTGTATTGTCGTTGCTTTGCCACTGGGAGGCTTCCGGCTTATCTCACTCAGCTGTGTCTTCTCGACTATCGGCCCTTAGTTTTTTGTTTAAGCTTTCCGGTTTTCCTGACTGTACCAAGGAGTTCGTAGTCAGGCAAGCACTGAAGGGGTGGCAACGAGGTTCCGGCTCTCGTGACTGGCGGAGGCCGGTGTCAGCCTCTCTGTTGGTAAGTTTATTTTCCGCTCTGTCTTCAGTTTGTCTGTCTGAATTCGAGGTTTGTCTTTTTCGCTTGTCTTTTTCTCTGGCCTTTTTTGGAGCAATGCGTATCGGGGAACTGGTGAGCCCCAGCAGGTCAGTTCCTGGGGGGATTTGCTGGGAGGATGTCCTGTGTGATGATCGCTCTTTACGCTTTCGGATTCGGCGATCCAAGACTGATGTCTTAGGGAAGGGCTCATGGGTTCGCCTTCGGGCTATCCCTGGTTCGGTGATCTGTCCCTATTTGGCTTTTCGGAATTATAGCTTAATTCGTCCGGTCATTCTGGGTCCTCTTCTCCTCCATCAGGATTGCTCTTTTCTGTCTCATTTCCAGTTTATCCAGGTATTTCGTAAAGCGTTGGTATTTTTGGGGTTACCAAGTTTCTGCTATGGTGGCCATTCCTTCCGTATCGGGGCGGCTACTGAGGCCACTAGGGTGGGTTTGTCGGATTCAGCGGTTCGTCGCATTGGTAGATGGCGCTCTCATCGTTTTCGGTCTTATGTCCGCCTGGAGTCCTTAGTTTAAGTGTTCTGGTTTTCTCCTCAGGTATGCTTCCCCCTCAGGTATGGCTCATCGGCCACTCCTACATATTTTGGGCCAGAAGGCGTGCAGCGGTTCGTCCAGGAGGGGAGAGTCTGGGTTTGGCATCTCATGAAGCGGAGGTGAGGTGGTTCGGCTTCCGGGGCATGCGCTGGGCTCGGCTTCTTCCGGAGTTGGTGAAGTTATCCAGGCTGCTGGGCTCTCCGTCGGTGCTCGTGATCCATCTGGGCGGAAACGATCTGGGTCTGGTTCCGGTTTTTCAGTTGGGGGAACTCGTTATGCGTGATTTAGCTCAAGCTCGGCTTTTATTTCCTGATGTTCGGATTATATGGTCAGAGGTTGTTTCGCGGAATGTTTGGCACAGGGCTCACGATCAGCGGGCTCTTGAGCGCTCGCGAGTTAAGCTAAATAAGCGAGTGTCTCGTTTTGTTTCTAGTTTAAAGGGTATCCCGGTTCGTCATAGGGTTTTTGAACGTGAGGCTTCTAACTTGTTTCGTAGTGATGGCGTTCATCTGAACGAGATCGGCTTGGACATATTCAATTTGGCAATTCAGGAGGCAGTGGAGCAGGCCATGGCCTTGGTGGGGGGTCCGCCCCGCTGAGTTAAGGGTTTAATCAGCGTGGCTAGTGGCGGTTGTCATGTCCTTGCCAGTCGGAAATTATAAGTGGAGCAAAAGGAAGTGATTGGTACGGAAGTCGAGTTGGGTCTCAATCCCTCCCCTAACCTCTCATGTGTTAAGGTTGGTTATTAAGTGGACGTGCCCACCGAGCTTTATGGACGGCTGGTGGTTAGCACTTGTTTTGTTGGAGTTATGTTAATTCTGTTGGACGAGGGGGGAGGCGAGAACCCTGGGAAGATTGTTCTGGTGTTTGGCTGGCAAGGACGGCTTTTTTGGATGCATTGTTAAAATGTGCAATAAATTGCTGTGGCCTGTTTACATCCAATCTGGTGTCCGTGTGTTATTTATATTGGTGTTTTAGGTTATGTATCTCCTAGCACTGTCCCCTCCTACTTCATACAAGATCCTTTGTGATTGGAATAGGCAGTAACTTCTGCCTTTTTGCACCTGAACTGCTGATATTCTCCTTTGCTTCTCATAAATTTCTAAAATGTTCTATGTTAACTGATTCACTGTTTGAAATGTATACATTTTTAATATTATTATTTTTAAATGTGTATTCTTCTTAAGGATATACAGTTTATGTACTTAATGCTGTGGAGGCTGGACCAGCTAGTCTTTCATGCTACCCATACCTTTTTTTTTCATTTACATGACTCAGGTAACATCAATGCGGCACCCTCTTTTTCCCCCCAAATAAATACACAAGCACAAAGGTTATATAATAATGGTTTTTCCATCAACTATGGAAAATTTTGGCCACGGTGCAGTCCGCTTTTCACCTTCCACACCGTGACACAGGTATAAAATAACTTTATTTATAGTAGAAACATACATTATTTGAAAACACATTATAAACATGAAATAATATGGCAATGCACGTGCTGCACTTGTGATACGTGCAAGCCTTAAGGTGTTAGCAAGAAATCTAAAGGCTACAAAGTGCCAACACCTAAATTGTTAACAACCACTTACATAACCGTAAACTACACCGACCCAGCTGGCATAGGCATAAAACCGTAACTCTGTAGAGACCACCGGCATCCCATGCACGGCAGCCCTTGTCACGACTGGATTCACCCAAGCACAAGCCCAAGGAGTGTCCTGCACTTAGGCAGAGGGCCTGTGCACCACGAGTCAAACCACACCTAAAGGTGGTTAACCCTTGCTTTATGTCAGTCCAATAACCAACCGCAAAGAAACATAAAAGGGGCGGGAGGGAGGGAAAGCTTTTCAGGTCAATTCGAGTTAATGACCTAAGTGGGGTGGGCTCCCATATATATATATATATATATATATATATATATATATAGTGACACCCACCCCAAAGCCCACTAGGATGACTCATTCTTTGACTGACAGCCCCTTAATATGACTAAGATGACTAAGCAGATTTCTCTGCAAAACAGGAAAAAGGGAGGGGGAGAGGGCTGCCTGCCGTCCCCTCAGTCATGCGCCCCTCCTGCTCCATACTCTCGTCTGGGGATTTCTTTTTTTTTCTATCCCCTTCTGACCAGAAAAGCAGGGTAGAGGGGCTCTATTGATGAGCTCTGTGCCCAGCCAAGATATGCTTTTATTACCCCACCATGCCTATTGATTAAGCAGTACACTGGTCCTCCAATAGAGCTACCTCTCCCTCTTGTAATGCAGCGGAGGGGCTGCTGTACGCTTTTCTTGCACTGAAAGTTAGGATTAATAGCCTCACTGATGATCACTGGATGTCCCCTAAGGAAGGTGTAAAAAATGAGTGGAATGTAATACTTCTATATAAAATTATCAGACAATTGGAAATGTCCCTATTTTTTACCCAAAGGTGGCAGCATAAGGGAAGGGAAATCATTGTACTTGCTTAGTTTTTTAACATTTATTTATTTATTTTTTTATTTAAAATACAGACAAAGGCATGTGGCTCACGAAACGTGAAGTCCCACGCCCTCGTAAGTTCATGAAGGCAACTAAAATATTAATATTATACAAATTACTTTGCAACTCTGGTCAGTCAAAGTAACTCTTTAATAACTGAACTTTTTAGCGAATAGATGCCACTGTATTATTAATATGTATTTCACACAATAGTAACTTAGTGCTGTGATGAGGGGCCACACAATATAACTGTTTGGGCTGTGGACGGATGACATTACATAAATGAGCCATATGATGTATCATACAGTTGTAGGCCACCAAGTATAAACTCCTAGAATCTGCACTGAGACTCGTGCCTGATCAAGGTAAAAAAACCTTCAAATAAAGTACCACCTCACACTTTGGGTTATACAAGAATAAAATACCATCTCAGATCAAAATAGGTTCAA
This sequence comes from Spea bombifrons, assembly GCF_027358695.1. Lineage (NCBI taxonomy): Eukaryota > Metazoa > Chordata > Amphibia > Anura > Pelobatidae > Spea > Spea bombifrons. The sequence goes on along the minus strand of NC_071091.1, from coordinate 87,427,276 downwards.
AACTTACAAAAATAAACCTGGTGTGAACACACAATAGTAACATACAGTATAAATTCAGATTAATAAAAAAAAACAATAATCAAGTTCTAATGAAGCAGTTTCTTAGTTGTAGGCACCTACTAAGATACAAAATCGGTTTGTAATTAGAGGGAGTCCTCTCAAGCTTGCCGTTGTCAGGAGGTTGTGTAGCTGTTGAGGTTAAGTTATTGCAATCTTGACTAAGCAGGAGGTTGTTGGTTGAGCTTTGCAGTTCTAATATAATACTTTTACTTTGGATTTTCAGAGTTGTTTCTGCGGTATTGTTATAAAACACATTTACTACTCAAATGTGAGTTGTTAAGTTCAGCTAAAATAATGAGTAAATGGCTGGTTTTAGTATGCAGCATTAAAATTTTAAATGGCGTCATTTTTCAGAGAGACAATCACTGGGATTGATGAGAAAGGGGGCATTGCCATTGTGGAAAATTATCTTCCATAACAGTGTTTCACAGCTGCAGTACTTAAGTAGCAATTGGGATGCATACTTTAATACATCTATACTGTGTTGATGAGATGGATGATTCCTCATGTTTCTTTATAAGATGACCTGTCAATGATTCTTGCTACGTGTGTAAACAATGGCCTCAAAAGCTTTGGTGCCCAAATGTAGGCCCTATGATGTTGGCACTTCTGCTAACATCCAACGGTTATTTGACCAACTTGAGGTATTTGACTAAATGTCCCATGGGCACCAGTACTTTTCATAAAACCGTTCATGCAGTAATATATTTCCATGATCCATCTGTTGTCTTTGCTGTAGTTCATTCTTTTCCTTCCATCCTATCCATTAGATATTTCTCTCTCTGTCTATCCCTGAAGTTTTCCCCCTGTCTTACTCGCTAATCCCCTATTACCAAGTGAAATACGTTAAATTGTGATTTTCTCCACACCTAGCCATGCACTACTCAATTGTGTTCATGCACTTTTAGTTTTGATAATACTCCATCCATTTTCATCTGTGGCCTTTTCAGTGCTTACCTATTCATAGATACAAGACCTCTTTAGAACTGAGATATTTTTAGGATGTGATGAGGTCCCAGAAGTCTAAGGTGAATACATTTATTTCCAGGCCTGCAGATACAGGTACTCTGTTCTCCTGTCCTTCTAATGTTAGAAGTTGCCATTTTTATTGTCATAATCTTTTGTAGGTGCGTCTCTAAGGATCTACTGAAAATGCAGAGTTCTGAAAATATATGACTGCTATTGTTGAATGTAAGACATCTGGGGATTTGACAACAAAGACTCCCTAAATCTACATGCACTTCTGTGTATACGTTTGATTGATTATCCCTCTTTGGTTGGGGGTTGGGCAATGGGGAATTCTTTAAACTGATTTACTGTAGACATCTGAGGAGGATTTTTGTAATTATCCTTTATGATGAACACATTTACTTACCAAATAAATTCATCTGTCTGGAATCTTCTCACAATAGAACATCTATATGAGCTTTAATTTGCCTTCACACACTCCACATTTGGCCAAAGTAGTCTTGTTGGGGTTAATTTAGGAGAACAGGGCGCAATGGGTGTAATCAGGAACAGTCCAAAAAGTCAAGGAGGGCATCAGACGAGAATACAAACTCAAGCAGAGGTCAAGGGCAAAGGCAAGCAAGGTAATCTAAAATGCAAACAAGAGGTCAAATACCAGGTAATCTAAAAAGGACACTGTAGCACAACTAGGAGGGTAGATCTGGAGACTGGAGTCCAAGAACACACAGGGACCAAAGCTCTGGAACACTGGGGCAATGTGGAAGAAGACTGTGGGGTTTTTAAAGCGCTGCAGGTGTCTACTCTTGCCTCAAGTTGATTAAGGCCCTCATCACATTGGATGGCAGAGGGATGTATTTATTTTGCCCATACCTGTTGCCTTATTACCCCTAGGCCATTGGTGGTGAGGTAATTATGGTAACTAGCTCTCCCTCCCTACTGGTGCAAACAGCCCTAGGGCTGGACGTGTAAAGGAAGCCCTCTGGGGGGTGACTGCAATTTTAGTCACCATGGATCTGTGCAGCAGGGAGCTTGTGAAGGGGACTTTGCCAGGTAAGGGCCAATGGAGCCTGAGAAGCCCACACCTATGTCCAAAATAGCATCCAACTCTTGGTCCTGGTCTATGGTGTAATTATTATCCCCTCACCTTTTGGGCAAGTTTGTGGTATTCACTGGGTTGTTTTAGCGGGCATCTACTATTCTTCAACTGTCCTGGTCTTTATCGGCATATGTTTAAATATAAATAACCCATAACTTTATGAAGGCTTACTGCCCGATTATCAGACAATCCTAATCACGAGCACCTCTTGTTGTAGTGGATAAACCATCCTTTGTCCCCAATATCGAAATTTTAGGTAATCATAGATTGCCACTCCATTTTAAGACTAGTTTAGACTACATTACAGACAATTAGCATCATAGAGACAACTACTAACCTCTAATGTGCCATATGCAAAGAACCTAGTGTTAAATTAAACATGTAAGAAAAGCATACATTAGGGCTATAGGATGACTAGTATTATTTAAAAAATAAATAAATATTAAGACAAACATGATTTTATTTCTTAAAGTAATCAACACAAGAGAAGCCTATAGGGACCAAATTCAGGTGCTGTGAGGCTGACCTGTTTAAAGCATTTCTATTAACATGTAATAATTTCATGGAGACTAATCTGGTCCTCAAAACATACACAATCTGTTCATCATCTGGGATATCCCCAAGAGTAAATTATTATAGATGATTAAATGGTGTAGTGGAAATCATAACGGATTACAGTTTACTTTTACATAGGTGGCAAATAACACAGATTACAATAACTACATATTTCTAGGTTTGCTCTTCACTTTACAAGGACAGGGGTTTACAGAGTTAAAACACATTTAAACAAATATTTTCCAAACATATTTGTGCATTCAATGTTAGTGTGTGATAACATATAATAATATAGTAACAATTTCAATTATTACACAGTTATTAGACGTGCAAATGGGTCACTCTCTCAAACTCTCATTCTCGTTCACTCTCTCAGACTCTCTAAATGTTTCCCTCTTCTTCTCTGCCAACCACTTCTGCTTCCCTATCTTCTTCATCTTCACTCTTTTATCTTCTATCTTCTATCTTTGTCCACATCTCTGTGGAATTACCCCTGCAGGCAAAATGATGGCACTTTCGGTGACATCCTCTCTTAATTGGAGGATTGGAGAGAGGATGTCACCTCAAGTGCTGCCATATTGCCCTCAGTTCAAGTAAGGGGAAAATGATAAGGCTTTCGGTGACATCCTATTCCCCCAAATGGAGAGGACGTTACCAAAAGTGCCACCATATTGCCTGAGTTCAAGTTACGACAAAATAACAGCACTTTAAATTCTGAACTTTTGGCTTTGTTTTCGTTCCATGTCCCCTTCAGCATACCAAGACAGTTTGGACAATACTATTCTTTGAACTTTGTGGGAACCGTTTGGGGAAGGTCCTTTTATATTTCCAGAATTATTTTGCCCTAGTGCACAAAGCAAGGTCCATAAACACATGTTGGATGAGTTTGGTGTGAAAGAACTTGACTGGTCTGCACAGAGCCCTGACTGCTACCCCATCGAAAACCTTTGGGATGAACTGGAACGGAGACTGTGCACCAGGCCTTCTTGTACAACATCAGTGGCAAGACTTCCCACAGAAACACTCCAAAATCTTGAGTAATGCCTTCCCAGAAGAGTGGAAGCTGTTATAGCTGCAAAGGGGGGACCAACTACAAATGAATGTCTATGTATTTGGAATGCAATAAAATGTCATAAAATTTGGTGTAATGGTCAGGAGTCCCAATACTTTTGAACATATAGTGTATGGCCACATCTATTGGATCAATTTACTAACTTCGGAAATTAACTTTAAATATCAACTTAGATCAAATGACTTAAATATATTTATTTTAATATATAATATTTAATAATCATGGCTTTTTGAGGGAAATAAAGGTGAGGATATGTTTTTGTTGGTTTTGTTGTGTATTTCTTGTTGTGAGGTGCAGAATTATTCCTAACTTAAGTGTCTATGAATAGCTTAACTTGGTCAAAAAAGTATAACGTTTTCCTTGGGTTATGTGTAAGCTGTTTATAAAGATTAAGCAACATTGCCTTGGACTCCCAAGCATTCATAATTTTATTTCAAGTCTCACCAAATGACGTTGTGTTCTCTTCTTATGAACAACTCTACAAAAAGTCACTTGTATAGGCTTTGAAGGTATCCAGATAGGGTACCGTATAAGCCCTCCCGTATCCAGAACTTAAGTAGACCTAGCTTATCCAGCATTTCTGTTTTTTCTTTGATTGCTCCTAGTTATTTTGTGACTTTTTGAGGCAGTACTAAAACTGCATATTTAAGGTGGAGTCTTACCACTGACTTATAAAGATGAGTGAGCCAATACAACATCTCGTGCATCATTTTACCTTAACAGCCCTTTCGGCTGCAACCTGACATTGCATACTGCTACATAATATATTGTCTGCAATAAACCTCTAATCCGTCTCAGGAAGTTATACCTTAATACAAAAAAAAAAAAACTGATTTCATCTATTGATTTTAAACAGACAATCAAAAAATAATCCACCAGAAGATGAATTTGACAGAACAGCTCTTGGGGTTAGTTTTGAATCAAATAATTACACTATACATCCTTGCCTATTTTTAAATCTAGCTCCTGTCCTGACATTTTAAGAACTAAGTTGACACTGATCAATAAAAAAAAAAATCAACATAATTTTTTAGGTGTATGTAGTGTTCATTCAATGGGTGGATGGCAAGGCACACTTGTATGAGTATCCTGTTAAATCAGTTAAAATAGCATATGTAAGATGTGAGTCAAGTCTGCACAAAGCAACACCTGCTACTGTTTACAATATGTTACAGATCATTAATTTTGAAGTCAGTTAACTAGCTGCATGAACATCTCAAATGCAATGTGACTTGAAATTCCACCACAAATAATATTACCTCTAGTACTGCTTAATTGAATTCAAAGTAATTTATTGCTAGAAGGCTTTTAATATGAATGTTGGTAAGGTGCTGCTTGGTTCTTGGTAGAGTAATCTACAATATGCATAATTCATTATTTATCTTGTATTAGAGTATTGAAAAGCTAATGATATGTTTTACTTAAAGTCCAACCATCTTATAGAGCACATAAACTATTCTAAATCATCCAAATGTTTTAAAATATGTTTTTCAGAGATACTCTGGAACATAGATATGCAGATAAGAACCATTTGGCCCATTTAGTGTGCCCATTTGTCTTAGATTCAGGATAGCTTCAAGTCTGTCATATGCATGTTTAAATTCATTCACTATATTAGCTTCTGTCACTTCTGATGAGAGGCCATTTATCTACCATCCTTCAGTAAAGTAAAGCGTTCTTACATTACTTCTAAACATCAAACGCACTAGTTTAAGGCCAAATATATCCCATTTCCGACAATGTCCTCCTGTTTGACCAGAGATCTGTGAAGTGGTAGCACCACCTCTCTCCTTCTGCAACTAATGCTTCTAGCTGGATGTTTTTCCCAATGCTTTATTGCGTTGCCTGGTAAGACCTCAGAAATAATGACTCTCAAGACCCTCTCGTCTGTGCTCCTAATACTATATTCTTCCTTGACATTTTTGACATCCCAAGTATGTTGTTCTTAACATTTCTTAACATTAAACTACAGCTGTTACACCTTTGGTCGTTCTTCTAATTTAAATTACTTGATATTTGGCTTATTCAACCAAGAATGTCTACCCTGTAGCAGATAATTTTTTTGGGTTGCAAAAAAGATATACAGTAACTTGCCATTAAGACTTTCTACAGGTAGGAGCTTTGATCAGGGTTAACAGCAGGCAGCGTGTATTCATGTGTGAATGTATGTGGGAATATATTTATATGAATTTGTGTATGTGTGTATGAATGTATGTCTTTGTGTGTTGATGTACATTAGTGTAGCAACACAAGGACAGAAGCATCTTTCACGACAAATGTAAACGTTTACATTTTTCAGTTAGCTAACTCACTTTAATGTATTGTTGTGGGAATCATAAACTTGCTTTGCATGATGGTGTCACTGGCTATTTTTGTAGTTACATTCCCAGTCAACTGAAGTTTTGATGGTGGTTACAGGCCTTCCATGTCTTCTCTCATCCTGACTTTGTGAGCTTTTCACAGCTCTCAATTAAATGGTAGACTGTTAAAAGTAGCCTTCGCAAATTTTCAGCACAGTAGACTTTGGATTATTCTTTCTTTTAAACCCAGCACTTCTGACACCATGCAACTCTACTGAGCATGAATACACAACTGAGCAAGCTGAGCTTCTTAAAATAAATAGACAACCAAACGTTAAGGGCTTCTTACCCACGTGATGTAAGTTAGCAGAGTCATCAGTTCAGGTGCAACCCCAAACTGATTTCCCCTCTGTCTGTCAGATGCATAAAATAAGCAAGCATGTATAAGGTGTGTGTCAGGAACAGAAATCACCAATTGTATGTGTTCCCCAGAGGAGTAGATATAAATATAACCCTGCTCAGTAGCCCCAAGTGGTTGTAGGGTGCATTGCCTATAAAGAAAGCATTGATTTTAAATATAATAGTTCTGTCTGGCACTGAAGGGGTAAATTATTGGTGTCCTGGCAAGAGGAAGCAATGTTTGGTGGGAGTACCAAGTCGGGGTACAGGGCATCCCGTCACTTGAAGTTCCCAGAGTCGGCTAGTTCTTAGTGGGTAGGGATTGGTAGAAAAGTAGGTGGGGAGTGGGCATGGGTAAACATGAGACAGAGGAAACAGTGACATGATCAAATATATTAATTACGCCCAGAAAACTTATTGTGATAATATGTATTATGGTGCATTTGTATATGTACTTTAATAGCACTGAAGCTTGAAACATGACAGTATGGGATTTGACTTATGTATGACATATGAATGAGGTGAGTGTTTCTCAATGGGCAAGAAAGTCAATAGGTAAGACTGAACTTTGTTAATAGAGAATAGTCTATCTAGACAGGTCAATTGTTATTTATGAGCTCCTAGATGCACATAAGTGTTAATTTCTTCTTTTGAATTTAATTTCAAGAAATCAAGACATACCCCATTGTTTGCCACTACAATATCTTCCTTGTACATATGAAGGCGTATTTAACAGAATGAAAACAAATGAGCCAGAAAGATTTCACATTTTGTTGGCATCTGTGAGCCCTGCAATATGGGAACCATATGACTACAGGCAGATTGGTAGCTCAGCTCAGTCCTGCGCAAGACATCTTGACCTCTGTCTGTTTGATAAAATTTGGATATATTTTTTAAACTTTTTTTTCCAGATTGCTAGTGAGATATTTTTTAAATAATCTACAGAAAAAAATATGAAAATAAATATATTTATTTTTACATAGAAATGTAAAACCTAAATGATTGTTTTAAATCAGTGTTTTTTGCTTGATATTGGCAATTGATACATTTTATTATGTGTATAGCATGCAATATTATTATTTGTAATTACAGTATACTTCAGTCTTTAAGCATGGCATCTTACAGTACATGCCAGCGGAGTGCATAATTAACCATCCACGATCACACACAGACATTCATGCTCACATTCATTCATACAAACAAAAAAACAATTTAGAATCTGTTTGAGGAGACAGGAACAAGGGGTCGCCAGTCCCCCCAAGAGGCGCTGTGACTGCTTTGACCCCTGTAGTTATGCCAGTGCTGACACTTTCAGGAAACCAACCGGTGAGGAAGGCCCTAATAATAGAAGGCCCTTATAATCTAGAGATTGGGGCCATCTAGTCTAGGTGCTTTCCCCGGTCACTAAGTGGAGATGTGCTCCACTTGAGCAGGGTCAATATATGCTCAAGTAGTCTCTGATCTCTCACACCCTTTAAGTCTCTCCAGAGTCAACCTGAAATGTTTTCGCTATGGCTGCCAGTATATACACTACCCCATCTGAGGGAGACCTTAGTCATTTGTTTGTTGCTGTTTTTGTGAAGCGCTGTAGCTAACAGGTTCCCAAATTTATTTCCATGCTCATAGAAAGCCTGCCTTAAGGCAAGAGATGGATGATGAATCTTCCATTAAGAACATTGGATAAATGCCATGGGAAGGGCATTAATTCAATACAGATATGGGCACCTTCCAATTTGACTTTTTGCATGGTCAAGGAGATCATTTCACCAACAATATTAACCAACCTTAGAAGGTCTAGATGATAATATTCCATCAGGAAAGCACCAATTCTAGATTATGTACGATGTGATGGGGATAAAAATGCATAGTCTCTTTCCCCTGTCATCTACACTTTGTAATCAATTATATTGTTAAATAATTCTGGAATGCGGGAAACTTAACATAAAACAAATGATAAACTTTTTCACATTTAACAGAATCCTGTCAACATGAAATAAAACCCTGACATATTAATCAAAATATTAATTTATATAGTGCAGGATGAGGTTACAAAAAAAGATTGAGCTCCTGAGAAGAAAAAATAAAAGTAGCAAAATATGACACCAATGCAAAATAAGTGGATTGATCAAGATTTTAATTAACTCATGAACTTTTAATTAAAACCATAATGTGTCAGAAAATGAATAACCCCTAAGGGTCGTAAAATAGCTTTATTTTATGTATAATGTTCTGCCCTACATCTTTTATGGAAGAATGAAATTAAAGTAAAATTATCTATACAGCATTGCAACACTGCTTAAAATTAAAGGGACAGTGAAGTCTCAGCCATTGCTAGAAAATTGGCAGCATATCTCTGAAAAAGATCCTTCAGGATGTATTATAAGCACCCGATTCAAATGAACTGCTCTTTAATAACTTTAGTCCTACACCAGTTTAGCTTAATTTCTAGAATTACTTCTCAAGAGCTACTATCTTTTTTACTTTTAATCTATTTATTTTCAACAAAATGAAAAGAAATATAGGCAGTCTCCAATATGGGTCCGACAAACAAGGTTCAAGATAATATCCGCTATTATAGTCAAATGGTTTGTTGTATCTATTTTAAAGTGACTAGGGGGAGTCTCGGGACGTAGTGATACTTAAACATTTTTTATGTGTTTTGCTCAAGGCAATAGTGTATACGGGAATTGTATCCTTTAGTTGACTAGACAAGGATGAATTCTCTTTACCTTGAGTTGATCACTATTTGTTAACTAATAAATAAGCCCAGACGTAAACAGTTTAATAAAACACCCTCCCACACTTAATGTAAAAAGAAAACATTGTTCCCACATAAAACCCTCTGAACCATTTAAAAATGGTACATTTGCTCTCCCCCAGATACAAATTCCTAGGGACTAATTATGGGTCTATTAAATCAGGAAAATCAAATGGATGGGATATTCTTAAGGAGCTGTGCTGACTACCATGCTGTAGAGTGGAAGGTATTTCATACTTGAAAAAAGGACCCAATCCGAGCAATGGTGTGTGGCAACAAATTTTGTTTCCTAATGGAAAATGCCCTCTCAATTTCATCCGGACCGAAAAGGTCAGAAACTAAATTTATTTTCCGAAAACAAATGGCCAAAAACTAAACAAAAAATTGGTCTGAATCGTTTTTGGTCCATGTGCACAAGTCTATCACCTGGACAGTTAGTTGGTGTGACCAAAAGCTTCTTCCCAGCCCAAAGACTGAAGAGTTGAAGTTCTACACATATATTGGAATCACCCTTACAAAAAAAATACTGCAGTTTTATATTGCAAACCTACAGTTGTACTTCAAAGTACTGTAGCTTTATTGCATTTGTACTTCCGAACAAAAATAACTGCAGTACAACTGCAGTACAGTGAAGTACAAATGCAGTAAAACTGCAGTAAATGTGCAGTATTGCAGTTTTTTCATGTCCAAAAAACTGCAGTATTACTTCAGAAAAAACTGCAGTAATTTTTCGTAAGGGCAGAGACTGCATGAAGCCCCTTGACTAAAACGGGCCCTAAGCAGCCACATCATCCACTTGTTCATCCACTGTGGTAGCACCTCTACTACTTCGAGAGCTGTTGCTGTGAAGCTAAGCATAGTCTGCATGGTTGTTGCTGTATCTTAAAGCCAATGGACAAACTTGCAATGGAATGAGTTGTGTGTATGTGTAGACTACAAATAATTGCAATTCATTTGGCAGTAACTGTTAGGAACAGTTTTATAGTGGCCACTGTAATAGATCACGTATAATATTTGAATGTTCACTTCAGGATACTTAGAAAATACACAAAAAAATACCTCCGTGTAAAGCTTCTAAGACCTTATGGAAAATCCTAGATAATGCCTGTGTTAGAATGATGTGCTCTTTTTAAATATGCAGTTTTACATCACTAAATTTGGTGTGGATAAACAAGTGGTGCTTTACTTTTCATCAAAACACAACATAATCATTTCATCTGAACAAGTCTTATGCAGAATTAATGACATTTGAATAAAAAGAATAACACCGTAATAATATTCACAGCTCAATACAAACGTCATTACCATTTCTTAAAGCCTTCTCAAGGTCGTCACTCATTTTTTTGCATGGACTTTCATAGTTTTCGATTGCCTCATAATATGCATTCCTTATGAGTATTACCCTTTACGGTGTGGAGCATGGAGAACATGAGTCGAAAAGAATGATTTATGAATGCAAAATATTTGATAGGTGTAGCTTTTCAATTCATTTTGAATCATTTAGATTTAAACATATCCCATTCCACTTTACGTAATTCAAAAACCAGAACAAAGCAAAAAAGAGGACATTTTAATTTAGCTATCTTGCTGTACATTACATAAATAAAAAGGGGCACTGCATTTTCATTGTAAAATAAATCAGTTCACGCTATGTTGAAATTGCCAGTTTGAATGAATGTTATCGAACGGGTTATACCACTTGGTTTGAAAGGCAATACTCTCTTCCTAAATGAGAATCAATCAGATTCCACTGACCTTCGTGTAGATCAGTAGGGGGTGAGCACTGGCACTAAATCATTTTGATACACAGATGAGATCAACATATTCATATTTGTTTGCCAAATGTGAGCTTTAATTTAAGCTTCATCTGATTGATGCCTGTAATTTATGCTGCAGAGAAATAAAGTGTCATATTTTTTAAACATATTTTCAAAGCAAACAGGGGGAGACTTTCTTGGAAACAGATAAAGGAAAGCGTCCTTAATTTGTAGCAATGTGACTGAAGCCACACATGTTCTAGAATTAATGTTATTCATTAAGGTGAAAAATATCAGCTGTATGTACATCAGGTTTTAATTAACATGGTCAACCGCCTAAGTGTGGTTCTACAAAACTTTGCATTTTCTCCGGGAAATTAAGTAATTCACCTACCGCTCAGAATATGCTCACAACTGCACTGTTTACACTAACAGTTATTATATCAATATAACAATATATTATATATTATATCAACATAACACTATATTATATATTATATATTATATCAATATAACAATATATTATATATTATATCAACATAACACTATATTATATATTATATCAATATAACAATATATTATTTATCAATATAACACTATATTATATATTATATATTATATCAATATAACAATATATTATATATTATATCAATATAACAATATATTATATATTATATCAATATAACAATGTATTTAAATGTCTCTCCATCTACCAGAGTATAAAAATAATAACATAAAACATTTAAAGCGCCAGTAACATTTTAAATCACTCCCTTCTTTTAACCCTGTATTCCCCATCTCCATTATTATACCATTCACTCAATTTCATATATTTCCGTGGAGTTATCTTTTGTTTTCCCAGTGGTGCTTCTAAATCTAGAATCATTTTAAAGCAAGAAACAATACAATCTTTTTGAAAACACATTTTAATGTGATAGTTGTAATAAAGAAAATGTTGGGAGGTGCTTTTTCAGGTTAATCTCTCAGCAGCGTTCAGTTGGTGTGTTTTTTTGTAGAACGCTAATTATGCTCTGGTTATTAACACCTAACATTGCATCTTAAGGCATTGATCAAGGGTTTGGAAACGTAATCATTCTGAAGACGTGAGTTGGTCAGGCATTCCATTCCTTACATTTCCCTTAGTGACCGCAATGCTGAAAATATTTGAAAAACGTAGAGTAAATATATTCAAAGCCCATAAGAAAACTAGAAAATCCAAATTCAGAAATTCCTGAAATAAAAATATTTGATTTCCGTTTGTTCATTCACAGTAATATGGAGATGCGGAGATGCTGCGTGTAGAAGCCAATTTTCATGGAATCAACACACTTTATGCAGAAAATACACAACACATGTTATCTGTACATAAGCCAAGACACGGGTTTCCATAGGAGGTTATTTTAAAGGCCTCATTGTTGATGAACAAAATATCCACCAGTGACAAAGAAAATTAATTGGCATTTGCATAATAAGTATTATCTTTTATTTTTCTGAAATATACTTTTTAGCTGTACATAAAGGGCCGTTGTCTTTTGGATTGTGACAGACTAATTAAAATGGTTCCACAGCTTGAGCCATGATCTCATCAGCAACCATGTGTTTTAGAGCAGTTGTCAAATTCTGTGGCTACTTCCGTCATACGTATGGTTTGCTAGATTGTGATGTAGTGCCAAGGAACCCTGCCAACTAATCTAGTGCCAGAACTCAGCTAAAAAAGTTGTTCAAAGAAACATCTTATATGAATATGTGAGGAAATGCCACATGTCAAATTGTCTCCTAAAATCTATTTGCATTTTGTACATCGAATTGGTATTTTGGGTTTTACATTCCTTAAATATGGTATGTCATGTCACTTATTAAATTATTTACTTCATTATATGATGTGAAAATTTACTTTTTAAAGGTGATGTTCCACCGACTGCTGAATATAACTAAATTCAGCATCAGGAGCATCATTTGTAGTACTAATATCCGGAAATGACTCATTAATCATGTAAAATACTATCTCATTCATAACTTTGAAGGGGACTCCTCATTTCATACAAAGGCAAGCACTGATATGTATTCTTAAAAGTTTCTGTGTTTTCCCTAGAGGAAAGTAGAATGACAGATCTGCTTGTTTGCTTAACATACTAGAGTGTGCAATTAACGTTTTGTGGAAGAATACCTTTTCTGCAGTGTGAATAGAGAAACGGAGGAATTAAAATTGTGTGTAAAATGAACATGACATGTAAACACATGAACTGCTGATAACTGGCGTGTTAAAGAAGAGTTAATGTTAAAGAAATTAGCTGAGACTATTGAAATATTAACCCTTTAATGGCCCATCGTAAAGATTCTATGTAGTGACTAACCAAATGTATTAACTAAATGGCGCTAATACTGATCATCATGGAAATCTTGACCTGTCATTATTTAAAGATACACTTCATTGAGTCACATGCATTCAAGCAGGGATATCAGACTTAACGTACTCGTAACAAAAGCCCCAGTTGCCAGTTTTATATATGATCACAGCAACGTAGAATAGTAAGGACTGTGTGACCCTGAGAATCTGCCACTTCACCCTGAGACCCCGAGATTGGGGCAGAAATCCTGAGACTCTGGGTCAAACCCTGAGAGTTTGCAGGATTTATTAAAGTTCTAGTTAAATCAGTAGTTGCATTTTAAACCAATAACTCATATTATAACGTTATAATTTAGTGGTATCAGGTGTAGCTAGCAAGAAATAAAGCTGGGAGCTTAAAGGACTTAACATGATTCGACGGCTTGGCTGGACCTGGGAATTTCCCAGGGATGGTCGCTGGGTCTCAGTCTGACTCAAGAATACATTTGCTTGCCCGTCATTAATACGGTTGGTATTGGGCATTTTCCACAACTAGCATTCTTTTGCTAGAAAAATACATTTAATTATATGATTTATTTATATTTCCTTTTTGAAATACACCTCAACATGAAACATGTCCAAATTTTTAAATGTAAAATTACTTAAAATACCTTGAAACCAATCTGCTGCACCATCTTTAGGAAAAAGGGCGAAAGGGCAAATTGTACACATTAGACACCATATACATGAAACAAAGATCAAAATGTCACTGGTAGTTATGTTGTTATCCTGAGGTTAAACATTGCACAGTCACAAATTGGATGTGTAATATTTAGAAAAATGTCTGACCATAGCTTTGTTTTCACTGTAAATCAACATTTTGCTTCCGCAGGGAAATCACTAATTGCAAATTCATCTCTCCCCAGACTTCATTTAACTAATTTGTCAGGAATAAAACACAATAATTGCCTACCAAAAGCAGCACCTTGCATGTCTACAGGGAAGATGAAAACATTTGCACATGACACAATCCTCTTGCTGCTTGAAATGTACTTTCAGTGCTGTCTCATTATAGAGTTGTCATTTTTATCTAATGCCAATGTTCTAAACTTTATTATAAAAGAACTTTATAAGCACTTCCTTGCCAGAGAAATGAAAAAAAAGGGAACTTTCAGTCTTTTTTTGCCAGCATTCGTAAGGTAATGACTTGAATTTAAATGATGTCCTATATAACAAAAATTGCCTTGGAATTGTGAAATTCCAGCAAGTCCTAATGTTTTATGAACCTTCTGAAAATTTGTGCAATTTAATTTGCAGTTTAATTTGAAGAATTATTTGACAATATTAGGGCTTAACATTACCTTTTAAAAGGGCACTTTGAAAATAGCAAGCTAGTTGCTTAGTGAAAATAGTATAGGAAAGAATGTGAAGGAGAAGACAAGTATTGCTAAATAATATAAATGTTGAGGAGCATGTGATCTGAATAGATCTAAAGCATTATTATTACTATTATTACTACAAGAATATCTAAGTATGAAATCATTTTGCTCAACAATAGCACCATAAGTGTTTTTAAAGGTGCTGTCCCACTTAGACAAAATATGAAATCTCTAGCATAATGAATCGTTGTAGATCCCATTGGATAATTACCTGTAATATGGGTTTAGGCTTTCATCAGAACTAGGAATTAGGTGGAACCACATTATCAATAATATCAATAGTGGGAGACTGGGAATAAATATAGAATTCATTTACATTCCAGATATTGAAAGTGTATTCCTGGTCCTACATTTCAGAAATAATGTACATGTTCTTCCTTGAAATGTTCCTTTATGTACTAAAAGTATACTTTAAATAAATGGCTGATTACATGCTATTTTTTTAATTATGGATTGAAAAAAGTCCATTTGTCTGTGAAGATGTATTTGGAAACCAGATCTGTTGACAATGAAATCACAGCTATTGGCAGCTAAGCTTCATCTACCCAGGTGCTATTTTATTTGGCAACTTCCTATTTATAATTTAACACAAATTAATGTAAAAAAAAATTATGTTTAAATGTGGTATTTCGTTTTTGTATTATTTCATTTACAGCTAATATGCATTTTTATCACCTGTCAAACAAAGTCTAAAGAAGTTCATACTGTGTTTTTCGAATTATTAAATGTAATATCGCAGGCAGGAAACCTGACTATTTTCCAACAACTTGATTTCACAAATGGAAAAGCAGCATCTGTTTTCCTGCAGCTTCACATATGGCTATCATTGTCACTCAGAGAAGCCTGGGCAGGTGTGCTGAAGCAAAAGACCCTCTCCTGAGTCCTGCAACCTTAGGGACTGGAATGCAATTTTCCCAAATGGTAAGAAATAGCTCTCAATGAATATATAATGAACCGCTTCTATGTGAAATACATCATAGCATAGTACAGTGACACCAGCTCTTTTGATTGTACTGTTCTTTTAGAAATCATTGACCTTTGATTATGATCAGGTCCAGTAGGCTGGAATCAGATACTTTATGTTTGGTTTTATCTCTATTGCTAATGCTATTACATAGGACCACAAGTTTCATCATGCTCTGTATTTTTGGCCCTGCTTATACATGCATTTTAGAAAATATGTAATTTTGATCTACTCCCAATCTGTTCAACCGTTGTGTCTATTGAGTAGTTTAGCTAATCATCTGCCTGTGAGTTCTTATTAGACATATGCATATGGAACAAAAACAATTCAGACAACATTTTTGGCCCATTCTTTTTCAGGCAACAAATTATGTTCCCTGCACAATCGGTTTGCCCATATTTGCTTTAATTCATTCTCTCACACTTTCATTCTCATTTACTCTATCTTTTCACTTTCTAAATGTCTCCCTACCTTTTCTGCCATCTACTTCCACTTCAGCTTCTATTTCCGCTTCCACATCTTTTTGTTCTCTCTTTTATCTTCTGTCTTCTCTCTTCTATCTTCATTTGCATCTCTGTGGACATAACCTGATTTTAACCCACACAAATATGGCAGTGTTTTCAGTGACATCCTCTCATATCCTCTAATCTAGGGGAGGACATCACCGAAAGCACAGCAAATTTGGCAGATGTTCACCTTAGGGGAAAATGGTGCTGCTTTTAGTAACGTCCTCTCATCTGATTGGAGGATCGGACATAACCTGGCACAAACCTCCCCCAAAATGGTGGCACTTTCGTTTTGGCCGAAGTGTGCCCCAGGTTATGTCTGCAAAGATGTGGACGAAGAAAGAAGATTAAAGATAAAAGAGAGAAGATGAAAAAGAGAAGATAGAAGATGAAGAACAAGAAAATGCAAAAGTGGAAGCAGAGAGCTTGAAAGATAAAGAGTGCTTTTTTGCTTTTGTTTTCATCTGCTTCGTGGGGCGTCTGGCCTCAATTCCATTGCTTCATACGAATCTGCAATTCATGTGAATCCAAACGTCTAATCCAAGTCTAGTTCTAATAGCTTTTAGGTATTTGAACCTGCCATGTATAATGTAGAATTTTAAGTTGACACTTTCTACGGCATCACCTTGTTCACTTTGAATGCAGTCCTGGACTGCTTAGGGGTACCCGACTATATAAGTTTATATTACATGTTAAATCCCGCTGCTCTAAAACTAACCTGGTGGCCTAGACTGTGTAATAAGGTGAACAATCAGTTGGCATAGAGCATCTATTTTATATGTACATGGGGACAGCTGTCTGTCGATCACAAAGGATCCGTAGTTGTGCCTCATCTGAAACCTTTGGAGCAAATATGCCAGTAGTTCATATACTATATAATTTAATAACATGTTCAAATATATATATATATATATATATATCATATATATTTACCTATTCAACTGTTCAACTATATGATTTCTCTAGATTATTTTTTTAAAAGGAAGAGAAGAAAAAAAGAGATGGCTAGCTAGATAGATATATAGATAACGTTAACTGTTGAATAAATAAAAATGTTTAAAACAGACAGGGAAGCTTAGAACCCATCTGCAGTGTTACCAAGGGCAACTGATCAGGATCTGAAGCAGCTTCAAAGCCACCAACACAACTGCCTATAGGGTCTGCCAAAAAGCCAGATGCTGGTGTTGAATGAAAATTGTATTGCTTGGTATACCCTGCCCTGCAAGTAATATTATCTTATCATTTTTAACATGAGGATTTTTTTCTACTATTTAAATTATTAATGTATCACTTAAGCATTTTACGTCAGATTATTTATTTGATTGCACTGACAGCCACAGCAATATCCCATTATCCAGACTGCTGTTTTCTGTAACATTTAACTTTCTGCAACGGAACCCTAAATACTGTGTTGATAGAGACTACATCATTGGAGCACTTTAGTAAATCATTTTCAAAAAGTGAAATAAAAGTAATTCAATCCAAATGACAGACTGGACCTCTAAACATCCAACATTCAATGTCAGTGGTTGAATAATCCTTAATTGGATACTACAAAGTGTTTTTGATTTCCTTCCGTTGGTGATTATTGAATATAAACGCAGGCACCTGTCAGACCAGTCCAGGAATGAAATTTAGCAGCCTATTACCCTAACCACTACTTTCAATCATTCTAAATAGTCTCTAGGGACATTCATTATTATCGGACATGTTCCTAAGAGTAGATAAATGAAACCCCACCTGCCAGCCTGCAATGGGAAAGATGGACAATCAACGCCAAAAATATGATAGGGCCTGGAGCTTTATTGACATTTACATCAAAAATAGTTAGCAATGAAAGCAGCTGTTGGGGAGAACAATCAACACAACGTGCTTGGAATCTGCTGTGAATTGAAATACAGACCTCCCGACAAGCAATTTACCTTCTGTCACCCTCCATGTGCTTGCAGTGTTACTGAGTGCTTTCCCTGATAGCCCACTTAAACCTGCACATGTGTATGGTTTGGATAAAAGATTGGGTATAATTCGAGGTAAATTGCACAGTGTCACTTTATGATCGTCATTGTCATCCACTAGATGACATTGTGGAAACAAAGTGCCACGGTTTCGAGTGAAGTCCTAGAATTATACAATGAAATGCAATTTGTTGTAATGAAGATTTGAATGCCGGTCGAAGAAGCCAATTGTAGGATAACTCTGGATAATATGCATTAATCTGTCTTGTTTGTTGACATTACAGTGAAGGTTGAAATAATATTATGCAAAAAAGGCAAAAAGCAGGAAATCTGAATATAAAACATTTCTGTCATCAACGATAATACAATGATGCGAGTTCATTTCAGCAGTGTTACCCTGTGACACTTGAAACATTTTTATATTTCTTTCAGGCTAAATGCTTTTTAATTTCATTACTTCTGGATTTGAATTTAAAATATAACACAATCTAAATAATTCCATGTGCCATAGAAAAAACTCAATCAAAACCAAGTTCTACATGATAAGCTAGATTAATGAGCAGAAACATTTAGAGACATTGTCACTAATATCATATGTATTGTTCTTAGAACTAAGCTTTTGGAACAGATATTGTGACATATTGTACGGAAAGTCAAAGCAATCACAACCTGACTCAAGGGAAATTGGACAAAATATGTATAAACCAAGTACAATGAGTAAGCCATGTATGCTTTCTGATTCTTCTTCCCATCCCAACAACATCTCGCCCCTACAATAACACCACATCATAAGGGTTTGTTTAGTCAACATTAATGGGCTACCTGCTGATTCCTTATAGACTGCAAGTCAAACCATCATTAACTCGCTTCCCGCTGTTATCAAAGCAGTGAAGGAAACAGATTTAAAGCATCTGGCTTCATTCTACCGATACTGATGATTTTATGGAAAAGGTTTGAGAGAAAAGTGTCAGATATTTTACTTGGAAAGGTATGTCTAGAAGCTCTTAATTATTTGCTGAAACTGTCTCTTGTCTAGTTTACAAATAGTTACAACCAAAATATTCAGGTGTGTGGATATAAGAAGCACCTTAGCGCTATAAAGCTCTGGTATGTAAGGACTTTTAAAAGTAATTGGCATCTGCAAGATCATTTAAGTGACTTTAAGTTGCAGCAGATATTTGTAGGTGCAGCTACTTCTTTCTAAGGCTCTTAACATCTTGAAGGTTTATTGAACTAGAAAGTCCCGCCTGTAGTATTTAATAGGTAATATTAGTGAGATGTTATAGGAAGATAGGTAGGTTGTCTATTTCGTAAGCCACAAATCGAATGAAATGTGCCATATGGTTGTTTGTTAATAAATGCCTTTAAATTTTATCTTGTATATTTTGTCTGATTCTAAGATGATCCCTATGTCCTGGGTAAACTCTGCTCAAAAAAGAATTGGGGTACCACTTTTTCCCAGGACATACAGTATATATTACATGTTGCTGTACATACAACAGTACATATGTAAGTGCTTAATACATATAAGCATGGGTGTAGGAACCCCTTAAAATCTGGAGGGATAGCATTTTTCCCCATCAGATACCCCTTTTTCTCACTATCCCCTACCCCACTTTCTTCCCATCTCTTTGTACAAAAATAATAAAACATTAGTATAAATAATATATGTTTAATACATTAAATATAGGAAGAAAAGTTAATGTCTTTGTAACAAAAACATTTTTTTAAATATTGAAAAACTGGACCCTAGGCAAGCATTTCCTTGGGTCCCCCTCCATGCTCCCTAGCCTGCAATCACTCCCTCGGCTCCAACACCAAAAAAATATATTTGCCACACTGACTGCAGATTAGGGGAAGACTGTGAGAGCCAGTGCAGTCCTTCCTCCTTCTGACCCTACCATGGCATTATGAGATCCTCTCCCCCGTAATCATCCCCATAGTCCCGTTGTCCCCTTATTCACTAAGCCACAGCTCTCTTTTAATTACTCCCTGTAGTTCAGGTATATATCAAATAAACAACACATTTAAACAGCACTGCAGGTATAGATCAACTGAATAAGACATAAAAACCCTGTATTTGCAGATATAAATCAACTGGAAATCACATGTAAACTCAGCACTGGAGGTATAGATCAAATAAACAACACATGAAACAGTATGTGCATGTATAGATCAACTGAATAAGACATACAAACCATATATTTGCAGGTATACATAAAACATAGCATAGCAGATACAGATCAACACATAAACCCAGCTTTGCAGGTATAAATCAACTGGTATTCATATAATAACTAATTACAAGTATAGATAAATTACAGGTATAGATCACAGGTTGCCCACTCCAAAGGCCAGCCCTAGCATCCACATTCCCCACATAGAACCTGACCAGCACCCAGATTACACAAACAGATTACAGTCCAGAGTGAGCCAACTTTGTCCTTAAACAGCCATCTTTGTCCCCAAACAGCCTACCCGGTGCCATTTTTGTCCCATAAAAACCCTGTCTGTGCAATCTTGGTCCCCATGGCTCAAACACCCTGCTTGAGCCATGTTTGCCTTTCCCCTCATCAATTCATTCTCTCACTCATTCACACAATTCATCCACACATTCATTCTCTCTGTCAGGGCCCAGGTAATCAGGTTGGGTAGGAGCCTCATTGCAGGGGATACCTGGGGTTCGGTCTGCACAAGGCGATGCATGGTAACCGAAGGATAAGACAGATAGGCACAAACTAATGCACCACAGGCAGAAATCCAGGAAATGCTATGTATTGTATTTCATGGGAGGACAAGCAAATACAGGTTAAAACAGTCTCTTGGCAAGAAAACGTATGGCAGGAAGTCCACTGGACAGGGCTGAAGGCAGGAAGCCCACTGGACAGGGCACAAGGCAGGAAGCCCACTGGACAGGGCACAAGGCAGGATCAGGTACGAAGTAAGCCAGGAAGCCAAACAGCAAGTCACGATCAGGTACAGGGCCAGAGCAAAACAGTCCACTAACTTCAATGCAAAGACTCTGACTGAAGGAGGCCTCTAGGGGCTGCCGCTGATATGACATGAAGTAAAATAAATACAGTCCTGGCTGACAGGGTGGAATCCTGACACTCTCACTCATTCACATAATTCATCCACACATTCATTCATTCTCTTACTCATTCACACAATTCATCCACATAATAATTACTTCATTCGCTCTAATTTTCACTCTTTATTTCAATATTGTTATACCCCCCTTTTTTACTTTCTATCCCCTTTCTCACTATTTACCCCCTCTCGCTTCTTCTCACTATCTACCCCCTCTTCTCACTATCTACCTCATCTACCACCTCTCACTATCTACCCTCTCCCTACCCCCCCTTTGTAGTTCACTTACCGTGCTGAAGTCCTGTCGTGTCTCGCTGCTCTGCCGCGGTGTGCGCGGATTCACACGCTGAGTGCCGGAATATGAGCAATCATAATAACCATATTCAAAGGCTGTATGCCTTTCAAATGTGGCAGCAACTGCCAACTCAGTAGCCCTGTGTGTTTGCTCCTAGCAGCATTTAAAACTGCCACGTGAAAGAGTGTCCCACAATATGACAGCACCCATGAAAAATAAAAGAATTCCCAGAGGGTCATTCAAGACCTTCCCAAGAGCTCTGAGCTCACCTGCAGGTTGACTACAGGTACTGCAACCATGCAGGTCAATGGAGGCCAGCTCACTGATCACCATGTGTTCAGTAAAAAAAAATATAAGACAAATTAAAACATTTAAAATATTAGCAATTCCTAAAATATGCTCTGTTTTCCCCCCCAAACATTCTATGCACCCCCGACAAACCTATGCATGGATGGATGCATGGGTAGTACCACTGTAAATTACAATGTTTGTGGAAAAAAACCCTACTACTACAAACCTTTAGAAATGCTGGTGATAGAATAAGTGCATGGAGATAAAATACTAGCATTAGAAATACCATGTGGTATTTTGTTTTCAAAAATATATGTTTTGATGGGGTAAACTGAATTGGCTGACTTCAAAGATGTCCCAAATATGACATTGGGCAGGATGGCCAGATGCCAAAATGTCAAGTTAAGAAACTGAGATGTGCATGCTTTTAAGCCTCCAAACAACCCAACAACCTATGCACGGGTAGTATCACCCTGCTCAGGAGATGCTGATGAACACATATTAGGGTGTTGTTTGGCAGTGACACATACCAGGAACTGTAAATTTATACCTAAAGTACAATGTAAGTAAAAAAAACCACACAAAACAAATCACAAAGTTTGACAAAGACTCGTAGAATGAGTGCATGTAAAGACTTAAAATACTAGCATTTGAAATACCCTGGGGTGTCAAGTTTTCAAACATAAATTGAACTGACCAGCTTCAAAGGTGTCCCAAATAGGACATGGCCACAGTATGACCAGACTTTTTACTTATAGCCTTATAACTTTCAAAAATAAACGTAACGGCATTGGGTATTTTTAAACTTAGGACGCATATTATTTAGCAGAAATGTCAGCCCAGTGCTGGAAAATTATTCTTTGGACAGATGAAACTAAGATCAACCTGTACCAGAATGATGGGAAGAAAAAGGTATAGCGAAGGCTTGGAACCACTCATGATCCGAAGCAGACCACATCACAGTGGAGGCAGTGTGATAACATGGCTTCCAATGGCACCGGGTAACTAGTGT
Organism: Spea bombifrons; assembly: GCF_027358695.1. Classification (NCBI taxonomy): domain Eukaryota; kingdom Metazoa; phylum Chordata; class Amphibia; order Anura; family Pelobatidae; genus Spea; species Spea bombifrons. Next base: position 87,404,432 of record NC_071091.1, on the reverse strand, counting down.
TTATTCGTGGTGTGACAGAAGACAAAAGCAGCTTGAATGATCCAAGTGTATATGGATATATTGTCTGGTTAGATTCAGTCTAATTCAGTAAAGTTGATTGGACACAGGAGCTATCTGCGTTTTGTTCGCGAGAGGAAAAACGCCAACCGATCATCAGAACAGCCCTTCGCTTTTCTGCTTTGGGATTTTTCAATGCTTACATGCTGAGTTCCTCTCGTAAGCATACTCATTTTGCTTTTCGATGCTGCTATTAAATTGTATGGAGAACAATATGCAATATACCATTTACTGAAATCCCACTGCTGATCGTATCTCTATTGTCCATTAAATCATTAGTGCTTTTTTAAATCGGTTTTGAAGACTTAGAGTATTATCTCTTTCATTTTACTTTTGTGTGTTACGCTATGTACGGTGTATTTTGTTCCTTTTTCATGTGAGTGAGCCATATCAACTTGAAAGAAGATATATATATATGTGTGTACAATTTCAGTACTCAAATCACTGGATGTTATAACATGTTTTTTTTGATTGACATATTACTTACAGCTCACCTACTCTCACTGTTTATTTGTTATTTTACTTGCTTTGCCTGGCAAAGCATCACAAAGAAGGAAACTACCTGCAAAGTATTCTTTAGAAAGTGTGATTGTGTTGATTTGTCCAATTACATTTGAGCCCCTGAATTAAGAATTCATTTGAATGAAAATGATTGCAATACTTTCATACAATATTTTTGTTCAACCCCTTGAATTAAAGCTGAAAGTCCACACTTCAATTGCATCTAAGTTGTTTCGTTTCAAATCCATTGTGGTGGCGTACAGAGCCAAAAATGTGAAAATTGTGTCAGTGTCCAAATATTTCCAGACCTAACTGTATGATAGTGACACATAACTTTAGAAGAGATAGGGGAGAAGGCAAAAACTTTAAATATATGAAAGCAAATAAAAAAACCTGGCTGGCTCCTAGATCTAAACCAAATTTGTTGACCCTTGTGTTAACCAACTGATTCTAATACCAGTCCTTATGGAAACCTTGATTTGTGATTATCTAAAAATACACTTAACTGAGTCACTGCATTGAAGCAGGGATAGCAACTACATAATGGAAACAAGCCCACCAATTGGGAGTCTTAAATATTATCACTGCACTGTAGAATAAGAAGGAGTCAATTCCAGACTATATGACCCTACCCACTGACACCCTGAGATTGAGACAACACCCTGAGACTCAGGTTCAAATTCTGAGAGATCCCAAGTATGGCCATAACTTATCTTAAATCAAGCTATTTAAGTGTTGTGCATTTTCGGCTTAGCTAGTTTATTTTACAAAGTTTCCTTTTTTGATGATCTCTAGTGGCTGTCCCCAAAATATTTTTTGTAGACACACAATTAGTTAACTGGTTAGTTAGTTGTGGAAGCAGCACGCATGCCGTGATTATGCTAAATATATATGTGTATTTGAGCAGTTAGATATTGTCTTTTACGTTAGAAACCTAGGATATGAATTGCTTATTTTAGTGCACAATTTATTTAAGACTAGATTTTAGATAGGTGATGCGAAAGAGCCCCATATATAAATATTTTGTGAGCCATGGCAAATGTTGGTACTTATGTCTCTGGATTTTATTTTAAAAAGAGTGACCAATTTATGATTATTGCAATACAATTGGTCTAAACATAGACAGCAATCTAAAATTATAAAGTTACAGAGTCTCCCAGAACAAGAGCTATTTAATTTGTCTTGTTAGAATCCTTTTTTCACGACAAAGCATCTTATATCACCTTAGAGGGAAAAAAAGAAATTTTCCAGTAATCTAAATTCAGTTATATCCTACTAATATGGTGACCAGGGTCAATGGAAAACTGCCAATGTTAATTTTTCCCAAGAAATTAAGTTATGCTAAAATTAATGAAATAATAAGACTCTTTCTCAAATTATTAGGACTACTGAAGCTTAATTTATATATTTTTAATTAAGGGCCAAAAGGAGAATTTTATTAAGTAATTGCTTTGTTTGTCTGACAGCCTTATCCAAATGGAATTTCAGTCTACATCCAAGTTAAATCATAATTCGTTGGAAAAACAGCGTAAAAAAGGTTAATTCCTGATAAAAAAAAGGTTCTTCAATAATGATATATATATATATATATATATATATTCAGAGATTATTTTTTGTTTTCCTTTTATTATTCCTACTTTTCAAAATTAATAATTTATACTAATAAAATTAATTGAAATTAAGGTCTTCAATTAGCATGCTAAATTTTGATCATTCAAAACAATTGTGTGTTTAAGACCCATGAGTGTTCTCTGTTTTTTTAAGGTTTGCTGAAATTATCCATTATATAAACTTATAATTTTCTTCCCATGAGACAAATCAATACAAATGTATAGGTTTATTCATAAGAGTCATAATTTTAATAGGATTGCTATTGTCTATGTTCAGGTTATACCTATGTTTCTTTGTAAAATATAATTTAACATATGATTTAATTTAAATTGTGATACTCACATATGTAATAAATGTGAATATGCTAACCAAATGTAATACAGTTATAAATTATGAACACTTTTAGCAATATTTTGTTATTGTGAATGTCACCATTAAGAGGTGCTACATCCTCATTTTAAACTGTAAATTGAAATTTACAGATATGATTTGTACTTTTACTTTCTATGGTTGCCAGGAATCGGAATTTGAGAAAGAGCCATTAATTAAAAACAATGATCCAAGTTTTTCATTTGTAAATATATGCAAGTCCCTAATTTGGGGAAAATAATTGCTTCCTTGTCTGTTGTCTTTCACTTTTGGTCCTTATCGCCTTCCAACCTTGCCATAGACCAAATGTGATTCTCAAAGGAAGGCAAAATATCCAGATGGCTGAATACTGATTGGGAATAAATTAGTTGAGCAAACCGTGTTTTATCATTTCTCCATTCAAGTGATACAAGTAGTTTAATAATGTACAATATTATTGTGATCTTTTAATTTGCAGTTTATTTCACCCCATTATTGCATTTTAAGTTGTGCAAAAGGCGAGGAATTGTAAGGTGGGCAGAAATGTTGAACAGTGTTAATAAAGAAAGAACAAACGCATTGATTGCTTATTCAGAATGACCTTTCATTTTTTTTGTTAGTCTCACAGTCCGAAACAAGAGACAACTGGTTTGTTTACTTTCAGACATGTGAAGCATATGTTTGGTTATTTGACCCACTGTTGTCATATTATCTTATAATATCATTATTTTTAAAAAATAATAATTCTAGTTTAGTCGTTATAAAGTATTTGGTTTTGATAAACCAGTAGTTTAATGCAGCAGAGTTGCTCATGAGGACAATTGCCCCTTAGTCCCTTGACCCATTTTCCAACATGTGCCCATTTTGCCAACGTGTTACCAAAATATTAATTAAACAGCAAAAGTAAACTCATTATAACCATTGTGTTGAATGTATAGGTAAGACTTATTGACTGGAAAATCCATTCATTCTTTTGGTTAAATTGTATATTTACTTTTGGGAGCAACAGATTTATGAGGATGCAACTGAATGTAATAATGGCGATCTCAATAGCATATCAAGAACTATTTAGTGTAACGTTCTCTATTTGTCAAATGTAATGAAAAACAAATTGCCATTGTTGACTACCACTTGAAAAATGCATGCCTATTTTAATAATAATAGTGAATTGTAGAATCTTTCAAATAGAGACATAGTGTGTGTGGCGGAGGAAGCACTTAGCTCTCTGTAGTGTTGGTCTAAAAAGCTGCAATGTCTTCACCAGGAATATACATCTTCTAATGCCCTCTTGTAGGGTGAGGAAAAACAGAAAAGACTCACAGTTTCATTCCTGCCTTGATCATCTCATGGATAGTGGTATCAGGGCCAGTCCTTGACCAAATGGCACCCCAGGCAAGAATATTGTTGGTGCCCCCACATGATTTTTTAATTTTTTATATTTTAGATAAACAGCAACATGTTTTGCTTAATGGAGCTGAAAGGGTCAAATCAGCTCTAAACAACATGGATTATAGCATATGAAAATGTTTTATTTTTATAGGAAGATCAGCATAATATGATGAATATGTTGAACTACCCAACTGATTTTTAAACTAACAAAGGCAGTCCATTTATTTTGGGGTTCATGATAAATACTGAGACCTGCAGTTTATAAATAAAGTTAGTCTCCCATACTATTGTATCAAGTTTACATTGTAGAACTTTTTAAAAAATTGTTAGCACATAAAATATTAATTGCAGATGTTGTAAATTACCTAGGGCTGCTAGGCTATATCATATTGGCTAACACAATAGCGCTAGGGGTGTTACTGGAGACAAACACATGCTGAGCAACTCAGAATTTAGAGATATTATTAATAATGAAAATGAAAAAATGAAAATCTGAAGGCATTTGACAAATTGTTGATGGCTTGGTATTTAGCTCTTTACAGGGCTCAGTTTGTCTCAATCCATACTAGATGACCTCCTATCTCATTCACCTACTCTGAATTCTCAATGTGTTTTTACTGGTCTGCATTATTTGTTACCATATTAAGGTTACTACTGTCTTGCTTTCTGGTTTTTTTATATGTTAAGCCATACTGAAATTGTTTCCTCATAAGAGCTTGTGCCCAACATTTGTATATAATCTATATGCATATATATATATATGTTTTTTGTCATATGTATGACACTCTCGTTTGTTGTACAGAACGGACAGGAAACACATGGCCCATTTGCACATGTCTAGTAGACACTCCTTTGCGTCCCATGGTTTTAATTTTCTTTTCTAGATTACCTCCTCTAGACCTTATTTATTTTAGCATGTGCTCTCTCAATAACTTCTCTAGTTCCACTTCCCCCTCTCCGATCACCACATCCTATCCTGCTCTTTCTTTGCCTGCCACTCCTTCCCTTCCCTCTCAACATCTTCCTCTAACCAGAGACCTTAGCTCTCTTGATCTTCAGAAATTATCAACCAATTTACTCCCTTACTAGCTCTCTCTATAATTCCACTCTCACATCTCCTCTTGAGGATGTAGCCCAAACTACTAACCCTATTGCTTCTGACCTTGCCACATACTTTAATAGTTACATTTAAACAATCAGACAATCAGATGTGAAATATCTTCTCTTACCCCTCCTGCCCTTGCGCTTCTCCTGACTCCACAACCACCCATACTCCTTCAAGCTTGATACTGCTCTCTCCTGGTTCACATCACTACTCACTTGTCAAACTATTCTCAGTATTGGCTGTCAATACCACCTGTATGCCAGTGATACTCAGATCTACCTATCCTCTCCTCATCTCTCCTCATCTCTCCTCCTACCTCTTAGATAGTCTATCTCTGTTTCTAACTGGATGTCTGCACATTTCCTAAAACCGAACATCTCATCTTCCCTCCTTCCAATTCTAACATTGCCTTAACAGTTTCTCTCAATGTCAATCATCTCCTTATCCCCCCACTTTGGTGTCGCCCTTGACTCTGACCTCTCATCCACCCCCCTCATCTAATCTGTCTCAAAACTCTACCATCTCCATTTCAAAAACTAAATTGGTTTCATTTTGGTTACTCTCCTATATGAATCACATACTATGGTGTAAAAACTGTAGCATTTAAATAATTTATTTATAAATGCTTATTTAAGAAAAAAAAATGGACAAAATTGGTAAACAGCTTAATTAAAATAATGTATTGGGTAATTAGCAACTAATACTGCCATCACTATTTTGCATACCATTTGTCTTGTTCTCTGTTTACTAAACTGCGGCTGTCAGTCAGACTTTGCTTCAGGTAACATTTTTGCTCTGTAGGGAGAATCTTCAAAAATGGCATCTGAATTTAAAATATTTTCATTACCATTTTTTTATCTAACACATCCTCATTTTCACTTCATCTTCTATATGTCCCAGCAAAGCGCCATCATGGGAGTTTAAGGCCTGAAGATGAAATTTTGCATAATACCATTACACAGATTCCAAAAACACTCTCATGAGGACAAACGGAATCAATCTAAAATCAACAAACAGTACAGTTAATTAATGGATACACCATAAGGGAGCTTTTTAAAACAATGTTGACTGCTGCAGCCGCAGGACCAATATCACCAGAAGTTATTTCTGGTTTTAAAAGATATGTCTATTGGGTATTTCTATGGCACAATTTTGCCTACATTACTAGTCTCACACGGAGAAAGTTCTTACCTTACTTGTGCGCTTAATAAACTGTACTAATTGACAAAATGGGTCCCCTTGGCAAAAATGAAATACACCAAGTAAATGGTTTTATTTTAATATAACTAGGTTCCAGGTGTTCTATAATAGGATTATGATTTGCAGAATTCAATGTAAAATACATGTACATATAGTAAAATTACCATGATATTTTTTTCTTTTTTGTCTTGACAATGTTGCTTGTGGTGATTAAGTGCAGAATAATTTTATTTTCACTCAATTTTACCTGAATGCTAACTTAGCTGGAAGATGTCTTTTCTATCACTTTTGGTGTTGCTAGCATTTTTAGTGTGATTAGATGTTACTTTCTGAATGGCCACATGCATAGAAAAATAGAAACACAATGTTGGAACCATATTTTCCATTAAACAAAGATTCCCACATCCCTTTCTCACAGGAGGGCCTAAAATGAAGATCATCTAGTCTACCTCACTTAAAGTTTACCTATCATTAAAAGGGTGGTCTACCGCCCAAAACAGCATTGCCAAATAGCATATCAAAATACTTAATAACTCAGTACTTAGTAGAGTTGTGCATTTAGATTTGTACGAATTTTGAAGCCTTGACTGAAGGGGAGCCTTATACCCCAACAGACTCTATGACACACATTAAAGTATGTCATTATTCAAACTTGTTTGCTGAACTTGCAAACAATGGTGAAAATTGCCATTGTTGCAAGGGCGACACAGATCACAAAAGACATATCAGGGGAGGGGAAGATTCACTGATGAATCATCTCCTGCCATCATTTAAATTCTCTTTTTGAAACGCCAAAGTTTGTCACCAGTGTTTTGCAACTTCGGAAAACACCGGCGCTCTTTAAAAAACCTCCGTAGTAATGTTATTTCCCTGATTTGTTAACTAGAAAGAAAAGCTTTCAAGCGTTTTCCTCTCTTTCTCAGGTCTCAAGCAATACCCAATGAAAACAGGAAAATTCTTGAAAGTATTATGTATAGTCCAATAGAAAAGGCATAATTGCATACTTCAGTATCTTGTCTACTGGACGAATACTGCTAATCTAATCTACATTACTTTGGCAGATTCTGGATATAACCACATAAAGAAGTAAAGGTATTGCTTCAGATCTGAGGAAGAGAGGAAAACTCCTGAACGATTATCTCTTAAATATTGTATTAGTCCAATAACAAAGGTATCATTACTCTGGTACTTTGGCATCTTATTTATATATATGTATTTAGTTTTTCAGTGGCATGATTTAGTGGTGGAAATTGTTAGTGCCCCCTCCCCAGTAGTGATGGGAAGTTCGGATCATTAAAGTGAATCGGATCATTTCGATTCGTTCACTGAAATGATCCGATTCATGATCCGGATCTTCGGATCACTCAGTGTGTCTGCACGGAGTTACTGTTTTCCAGTAACTCCGTGCAGGCACACTAACGATTGGCCCCGCCCCTTTTATTATGAATCCTCCCCCCTGCCTCCAGTGATGTCAATGAAGGCAGAGAGTCGTTCAAAGATTCGGATCTTACAGGGATCCGAATCTTACAGTGATCCGGATCACTGTAAGATCCGGATCATTGTAAGATCCGGATCATTGTAAGATCCGGATCTTTGAACGACTCTCTGCCTTCATTGGCATTCTAATCATTAAGAGAATGTCACCATACTGTTATAAATAAATATATTAATAATCACTGCCCCCAGGATTTACATTCCCCTTTACCTGCAACTGCACCTTAAGCTAACTTTATTAAATTAATTAAATTAACCCTCACCATTAAATTAACCCGAAACACCCCATCAACCATGACTGCCCTAAAATTAACCCTTAACACACCATCAACCATGACTGCCCCTAAAATTAACCCTTAACACCCTATTAAGCATAACTGCCCCAAATTAACCCTAAACACCCCATTAAGCATAACTGCCCCTAAATTAACCCTAAACACCCCGTTAAGCATAACTGCCCCCAAATTAACCCTAAACACCCCATTAAGCATAACTGCCCCCAAATTAACCCTAAACACCCCATTAAGCATAACTGCCCCCAAATTAACACTAAAGACCCCATTAAGCATAACTGCCCCTAAATTATCCTTAAACACCCCATTAAGCATAACTGCCCCCAAATTAACACTAAAGACCCCATCAACCATACCAATTTATTAGGTAATTTATCTGGAGTACATGCAATTAATTTAGGGGTAGTTATGGTTAATGGAGTATTTAGGGTTAATTTCAGGGGCCGTTATGGTTAATGGGGTCTTTAGGGTTAATTTCAGGGGCCGTTATGGTTAATGGGATCTTTACGGTTAATTTCAGGGGCAGTTATGGTTGATGGGGTATAAGGGTTAATTTTATGCTGATGACTGAGGGTTAATTTAATTAATTTAATAAAGTTAACTGTAGGTGCAGTAATAGGTAAAGGGGGGCAAACTCAGGGGAATCTAAATCCTGGGGGCAGTGTGAACATTATTAATGTATTTATTTATAAAAGTATGATATCAGTAATATTCTCTGAATGATTCGAATCTCTGTAAGATTCGGATCCTTGTAAGATCCGGATCCCTGTAAGATTCGAATCATTCGACTCTTCGGTTCATTCGACTCTTCGGTTCATTCGACTCTTCGGTTCATTCGACTCTTCGGTTCATTCGACTCTTCGGTTCATTCGACTCTTTGAACGACTCTCTGACTCTATGAGTCATCGTTCCTATGAGAATTAATGAGCTGTAACCTGACCCCAGAGTGCTCTGCAGATGACTCACAGCTCTAGGATCAGGTTACAGCTGCATGATGATTCACAGACTGAACCGCTACAAACGAATCGTTCAGTCTAGTGAACCGACTCATCCGGATCACTAAAAAGAACCGGATCAAATGAACGATTCGTTCATGATCCGGACATCACTACTCCCCAGTCTTGACTGTGGTATCTTATGTGCCCTGCCTATATATCGTTCCTACACTTACCACTGAATGTGGGCAATGGCAACAAATTTAATTCCAGAATCAAGAATGCCCCCTCATTTTTGACTGAACCCAATGGCCATTTTTGATGTCTCAAAACAAATGGGCCAAAAATGAACCAAAAAATGTATCAGAATCTTTTTGGACCATTTGCACATATCTAGTTTAAACTACTTTTACTGAAGTTTTCTTGCTGGCTGAGAACCTTTTATGGCAAAATGCTATTTTGTTCCAATAGTGGAAGTATAGTTAAAATTGGACAAGTGTCATCTTGTCCCCAATAATCAATATTTTTTATTAGAAAAATTAGTGTTTATTCCAGGAGCCATCTCTGTCTACAGAGCTAGGTGTGAGAATATTTATATTTGAAATAACATTTTACTGTAATTTTTAAAAATGATGCTTTATATCTTTCTAAATCCTTGCATGGAATTACAACATAAACATCCTTCTTATTATATTTTGCATGTGCTTGTCAAAATGACAATTTCAAACATTATAGTGGACAAAAAAGCAAACTTTCAATAAATAGTTGTTTCCAATGAATTAATGCGTATTTTTCTGTTTGTATAATTTATTTGTTATACCTCCCTTAAAATGACATTAATATGGTAATTTAATGATCTTGAAAGTGTGTCCTGAGGTCAGGGTCAAAGCAAAAAAAAATATTCAAAGAATATTCCTATTTTCTCTTTTGGTTTTCCTGAATGTTACACTAATGGAGATTTCAATTTGCTGAAAGTATATAAACTAGACATGTGCAAATTGCCCAAAAACGATTCAGACAAACTTTTCGGTCCGTTTTTGGCCGATTTGTTTTTGGACAATGAATTACATTCAGTTCGGATAAAAATCGGGGGCACTTTTAATTCGGGAATAAAATGTGTTGCCCAGTGCCACATTCACTCGCATTCATTCTCATGTACTCTCTCTCACACTTTCTAAATGTTTCCCTACCTTCTCTGCTGACCACTTCTGCTTCTACTTTCACATCTTTTTGTTCCTCATCTTTTATATCCTCTTTTCTATCTTCTTCCACATCCCCATGGGCATAACCTGTTACAAACTTCTGCCAAAATGGCAAGGTTTCCAGTGATGTCCTCTAACCTGTTTCTCAAATCAGTGGGGAGGATGTCACCGAAAACGCCACAACTTTGGTGGAAGTTCACCTTAGGGCAAAATGGTTGATCGAGGGAGAGGACGTCACTGGAAGTGCTATTAGTTTTGCTGTTGAAGATAGAATATAAAATAGATAAAAGAAAGAAGATAGAAGAAAGAAGGTGAAGAACAAGAATATGCAGAAGTAGAATCAGAAGTGGAGGTGATTGTCAGTGAAGGTAAGGAAATATTTAGAGAGTGTGTGAGAAAGTGTGAAAGGACCCGTAAATTTCAGAAGAAAATTCTGAGCTACAAGGTAGGTGCATAAACAACTGTAGCAACAAATGTAAAGTTAAATATAAATGACAGAAAAATATAAAATGAATGTGGTCCTGGCTCCTTTTTAAAACTGAGCAACAAAGTTGTAGTTCTAAATGTTGCTGAACCATGAAAAACAATTTCAAACTGAATTCCAAATAGCCTAGTGCTGCTGTTCGAAAGCTTACACTAGAAATTTGGAATGATATCATCCTGAGCATCTGCACCACTCCTCCTTTGAGAGTGCATACTAATCATCTCTCTTCATGGTCACTGACCACATAAGTAACCACATAAGGACCAGACGATGCCAGTAGTTTTGGTTCTGTAGCTGCGATACGTTTTCCTGCAAAAGAAACTCTGCCAGACAATATTCGTCAACCTTGTCTTTGGTCTTCTCTCTTGATTAAGGCAGATGTTTATTTTACATTTGCACTATCTATCAGTGGAACTACGGGCTTCCTCTGCCAATGGGTGCTCAAAATAATAATACCAGGCCATCACATAAACTGTTGGAAGGTTTACTCTTGTGACTAAAATCAGTTTATGGCTAGAAAAATTTATTCTTCATTTGATAAGCTTTTAAACAAATGGAAATGTGCTTCTTAGATTTTTTGCCAAGCCAAGGCCATGTTTATTTCGAGCTATATGGGTCACCAAGGATTCCCAGCTGTTAGAGAGACTCAGTTGTGCATTGCTGCACTCGACAACATCTGTTTCACAAAAGCAGCATCCAGCTTTTAGCGCGCAAATGGAGGCTTCACCATATGCCAACAGACCACTTAGTTTTTACCTTGGGAACCAACTTTACACCAGTCAAGGTAGCAGAAGAAGAACTTGGTGTTTAAATGCTAAGAGACTGCAGTGACATTTCCATGTTCACTTGCTGCTAACAACTATATATAGCCAAATAAGTTTTGAGTAGAAGCTGTTACCTGCTAAATTATTTACAAAATTGGAGTTTGCTAGATGAATATCTGAAGTGTTCCACTATTCACATGCTTCAGTGTTTCTATACAGAAAGCAAAAATTTAATGTTTTAAATTTAATTTAAATGAGATAAACCAGCTTCTCACAGGGAGCGATCTAGATAGTTTTATCTGGTAGGACGATAGTTATCACTATCCTATCATTAGACTACCTAAAATGTAACGTGGTTTTAATTATCTCTATAATAAGGCAAACTTGGATTAAAAACTAAGTGAGTAATGCAGTGTGTCATCGCGTTGTTCTCAAACAGAAGAGCTACGTAAATGCATTGACAGCTTTTTAAAGCTAAATTAATAACAAAACTCCCACTTACCATCAACGCAAAATACACTGTTGAACATAATTAATGGTTGATAACCAGTGTCATGACCTAGAGGCAATTTTACTGGGATTTTGCCCTTATGTCCTTGAGCCCTTGGTTGTAAGTAGATATTGTAGCAAATGTCAGGTGATCTAAATGATACAGAACCTTTGGCCAGCAAAATTGTTGTTTTACAGTAGGCAATTTCCAGCACGTTTACATTTTGTAATATCCATTAACAAAAGTCAGGGTCAGACTTTAAGTAAATTTGAAATATATTTGTCCCAAAGCGTATTTAGTCATGGACAACTGTATGTCATTTTTTTTTTTTTTTTAGAAAAGGCAGTCAAAGTAAAAATTCTTTATACTCTCACTCAGGGTTGCTTGGTATCCTGAAGTAAAACAGTTTATACCCCAACTGTTGTTTTTGATATGTAAAAATGATCATCCCGTCCACTGTGTCCAGCAGGCTCTATTATCTACAATACATTTATTTATAAAACGCCGGCATCTAGTTACTAATATAGTAGCCAGGGCCGTTTTTTGCAGTTTTTGATATTGAATCCACCCTGGGCAACTATTTACTGACCCCCTAGCAACATAGTTGGATGGACCAGCCTCACTTGCTGGTGGTGGGTGACTGGTCAGCCACTTGTGTGCCACTTGCCCAACCACAGTTCTGCAGGCAAATATTTATTTATATAATATAAAAAATGATGTGGCTGGGGGCACTGTATATGTGCTATCCCAATCAAATAATAAGTAGTAGACTTCTGAATTCAGATTTGTACCAATTGCAAATTTACCAAATTTTGGTATATTTGGTGATTTGTGCGAAGCCTTGAAAACGAGGCCAAACCCCCCATGAATCCACTGAAAACTAAGCAAAAAGCTCTGAATTTTTGTCCAAAATTCTTGGGTCCACAATCACGTATACCTGGGGGGCGTGGCTGCCAGCCGACCGAGATGGACGTGTAATTTGGTTGCTCCGCTGACCCACTGCCAAAGCTACTTCAAAACGGCGATTCCTCGCTAAAATGGGGAAACATTCAAAGGCGACGGCTACCCCTAAACACCCTCACCTTAAGGGTGGATCAATGCCGACCTCTGTGAAGTCATTTTTCCACAACCTACCCGATACTGACTCACGTGATTCCACGGATAAGGCCTCATCGCCTGGTAGTCCTGGAAGTCAGGCCTCAGATCTTCCTTCTGAATCCGGCCGGGATCTGCTGCATCTGCAATCACATAATGTCGGGGATGACTGGAGGGCCTCCCTGAAGGATTTGCCTACTAAAGCTGATCTCATTTCCATCATCCGTGAAGCACATGCCCCGTTGCAGGCTGATCTCTCTGAGATCAAACGGGACCTCCAACAAATCGGTGACAGGGTCTCCCTGTTGGAAACTGATGCGACTACCACCCGTTCAGCGGTGGATGCTGTCACGGATCAGCTACATCTCCAGGCCACGACTATTTCACGCCTAACGCAGAAAATTGAGGACCTTGATAATAGGGGACGCCGCTCTAACCTGCGGATCAGAGGGATCCCGGAGTCTGTTTTCGGGCCTGAGGTTGCTGCGGTGATTACGGGCCTCTTTAACCGCCTGCTTCGTCAGCCTGAGGACGCCGTGATTAGGTTTGACCGGATTCACCGGGCTTTAAGGCCTAGACAACCTGACGACCGTCCGCCCCGTGATATAGTGTGCTGCCTCACGGAATACGCTACCAAAGAAGCCATTTTGGCCGCTTGCCGCCAGACCAGCTCCTTGGAGTGGGACGGCCACGCGGTGCAGGTATTTCCTGATCTATCCCCCATCATACTGCAATATCGCCGGATGCTGCAACCCCTCACCTCTGCTTTGCGAGATGCTGCCATCCCCTACCAATGGGGCTTCCCATTCTCCCTGATGGTTCGCAAAGGGCCGGATCGCTTCATTGTGCGCCGAGCTGAAGATATCCCGGGATTGCTCGAGAAGCTAGGCCTTCCGGAAGTACAGGTCCCTGATTGGGAATTTTCCTATGCTGTGCCACCCAAGCTGAGCGACTCAGCGCCCGACTGGATCTCCAAGCCACAAAGGCGGCGTAAATCTAGGCTGGATCGATCGGCCCCCATCTCATCGTGAGACCTCTGCGTGTGCACAGATCTTTTCACTGCGGCCTTCGGATTTGTGCTCATTCCGGGCTGTCACCGCGAAGCTGTTCCTCACCGGCTCTTTAACGTCGCTGTTCTCCTGGCCCTTCTGGGCCTGCATCTCGCTCTCCTGCTGCCGGACCGTACTTTCACCGCGGGATCTTTTCGGCTGCCGGTACCGCTGTATGTCTTACCTTATCCGGTGTCTGCGCTCGGTGATGCCTGCCCGTGAGAACTGACCTTTTTGTTTTCCATGTTTATGAACTGTTTTTGTTTTATTATCTTTATTGATATGGTCGCTACCTTGTGCCGTTCATGTTTTTCTATTACACACGCCATTTTGTTTTTTTTATACGTCTCAAAAACACTTTGGTAGAAATGTCTACTTAAACATGCCGTTTTGTTGTTTTATTACACCTATACTTTACACTATTCCTTGCAGTGGGCAGTGCAGCCTACATCTCAGTGACTTTTGTTGCTCTACTTCTATGATTCTGTGTTGCTACCTGTTTAGCCCCCCGAGCCACCCATCCTGGTTCCCTGTGTTCCGGGTTTTCGGTTTTGTCCAATGTCTGGACTATATGGCTCTCCTGTTGTTGGGCACTTTTCCTCTTGGTGCCTACTCTGTGGTATTTCCACGACTTGTTATGGTTTTTGTTTCTTTTGTTTCCTTTTGTATGGTTCCTTTTGTGCTGGCGCGTGTCGTCTGTTCCTTAAGCTCTTGGTCCTCCGGGTGTCGTATACATGCAACCTGACAAAGTGAGATTTACCACCCTTAATGTTAGGGGCCTCAATAAGCCTGAACAACGCTCCCATCTGATCCATTTCCTACGCTCTACGAAATCTAAAGTGGCCTTTATCCAGGAAACTCACTTTAAGGCTGGGAAGGAACCGAAATTGTATTCTAAACATTTTCCTTTGCTCTACACATCTAGTTCCCCCGATTCTAAAACTAAGGGGGTTGCCATCTTAATCCACAAATCATTGCCGTTCCAGCATGTAGACACCTGGAGAGATTCGGAGGGCAGATGCCTCTTCATAAAAGGCTTTGTTGCCTCCCAAATGATGACTCTGGCCTGTATATATGCCCCTAATCGTGATCAAACTAAGTTCCTGGTGTCGGCCCTTCATAAATTTGCTGATTTTCAGGAAGGTATTTCTCTCCTAGGAGGTGATTTTAATATGACGCTAGACCCGCGACTGGACAGTTCCTCGGGACGCTCCTATATCCCTTTTTCTCGCATTGCCCAGGTTAAAAAAAGCCCTACACGCTGTACAACTCGCTGATGCCTGGCGTATTCAGCACCCCTCTACGAGGGATTATACGTATTTTTCATCGTTGCACTCTCGATACACCAAAATTGATGCCATTTATATGTCCCACCACCACTTACCTATGCTGTCCTCCTCCAGTGTCGGCCCTGTCACCGTAGGGGACCATGCCCCTGTACATGTTACTCTTTCCCTTTCTTGTCTCCCCCCTCGGTCGTGGTGCTGGAGGCTCAACGAGTCACTGCTTTCCACTCCGGCTAACGTTCAAATTTTAGACAGGGTACTTAGACAATATTTCACGGAAAATATATCTGCCCATGTGCCCTTCTCCACTGTCTGGGAAGCCCATAAGGCGGTGATACGGGGCCATTTGATCCAAATGGGGGCGAACCTCAAACGTATCCGTTTGGGCGAAATCATGCGTCTCACTAATGACATAGCTAGGTTGGAAACTTCTCACAAATTGACCTTAGATCCTGCTCTCATGGATCAACTGGGGGCTTTGAGGGAACATCTGGCCTCCCTAGTTAATAGCCACACCAAGAGGCTGGGAGGAGTGGGAGGATGCAAAATCTCTTTGTTGTTAATTAAGGGGCACTGATTAAGGGGGACTTAGTGAATAAGGGGGTGACGCCCCACACTGCAGCTACACGATGATAACCACCAGGGGGCGTTCTCAGGTATATTTCCCTATGTTACTAATAAAGTGAATGTTGCTATGGCAATGTTGTAGTAATGTAACAGGATACACTTTTCCAGGGCAAAGGTCACTGTCATGCTATAAATATCAACTTCTCCTCTCTTTCATTGCTTTGTTTTTAAGAAGCTACCTGTGTTGGTTTGCATGTTTTCTTTATCTTTAGATTTCCTGAACCTTGACCTCCTGCTTGTACCTTGATTATGATCAAAAGCCTCCAGACCAGATCTGGAGACTTCACCTTGACACCAGGGCCGGCCCTACCATGGAGCAGAGTGGGGCAATTGCTCCAGGCGGCACTTTTGAAGGGGTGGCACTTTGCTGCCCCAAGCCCTTTTTTTTTTTTTAAAGCGGAGGAGAGAGAGGGGCGCCGAGTGGTTTTCGCTTACCTGCTCGGCGCCCCTCTCTCTCCTCTGCGAGCCCTCTAGCTCGGTCTCGGTGCTGGCTTGTAATGCTGAGCGCCGGAAGATGACGTCATTTCCGGCGTTCAGCATTACAAGCCGGCACCAAGACCGAGCAGGGAGACTCGCCGCAGGACTGCTGAAAGGTAAGTACGAAGGGGGGGTATGGTAGATAATAGGGAGGGAGCGTAAGGGTATATAATAGGGAGGGAAGATAATGGGGGGGGGCGGCATTTTAAACTTCGCCCCAGGTGGCATTCTGCCTTGGGCCGGCCCTGCTTGACACCCTCTTTTCTCAATGTCTATCCACCTTTGTTTTCATTACTTCTTCGCATTCTCATTATCTCTTTTTCCTCATCTTTCTCATTTCTCCCTCTCTCTCATTATCTCTCTCCTTTATCTCATCTCTACGTTTTCTCTTTTTCTCCTTCTCTCACTATCTCTCTCTCTGTCACGTACTGGGTACATACAGACGACTGTAATGACCCAGAGCGCCCAATGATGGTATTGCAAGAGTCACTGTGCAAGAGCGGAGACACAGAAACAGGATTGTGTGGCCGCACACCAGGACCGTGAAATAGCAGCGGGAGGTATGCAGTACAGATACCAGGATATAGAGATATCTGGAGCTAAGAACATAAAAGGTAGGGCAGGGCAGAGCTAGAGGAGTAAAAGCAGATTATAGAATGAGGAATACAGGTTACAGGCTACACACAATAAATACAGGACTAGCCTAGGACTATATGATAACAATTGGAGATTTAGTCACATCTTATGGCCATAGTATGCTTAGCCCACCACTACGCCAAAGTACTCCAATATTCGGTGGGTCCTTGCACTAAACCCTGCCTACTGAAGTACTAAACAAACTAAACATTGAAACTAAACACATACTGAGACAAACATAATGGGTGGGGCACACCTTATAAAGGAAACAGAGCTGAAGCAAAGAGCAGAGCAGGAATCAAGGAATCAGAAGTACAGGATAGAGCATATGGAAATCCAGAAATGGATTACAGCAAAGGGGAACTCTAGCAAGACTGGGAAATACAGAGATATGCGGCTCCGCAGCCTGAATGCAATCTCTCTTTTGTTCTCTATATCTCTTTTATTTCTCCCAATCTCAGCCTTCTCATTATAGCTCCCCTTTCTCTCTATCTCTTCCCTATTCCTTATCTCTTCCCTTTCCCGTTATCACTTCCCTTTTCCCCAATCCCTTATCTTTCTCATTATCTCTCTTCTTTCTCATTAGCTCCCCTTCTCACCATGTCTCCTCTTTCTCCCCATCCCTCCTCTATCTCATTAGCTTCCTCTTCTCTCCTACCACTCTCCTTTCTCTCTCCTCCTCCTTATTATCTGTCCCTTATAGTTCTTTGTCTCTCCAATTTCTTACTTCTTACTTTCTCATTATCTATCTCACCTCTTTCTCCCTATCTCTTACATTTCTTAAGTGCGCACCACGGACGAGGCACCGGACCAATGCAGGAGCTCAGGATGGCCGTCGCCGCGCCGGCGCACTAGGTTTCGGCTCGGAACTTGTCTTACGTTTGTGATGATCATATTGTGCCAGAATGTCACTTAGCTGTGTTAATGCAAGTGGTTCATAATAAATAAATGTAAAAAGTATATAAAAATATCTATAAATATATAAATATAAAGTGCATAATTATGTGCATAATGAACATATATTATAATTAAATAAAGTGTGGAGTGCATAAATTCACATATATTCTCATGCATATAATGCATATTCATAACTGAATTACTGTGCCCAAAATTAGATAACAATATGAGAAAAATATAAATAAAAAATCAATCAAAAAAAGTGAATAAATATGAAAACAAAGTGAAAAATGTCATTAAATTGAATAAATCATTTTAAATACATATATGATCAGATAATAAAGTGACAGTGCATGATAATAGCTTATTAATGACTACTTGTGCGTTCATATTATAAAGTGAACATAGGGCAAAAAATTCATATATAATAATATTATTAGTTCATTACTGGCTTCTATTGATGTTAATTTTGATGTCTATTCCTTTTTCTTTATATATGGATCTTCAAAGGCTTGTTGATGGGGGTATTCATAAATCATGACATATGAATGTATAAACTACAAAAGAAGGAAATAAAATAATAAACTTTAATCACTGTCACACTCAAATCAGTGCACAAACTCACAGACCACTCTCAGCCAAAATGACGCACACACATTATTTATAAGCTAAGTAATTAGTTGAATTGATATGTTTATTTTCATTATTATGGTATTAGGTTTGTTATTTTTGCTCTTATTAAATGCATTACCCTTCCTATCACTTTACATATAGGTAATTTACCCTGACCAACAAAACCCCAAAATAAGCAAGACAATTAAAAAATTAATGGAATAAGGATAAAGATATCCTACATCTAAGGCAAAACACAAGGTTGATTAAGGTCTGTGTCTTTACATCAGGGAATTGGGGAGACTAGATACGTCTTATTGTTTTTATATGATGTCAAATTTCTGTTTCTATAAGAGAGATCACCAAGTGAATAAATAAATAATAAAAAGTAAATACAAAATAATAAAAACTTTAAACATGTGTCCAATACCTTTTAGCCCTACCACTACAGGTATAATTAAAAAAAAAAAAAATAATAAACTTTACTACCCCACATCTCATAAGCCAGAATTATAAAAAAAAACCATAGGCTAATATGGAAGGGATAGATGTGGCCTTCTAGAAAATAAGAAACTATGCATATTTGGTATTACTATAAACAGTGAATGTTGCAGATCATATATTGGGTTATAGTTCAGCAGTGTCACACACTCTGTAGAAGAAATCCCTAGTTAAATTGCAAAAAAAGTTTTTTTTTTATTTCAGTGTGGGGTTTTTCAAAGTAATAATTATGTGAGTTGTGATTTAGGAAAATAAAAATCTTTGTTTAACAAACATATGGTAAACATTACACAAAAACTCTGGACTTTTGAACAGTAAAGCATTTCCACTGATTACTGCACATGCCCACTTGTTTTGTTAAAGCCCCCACGACATTTGCTGAGCTAGTGCTGGAGCTGATTGGCAGTAAATATCACATATCAGGAAATTAATTTGGTCTAACACATCTCCTGCACTGCAAACAGCTAGGGGTGGGAAAAGTGGCACATGCATGAATTCTGTAGAATCCCATCCATGGATTTGCAATGGAGATCCCATGTTAATATAATGGGACTGCTTAACTATCGAATAAATTAAAGTGCATATGAAAGCTGGCGTGTCCCTTTAGTGTCAATTTCAGCGCTTGCTATCAGCTCTAAAAAAACTACAGTTGCCAGTAACAATATAGTTACAAAGTATCTGTTTCCCAGACACTCAGATAATTATGTGAAAATCTGCAACAATGAAAAATTTCAATATATAATCCAGGCTCAGCAAAGCTGCTTCTCACATGGAGTCACACTAGGGTGTGAAGAAGGCGATTGCAAATTCGTGTGAAGACTGTATTTGTAGATTTACACAGAGTGGTACATTTAAAACAAGCGAACTCGCAGTGAAAAGGAATGTCACTTGTTTTGCTACAGATTATTGAAAAGGAGCTTAGAACAGTGGAGGAGATGTCCTTCTGATCTACTCATTTCATTTTTAACTCATCACAGACAAGTGGATTTTCTGAGTCCTGTTCATTCAAATAGAACCTTCTCAAATACATACTTTCTATTAGGTGAGCCAGGGTACAATAGCCGTAGGGTCAGCTAATTTAGAAAGTTCCCAGTTGTGGTAATTATTATAGTCATTATACTCAATATAGGCCTATCTGACCATTAGGTAATTACTCTTAAAACACAGCTCTCAACAGTCCTGGTTATCATGGGAGCTGTTCCACTGCTGCGGGTTGCTGCCTCATTGAGGACAGTGAAGATCATGCGCCAGTTGGGGAGATCCTCTGACCTCTTTCCCTTGCTCTATTGGCTCTTGAACCCAGCGTGGTTTAATCTTATATCCAGTTGACAGGACAATGGTGTCCCCTCCCTCTTTCCCAACCAGGGGTGTTGCTGGGTTCTATAATAACTGTGAGATGAGCTGCACTTTTTGTTGTATACCAGTTTATTTTTAATCTATTGTTTCTGCATTTTTTTCCATTATTTATATACAGTACCTCACAAAAGTGAGTACACCCCTCACATTTTTGTAAATATTTTATTATATCTTTTCATGTGACAACACTGAAGAAATTACACTCTGTTACAATGTAAAGTAGTGAGAGTACAGCCTGTATAACAGCGTAAATTTGCTGTCCTCTCAAAAAAACTTACATATGCACATTCAAAACAAGTGAAATCGCAGTTAAAAGGAATTTTACTTGTTTTGAATGTGCATATGTACCACTCAGTGTGGCTCTACAAATAAAGCCTTAACTAGAATTTGCAAAGCACTTTCCCTTTTGAGTCGTTAAAGTATCCCAGGTATGGTCCCCCTGTAGGAATTACCACATATACATATACCACATCCCCCAGCCATATATTTTTTTATATCATATAAATACTTGCACTGAAAAGTGTGGTTGAGAAAGTGGCATACACTTGGCTGACCAGTCACCCACCACCAGGGAACAAGCAAGCCGGCTCCATCCATCCATGATGCTGGGGAGCATGAGCGGGGGCAAATGGTTGCCCAGGGTCCAATCAATATTAAAGATAGCCCTTGACTGGCCCTGGGGGTAATTGCTCCTCTGCCATCCAACAAATATTCCTGCAGATTAGTGAACTTTTTTCTCACACATCCACTGACTCGAACACCCTACACACCCACACACTTACTCTAACACCATACACTAACTAATAAACACACATACTCTATCACTCTCCTCATCACCCTCAGCTTTTCCCTCTGCCATGTATCACTAACCCTAAGATTACCCTTGATACTCTAACACCAGACGCTGACACACACTCAAGCTAGCACCATACATTCATATACACAAACTCTATAACCATTTGTGGACACACAATCACACCATACAGTAGCACATGTACATACACACTAACAGCATACATTCACACACAAACGCTAACACCATACACTAACACACACTCACTTGAACACCATACACTTATACACAGACTCTCTTTCACTCCCTGTGCCCTTCTTGTATCTCTCCTCTCTCACTTTCCCCTCATACAGCTTCTCACCCCCCACTCTTTTCTGCCCTCTTACCCTGCATAAAGCCCTTACCTGCAGCACAGCTCTTGCTGTGTAAATTTGGTTTTTCATACATGCATATTGGTCATTTTAACTATCTTTTGCTTTAATGTTCCATGCAGCCATGAAAGTTATAACAGCCTGTATAGAGGTGTGCATGGGGCCCAGTAGTTCAACAGCAGATTGTGTTTCTTTAGTATATTTGTGTGTGTATACATGTCACTTACATGGGCTTTGTTATTATTATTATTATTATTATGATTATTATGTGGTTTGGCATTTACAGGGAAATAATGTATACTGAAAAAACTTTGTAATAGTTTTTTTTTGCATTTGTACCACTATGTTATGAAAATAGTTGGTGCTCTATAAATAAAAGTTGCACTGTTTGCATTATATAATAGCTTCTTCCAGTGTTTCTCAACCGGGACCATATGGCCCTCTGGGGACCCTAGCATATTTCAAGGGGACCACAGGTGAAAAACATGTAATGAGGGAGCCACGGGACATGGGACAAGGGGCCATGAATGCCAGAAAAAGCTTAATTTGTTGAAGAAGCAACTGCAAGGTGGAAACTGTAACTTTGCATAGAGATTATTAAGAGATCTTCTTGGAAAACTGAAGCTGCACACAAAACAATATTGGACGTCAGGCATTTGCCCAGTTTTATTTTTTGGGAGCAATTAGTCTTGAGTTGAAAGATGATGACAGTTTCATAATGATATAGAAATGCATTTCTGTGACTTACTTGATATAGATATTCTGCCCTGAATAGTTGATCCATTTGTGGTGAATGCTGCTGACAATACAAGAACTGCTCATCATACTACAGCTCGATACAGAAGCCCAAAGAGACACACATCATTTTTTGGGCAATTTCCAAAAAGTTTCCACAGCTTTGGGAAAAGGGAAAACATGAAAATTCCGGTGTCATACTTGTTAGAGGCAGGTTTTAGTTGGGTGAGTTATTTGGTAACACAAATGCACAACCACCTCACCTGGACAATGTGAACAGAGGTGGTCGTTGCTTACAGACTTTTCCCATTTGTATTTTGGTCACCTAAGAATAACTTTTGCAAAACTAAAAAAGTTTGCCTTTGCACCCCTGGCACTCAAATAGTTAAACGATGGTCTAAAAACACATCCCAAGCTCTTATAAGAAGATTTTATGTATAACCTGAAACATGAGCACAATAGGATTACTAGAACACAATACTAGACATATTATTTAAAAGTCACAGCACCCTAGAAATGTAACCTTGTACACTTTTCAGCATATGCACAGCTATACATTAGCAGCAAACAGAATAACATCATTGCACTCACTACACATTATTTATTGAGAACGATGCAGGCCTTCAGTGATCTGCATTTTTTTTTTGGTAAACCATGTCAGTGGAATAAAAACAACTTCTCACCAGAAAAAAAAAGTTTAAAACTTCTCTAGAACGTCGATTTTTAGTAAAAAGAAAGGTTTGCATTCAAGAGATACAATCCCCCTTCCTGTAAACCGAAAGCCAGCATGAAGTGCAAAACTTTTTATGAAAAAAAGGGAAAATGTGTTTTTTTTTTTGTTTTTGTTTATTTTCTTTCTTTCTTTTTTTTTTTTTTGAGAAGTGTTGCGACGAGCAGAGCCCTCCCCGAGCCTAGCATTCCTCTCCCTCCCCTGGGGGTGCACTGTAGCTGGGCTGGTAGTTGTGCAGAACGCCTGGGATCATCGTTCTGGGCTGGCTCTGATATCACTCTTAGCCAATGGCAGCCGTTCTGACACACCTTCTGGTCAGCACAAAGAAAACCAAAAGTTCCCCCGGTTTGCACAGTCTGTTTTTCAATAACTGAAGCAAAGTATTGCTTTGAACCAGAAGAGGAACTCAACAGACCGCAATGTCTGACATTACCCAGCTGCTGTTCAGCACCAGTGGGTTGCTGGTAGGCACGTTCTCCCTGCTGATACTCTTTTTATTACTGATCCGAAGAAGGTAAGTGCTTAGAAACGTTGCACATACATCTCTGTGTTTTGATTCCAAACATAGATCTCTTTGCATGTTTTCAAACAGAAACATATATAAACAAATCAAAAATGTATACATTGTGTGCTGTGTTAGGAAATTGAAAACAGCCAAGCCTAAGCTTGTTTGAAACAATCTGCGCTGTGTTGCTTGCCTTGCCTCTAAGCCATGACGTCATGAGATTCTGATCTGCAGCATGTGTTTGCTCTGTATAGAGTTCAGTACACCTGCGAACTTTGGCTTGCTATTTGTATTGATATTGTTTTCTTTTTCTCACTTTCCCAGTAAAAGGTTGTGCTTTTAAAAATACTGCTATGCAGTTGTTTCTGGCCTCCAGGTTTTATACAGTGCTGCTTTTCAGCATTAGTGTTAAATGCTATATTTAGCATATATCATTAATCAGAGAGTGAGTTCCACAATTACATTTATGCTCCAGTGAGGAAGTCCTGGCATTCAGCAGTATTGCTATGACCTGGGTGTAATAAACTAGCGATCTATGTTTCAGCGGTTGTTAAAATACATACTATATAATAGTACGATTGTTATTAGTATTATTTTGCATTATATTATATTTTATTTATGTAAAAGCCACTGCTTAGAGGCCAAAATGTAGAATTATCCTGTGGTAAAAATTATTAGGGTACGTGAGGTTGGTTGCTGACATAAACCTGTGGTTCACTTTCAAACCCATAATGCACTGCAGTATATTGGTTGCAAGAACTTTTAAGATAAATATGTCTTGACATATACACTTCCCAGGGACCCATGCACCCCACCAATAAAGAATGCATACTAGAGTACATTCTTCAACCAGTTACAAAAAATAAAATAAAATAAAATGAATCGCTTTTATTAGGAAGCTTCAGCTTCATCCTGTCATTCCTCTTGTCTTTCACACAACTTTTCGCTGCTTGAACCCTTCTGCTCGTGTTTTTGGCCAAACACGTTTGCTGCAATCTTAGGAGTTAGGGGGACAGGGATAGAGATGCAGAACCCATCCATCTATTTGCAAGGGGGACCAAAAGAAAATGTAAAGGAACTACCTTAGGGAGAAGCTGCAGCTATGTGCTCAAACAATTCTTGCCACTGATTGGCTGCAGGATAATCCCCTTCATGAAACAAATGGGCCAAAAAGTAAACAAAAAAATTTGTCCATTTTTGGTCCATTTGTACAAGTTAAAATTTGCACAAATATTAACAATGACACCTGTGACACAGAAGAAAGGGAATATATATATATATATATATATATATATATAAAGTACACATGGGCGTAGGAACCCCTAAAAATCTGGGGGGGATAGCATTTTTTCTGGTAGGGTATACCTGACCATTTCACCAACAGGGACTTTATGACATCACATTATAAATACATAGACATTAATATGAAGTTGGTCCCCCTTTGCCTCTATAACGGCTTTCACTCATCTGGGAACGATTTCCACAAGATTTTGGAGAGTTTCTGTGGGGAATTTTTGCAGCCATGCCTTTATGGGCCTTGTTTTGTACACTGGGGCAGTCATGATGGAATAGAAAAGGACCTTCCCCAAAACCGTTCCCACAAAGTTAGAAGCATAGTGCTGTCCAAAAAGGTATATCACCTACAGCTCATAAAACGTTCTACTGGATGAATGGGAGAAAATTCCCACAGAAACAGTAAAATCTTACAACCACAGATGGACCCCACTGGACACGGCCACAGAGACTACTATGATGTATTGAAGGATCCATCTAAGACTCCTAACACGTCATGCACACAGGAACATATCCACACACTTAAACACTTGAATAACATACACACGCACACAATAATACACCCCAAAACATTCCCACCCTAATATACCTAGACACATGCCCACCATAACACACCTGGAAACATACTATCATACCCATAAAAACAGATGTGCACAATAACAAACCCACAAACATACGCTATCACACCCAGACACGCAAACACATCCTTCACTTACTCTGCCTACCCCTAGATTAACTCGTGGTGCTTTGTATTAGTGATGCCCTAGACCAAGTAGCACCCCGAAATATTCTCTTGTGTCCGAATGCTGTGACATACAGTGACACACATACTCATTTTAACCAGAAATAGGCCTGGATTTAACCCTAGGTGCCCCTGAGTTAAACATGTGTTACAGGGAATCATAATCTTCCCTTTAAGTACGACATGCCTGCTCATACACACATATACACTATCCATACACACATATACACTATCCATACACACATATACACTATCCATACACACATATACACTATCCATACACACATATGCACTGCCCTTACGCATGCCTGCCCACAAAAACACACACATACACTGCAATTGCCTGCACATACACACTTGCCAGTACTCACACATATGCACTACCCTTATACACGCCTGCCCAAACATACATAAACTGCTCACACACACACACGCCTCCCCATAAATATACACTGCCTTTGCACATACTTACACAGACGTATACACTATAAGACAAATACACTCCTTATATACACACACATATACACTGCCCATACAGACGTACACATATACACTGCCCATACACACGTACACATATACACTGCCCATACACACATACACTGCCCATACACACATACACATATACACTGCCCATACACACGTACACATATACACTGCCCATACACACGTACACATATACACTGCCCATACACACACATACACATATACACTGCCCATACACACGTACACTGCCCATACACATATACACTGCCCACACACACGTACACATATACACTGCCCATACACATATACACTGCCCATACACATATACACTGCCCATACACACGTACACATATACACTGCCCATACACATATACACTGTCCACACACACGTACACATATACACTGCCCATACACACGTACACATATACACTGCCCATACACATATACACTGCCCATACACGCGTACACATATACACTGCCCATACACATATACACTGTCCACACACATATACACTGCCCATACACACGTACACATATACACTGCCCATACACATATACACTGTCCACACACACGTACACATATACACTGCCCATACACACGTACACACGTACACATATACACTGCCCATACACATATACACTGCCCATACACACGTACACATATACACTGCCCGTACACATATACACTGCCCATACACATATACACTGCCCATACACACGTACACATATACACTGCCCATACACATATACACTGTTTTGCACATCAGACCCCCCCCTCGTTTTGCACATCAGACCCCCCCTCGTTTTGCACATCAGACCCCCCCTCGTTTTGCACATCAGACCCCCCCTCGTTTTGCACATCAGACCCCCCCCTCGTTTTGCACATCAGACCCCCCCCTCGTTTTGCACATCAGACCCCCCCCTCGTTTTGCACATCAGACCCCCCCCTCGTTTTGCACATCAGACCCCCCCCTCGTTTTGCACATCAGACCCCCCCCTCGTTTTGCACATCTCTTACCTTTCTCTTCTTCTCTTCTGCTTTCTGCTTGCTCTTCCTCCTCCCCTTCTGGTGGTTTGCCGCTCTAGTGCAGTGCAGCTGCGCAGAGCTGTTTCTGCTGAGCGCCGGGGCTGGGATATAAACGTCATATCCCATCGCCCGGCACTCAGTGACAGACAGCACACCGGTAAGTGTTGGACTGGTTAGGGAAATCCCCAACCAGTCCTGCACGCTGCAGCTGCTGATCGGGCAGCTGTGCACCGAGGGCACTGGGGGGGATTGCTCTATTATCGGTCCCCCCCGCATGATTTCCTGGGGGGGATCTGTCCCCCCCGTCCCCCCCGGTTCCTACGCCCGTGAAAGTACACACTGTACATGAGAGACTGTAATTTATAAGATCACGAAAATTAGGTGTGGCCTTTTCCATTATCTTGACCCAGATCTGTATTTCTATTTATTTGGAAAGTTGGAGGTGCAGGAGATTTTGTAATTTAACGCAATATATTGCATAATTTATAGCAAAGTCCGTGAGAGGAAATGTTCTCAGTGTAGTGAATAGGCCTTTCTGTTTGACCAGTGTTAGGAAAAGTAGCTCCACAGTTGTTTTTGAACTAACAGGCTTTTTTTCCTACCCTACATTAGATTATGTGAATCAGGAGGATACTTTAGGATTTACTACCAGGCATCATGACAATGCAATGCTTCCGCGGGCAGGGGAATTGATAGAAATTGAGGTGCAGAATAAACCAAATGATTCCCCCGGATTTACTTGTGATAGCGGGAGCCTATAAGACAGAACAAAAGGTAATATGACAGTAGAATTAGATAAGTGTCTTGGTTGGCCCGTATCTCAGGGTTCTTCATGAAAGCTCTTTGTACCACCAGTCTACTTCTTTTTGTGGATGCGTAACATAGTTAAGTGCTGCACACTATTGTCAGGACATAGAAACATAGTAACATAGAAAGTGACGGCAGATAAGAGCCAGAAGGCCCATCCAGTCTGCCCAACCTCTGAGTACTCTCCTTTAGTACTTGCCCTTATCCTATATCTAGCTTGGCATTATGCCTATCCCATGCTTGCTTAAATGACTTTACTGTATTAACATCTACCACTTCCACTGGGAGGCTATTCCATGCGTCCACTACCCTTTCCGTAAAGTAATATTTTCTGATGTTACCATTAAACCTTTGCCCCTCTAGTTTATGCTTGTGTCCTCCTGTTGCGGTTTTATTTCTTCTTTTAAATAAACTTTCTTCCTTTACTTTGTTGATTCCCTTTAAGTATTTAAATGTTTCTATCATATCCCCCCTGTCCCGTCTTTTTTCCAGGCTGTATAGGTTAAGATCCTTTAACCTGTCCTGGTAAGGTTTATTTTGTAATCCATAAACCATTTTAGTAGCCCTTCTCTGCACTTTCTCCAACATATCTATATCCTTCTGGAGATATGGCCTCCAGTACTGTACACAATACTCCAAGTGAGGTCTCACCAGTGATCTGTACAGCGGCATGAGCACTTCCCTCTTCCTACTGCTAATACCTCTCCCTATACAACCAAGCATTCTGCTAGCATTACCTGCTGCTCTACTGCATTGCCTGCCTACCTTTAAATCCTCAGAAATAATTACCCCTAAATCCCTTTCCTCACACGTTGAGGTTAGGACAGTACCAAATAGTCTATACTCTGCCCTTGGGTTTTTATGCCCCAGGTGCATTACTTTGCATTTATCCACGTTAAATGCCAATTGCCACAGCTCTGACCATTTTTCCAGCTTACCTAGATCGTTTGCCATTTGGCTTCTTCCTCCAGGAACATCAACCCTGTTGCAAATTTTTGTGTCGTCGGCAAATAAACATACCTTTCCATCAACACCATCTGCAATATCACTAATGAAAATATTAAAGAGAATGGGTCCAAGTACAGATCCCTGAGGTATCCCACTGGTAACAAGACCTTGTTCTGAATATACGCCATTGACTACAACCCTCTGTTTTCTGTCACTCAGCCACTCCTTAATCCATTCAACAACATTGGGATCTAAACCCAGAGATTGCAGTTTATTTATAAGTCTTCTATGTGGGACAGTGTCAAAGGCCTTACTGAAATCCAGATACGCAATGTCTACTGCACCACCTTGATCAATTACTTTAGTCACCCAATCAAAAGGACCTTTGGGATTAGAACCCTCAGCCCGGGAAATCATGCTCAGGTTCCTGTGTTCCTGTATTTGTAGATGGCACTCAAGAAGTGGCCTTAGGCTGCAGTAGACATCTTCTATCAGAGACTCTTGAGTCTGCCTGCTTTATGGAGGATCCTGAGCAAGGACCTGTCCCTGTGCAGAGACACCAGCCTAACCCAGTACCTGCTGTCGTGACAACTACAAATTTGATATTATCAGACTACTACAATTTCTATGTCAAGAAAGCGCCTTTTTTATTATATCTTTTATATATATGTAGTCTGTCATCTTTACTGGATTTTGTTTGTTTATTACTCACAGAGTTGAAGGCCGACATCAGCAACAACTATGTGAGACATGCAAACAAACCCCGAGATACTCTCTAGATACCTGCCAAATTGCCCTATGATATTGTTAATTTTTTATGGTTGTTTTTATGCATTTTATAATACTAAAAAGTGATAAAGTTGAAGGTTTTAAGTGAAAAGAGGAGTATAAGGTTTAACAAACTGGAAGGTAATCCTTTATTAAGGTTGTGCTGTTTCTATTTTTAGTAGCCTGGAAGTATATATCTTATCGTAGTGCCACAACGCTCGATTCCTGCCATTGGACATAAACAGACCCTCCACACTAAACTTGGCTGTTAGAGAATTTTCTACTAAGTTCCCTCAATCCACCGCTAGACATGAGGAACTACCCCCTCGTCTCTGCTCAATAATGTCATTCAGTTTGCTGCACAGGAAAGGTTCTTTTTACCAATATCAAGTTCATTGGTTTTGTGTTACTGTATTTACTATTGTATCATGTAAATAATAGCCTCTAGGTCAGATCCAAATAGCTGCCAGCAACGAAGCCAGTGAATAATGCTTATTAAATGCATTCAGCTTCTTAAATTTTAATTGACTATATAAAATTAAGATTACATTTTAATAGCTGCTTCCTTGGTGCAGATACACATTCATCTGAGGTGTGTGAGATCTGCAGATAAAAACATATCTGATAAACCTTCCTGGTTTTTTTTTTTTTTATTATTAAAAGCACCTGCTCAAACCACTAGCAACTTATTTATAGTTCATTTCTAAATTCATTAGTAACCAAGTTCAGTTAACTAACATAAAAAAGTGTGTATTTAATTTATTCCAAAATGCTGCTAGGACAGGTTCATAATTTCATAATTTGGGGAGTTTGTTGAAGGTTTCATTTGAAATACCGTATTGGCTCGAATATAGGCCGCACTTTTTCCCCCCACTTTAAGTCTTTAAAGTGGGGGTGCGGCCTATATTCGGGGTCTAGCGCCCGACGTCCGGGACATGCAGTCCCGGGCGCCGGGCAGGCAGCGGGGTTAGGATACAGATCCCCCGCAGCGGTGCAGGGGACCTGCATCCTACTCCCCGATACGCTCAGACAGCCTCCCCTGCCAGCACTTCCCACGGGGGGGGTGCCGGCACGGGAGGTTGTCTAAGCGCATCGTCCGCACGATGCGTTTTACCACCCCCCCCGGGACTTACCGGAGCAGACTCCCGGGTGTCTTGCGGGGCCGGGACATCTACGCAATACGTGTATACAACTTCCGGTGCCGGCACATGCAGTGCCGGCACCGGAAGTTGTATTGCGTAGATGTCCCCCGCCGGCCACGCAAGACACCCGGGAGTCTGCTCCGGTAAGTCGGGGGGGGGGCAGAGGAGGACAGTGGTAGCATATCTCGGGGAGGGAGGACAGTGGTAGCATATCTCGGGGGGGGCAGAGGAGGACAGTGGCAGCATATCTCGGGGAGGGAGGACAGTGGTAGCATATCTCGGGGAGGGAGGACAGTGGTAGCATATCTCGGGGGGGGCAGAGGAGGACAGTGGCAGCATATCTCGGGGAGGGAGGACAGTGGTAGCGTATCTCGGGGAGGGAGGACAGTGGCAGCATATCTCGGGGAGGGAGGACAGTGGCAGCATATCTCGGGGGGGGCAGAGGAGGACAGTGGTAGCATATCTCGGGGAGGGAGGACAGTGGTAGCATATCTCGGGGAGGGAGGACAGTGGTAGCATATCTCGGGGAGGGAGCACAGTGGCAGCATATCTCGGGGGGGGGGCAGAGTGGCAGCATGTTTTTTTTGGTGCTTTTTTAAAGAAAAAAACTTTTTCTTTAAAAAAGCACCAAACTTTTAGGGTGCGGCCTATATACGGGGGCGGCCTATATCCGAGCCAATACGGTATATAATAAGGTATCATCAGAAAACTTTTTTGGGGCTTATTTATTTCCCTTATTCCTTATTCCTCACAAACGAATAAGCAAAAATTCCCAAAGAAACACTCAGATATCTTGTGGAAAGCCCTCCCAGAAGCTGCAAAGGGGGACCAACTTCATATAAATGTCTATGTATTTAGAATGCAATGTCATAAAAGTCCCTGTTTTGTCCACATAGTCTTTCTACTTAAAGAAGAAACTTTTTGCTTTAAAACTTGCTGCTGAAAGTTACTCAAGGACCTCCTTAGGACCATAGTCATGCTAATGTCATACTGTAAAGTATACAACACTATACACACAAGTACCACACACTTATACACATACACACACTGGCTAACACTATACACATAAATAAAATATACACTCTAACGCTATGCACACGGTGGGGGGGAGCATGGGTGCTGTGAGGCACCTGCTTTACCATGGCCCCGCAGGAAAGCATAGATTGCCGGATTCATGATGGCAGCCCTGGCCAGTTTTTATCCTCTTTTCCTGCAAAACCTTTGGCGCGGGTTTGTTATTGTATGGGAATATATATATCATCCCCATACAATAACATGTATGAGTGCCAGTATAATATCTATGTGACTTGTTTGTACCACTGCCTTCTCTAATGGGTATTAGAAAACTTCTAGCAAAGCCACATTTGTTTGTTCTACCCTTCATTTGCTATATCCCCTAGAGCCACAAGCCAGTAGACTTTTTCACATCTCTACACGGTAATTACAAGGCCTA
This sequence comes from Spea bombifrons, assembly GCF_027358695.1. Lineage (NCBI taxonomy): Eukaryota > Metazoa > Chordata > Amphibia > Anura > Pelobatidae > Spea > Spea bombifrons. The sequence goes on along the minus strand of NC_071091.1, from coordinate 87,372,226 downwards.
TTACTGTTACTTAATGTCCATTTAAACACAACAATTTAGTGAAATTGTTAGAAATCTAACCGCGACAATATGTAGGCTAGTGTAATGTGTGGGTTTTTTTACTGTTAAATAAACCTTTTAACTCCGAAGGAAATTACAGTGTACATCAAAGAAGTAAGAAAAAGTCAACAACCACATTAAACAATGTTTAAGGTGCATCAATCTACAACTGTAGAAAGTATATAGAGTAGGCCTGTAAATTGTGGCTAGAAGTAAAACAGTAAAGGGAATAATGGGTGATCTATATACAGTGGCACTAACAATTTCAACAACCTAGATGACACTGTTAGTGGCTGCACATACAGTAAGTGATGTTTTGTGTATTATTATGTATACTTCTGGCACCCCTTGCTAAATTTTTATTTAAAAACACATTTGAGCTGGGCAAATCCAGTTTAAACAACCAGTTGCAAGTAACAAAGTGTCAAATAACTATGCGTGCAGAATCTCCTGTCTCTACAAACGTGTCAAGCTTAAAGCACGCAGTTGCAATGAACTTTCTTATACTTATAAAATGTGGTATTTTTAAAAGCAAAGTGCCATTTTTATTATGTACATAACATTTTATTTTAATGCATACAGTATGTGTTTGGCGTGCAACGTACAGTCATTGCATTTTACTGTGGCAAAGAGTAGGGCTACCTGCCAGATTTCGAGGTCCTATCTTTAGTCTTGTTCAACACAACACATGTTCTTCACGAAACATACAATGATTTCTGCACTCTGAAACAAAACGCTCATGTCAGCTCTCAATGGAATAAATACACTAAAATGCATTCTTGATTTGGTGATCATTTCCATATGGAATCACATGTGTGTTGACTGTAGGAAGACTACATCAAGGATGCATATATACATTTCCCATGTTGCTTACCAGCTCATTTAAAATGCTGGCCTGTAGTATGTACGATATATAAACTCACAAAAGGGTTGCACTTTATACTGGTGATGTTGGGCCGCCCTGTCTTTTTTAAAATATATTATGTATTGTAAGAAGTGCTGCGTAAATTGTTGGCGCTATATAAATAAAAGATAATAGTAATCTTGCCTTGACGTTGGCCCATGCGGGCCAAAACATACATCAGCGTTTTTTCCCTAATAGCTATTAAATAATATATTTTTTGTGTCTTTAATTATCTTATGTTTAGGAAGGTTTAATGAGAGGTAACACTACAAGCAGCAGCAGCTCTAATTTTCTAGACTTTTTATTTATTTATTTTTTTTGGTGTGCCCTACAGTCTTTATTCTTGTTTTCCAATTTAAAAAGGGGGCACAGACATTACTGTAAAATCATATATATTAGGAAGTGTAATTTTGGATGCAAGGTTCGTTTTCAAGGAAGACAACAGTTTTATTATGAATTGACATGGTTTTACTAAACATATCCTATAAAACAAACCTCTTGATCTAATATGAGCTAAGCAAAAATGTAGATCAGGAAGGGCAATAAAATAGACATAGTCTATTCAGCTCTTGCTAAAGTATTAGATATAGTTATTGACGGCCTGTCGTTAAAGGGGTCTAGGCCTAGGCAGGGGTAGTATTTGTAAATGAACTGAAAATTGGTTAAAAGATTTATTTGAATGTTGTAAAAAAAAAATACAGGGAGCAACAGGGTTTTATTTTAGCTCTTTTGCCTTTTGATTTGTATATTCATGATCTAGAGATGAGATGCTAACGTTAATTTTTTCAGATAATACTACATTTGTGCTATTAAGTTGATGATGTGATTGTTTCAGAATTTTTTAACTCAAGTGGGGGGAATGACCAAGGCGATGAGAGATGATATTCAATATTGATAAATGTAAAGTAATGCATTTTGATAATAAAAACACACATACTAATCATGAGCTAAGTGGAAACAGAGTGGGGATAGTGAGGAAATCGTCACTGGCACACTCGTTGAATACAAACTCAGCAATTATGCATAAAGACGTGCAGCAGCTGCTAAGGCTAACAAAATAGTAACAATAAAAGGGCTTTAACATTACAATTTTAAATTTTAATTGTAATAAATCTCTACAAAGCTTTAGTTCTTCACAGTAAGGGTCAGAAACCTCTGAAATGTACTACCTGTCAAGGCAGTACTTCAGCTGCCTCTGAGAATAAACTAGGCAAGAAAGGGTATTCAGGTATACACATTGACTTACAATATGGGTAACATGGTTACAAATGCATCATTTATATATCATATGATTGAGGGTATTTTTGTTTTATTTGACATATTCTTTAACATAAAGAGTCTTCCATTATAGTAGTTTGGATTGACAGAGTTAGCAGGTTGTTACAGAGGCCAATAATCACCCTACAACACGGATAACATATATTGAGGGAATTAGACAGACACGCCCTGGATATTAAGAGAAAGGCTGCATGACTGGGCCTGTATTAACAGTAAGCATGCTGGCCAGGATTTAAGGGTCATCTAGGGGACATCCTATGGGGTTCCTCGACCTGTTGGGTGGGGTTTTTTGGCTGTCTATTTATGGGACCCCCTTTTCCCGCCTTTGGTCAGATACTATTGACCAGCGTTATAAAGCAGTAATCCGTTATAAAGCAGTGAATCGCCACCCCCCCTCCCCAATTTATTCACCTTTCTTTATTTGAACGTGGTTTATGGCTGAATTTTAGAGATAGGTTTGGTATGTTTACAATTGGCTGTTATGCCGACATGTATGTTCATTTTAATTTCTCCACGGGTTCAGTCCCTGGGGGAACTTTTAAAGGGTAGGGTGTTCCGACCCAACGGTTCCCGTGTGGTATTTGGTGGGATATCCCTACAAAATGTTATTTAACAATGGTTATGGTTTTACAGGTTAATCGATGCATAACCTATCTCATATTTCTTAAAATTATTTTCTTGCATTTTTTGTCACAGTGATAAATCGCTGTGGCCTTACACTTTCCAACGACCGCATGTCTCCTGTGTTTTATTTATGTGTTTCGCTGTATGTTAATATATAGTTCCAGAGTCAAGCTGATATATTTTTTATCAGGTCCCTGCTATATATGTGACTTAAGTATTGCATTACTGAATAGAATGGATGGCCATAGATTTCATTTGTGCTGTTTGCATTTACTCGGTAGATGCCAGGCCTATTTTGGTTAGAAACAGGATCGCTTTTATTTTACTCTCATTTTCTCTTATAATAAAAGCAAACTTTTGTTCTCTTCCATCAAGTAGCCTTTTTTCTGTTTCATGCTTAGTAAGTAAAGAAGTGTTCATGTTCGTGGTTACAACAGACTTTGCCCATTTCTGGAAAATCTTTGTATGTGCCATATGATGTGCTAAAAGCTGTTATCACAACACAAAGTTCATTTATGCTCGTTTGGTTAATGTGCAGTCTATTTTTTGTAGACAGAGCCTACATACTTTACATGGGAGGTATTTGCATTTGAAACAGGAGTGAATGCATCCAAACAAGAGAACGTGAGCTGGGTTATTGGATAACACATCATATGGAATTTACAATGCCTCAAGAACTATCATAAAATAAAAAGAAATCTCTGATTTACTTTATTTGTTTTATTACGTCTGGAGTGCTCTTAGCCTATTCTTTAAATATATATACCTCCACTGCCTGGGATATATCACTGGAACATAAGAGTCATTATTGCTAATGTGTCACTGAGCACATCTGGAAATATGAATCATATCTCTAATGAATGTGAACAGATTGATAAGCACCTTAAATTAATCTGAACAGATTGTTAAGCATCTCAGTACTTATTGGTGCTTCCGTCTCATAAAGTGGTACTGCCGTGAATTTGCATGCTTTATAAAACAGTGTTTTACTTCTAGAAAATCCATTCATACAGAACGATCTTAGTTTAGGTCAGGATAGACATATTTTACCATAGGAAAAAAATAGTTAAAGGGACGCTCCAGCGATCATATGCAATGTCATGTGGGTCCCACTTGCAAATGCATGAGGGGATTCTGCAGAATGACCCTAAAAGCATTGGCTTATTTCTCCCAGCACCAGCTCGTGGAATTGGCCAAACGCGTCTCCTGCTGTCCGCACCCACGTGACTTTATCAGCTCCAGCTCCGGCACAAAAAAGTTCTTGAGCTCTGCTAAAGCAATTCTCTCTTCTTTGATAAATGTACGTATATGCTTTACTAAACTTTGTTATAATTCCTGTTTTACCAACCTCTGAAACATGCCAAGAGTTTTAGTGTGGCTCAGATTTAACTTTTAAGTCTGTATTTATATCCTCCCAGTGAAACATGTTGTCATAAATTAGAATTTCTCATTTGCAGCCAGGGAGGAGTACACACATGCAGAATGTGTAAATAACATACAGAAATTGGATTTCACATGTTTTAGACACATTGTGCAATACATTAGATTGAGTTCACAATTAAAGGTGTGGTCTCCCTACTTTTGCAATTTAGGCAGGGCACCTAATTTTGTGGTCGGTTGGGATGATTGGCCAGTCACAGACAGAGTCAGACTGGCAATGGCGGAGGTGGCTCTGACACCTTAAGGCCAGGGGCTGACTGATGACTTAAATGCTGCCGACAGCTGCGTGTATGTGGCTGCATGCTAAGTTTTTATGCTCACATGTGGCCGGGCATATCCAAGCACTGGCCACACACTGCAGCACCCAATCCGCAGCTGGAGAGGTAGATTGGCTGTCAGCCAATGGCCTACCGGGCATTTGCCTTTTGTGCCAGGGGACCAGTACAGGCCTGGTTAGGGAGGTCAGAGGATCTCCCCTTACCAGCCCAATGATCTGTGGAATTGATCGAGGGGCCCACATGGCTTCCTCGCGACACACCGAAATGGTGCTCTAGGATATTATGTCACGTTGGTTTGTAAGGTGGTAAGTAATACAAGATCTATAGCGGATTTCACTCTGGTTCTGTCAAATCAAGCACATAATCTTGTTTATGGTGTTTTTTTCACGTATCCAGCAGTTTTAGGCCAGTAATAAAACTTATAAACCTATAAATCATTCTAATTTTATTATTTAATGCAGCGGTAGATTAAAATTGACTGATTTATTGAATGTAGAAATGGAAATCTAGAGAACAGAAAAGGTATGATAATGCACAGTTTTTAATATGGTCAGCAGAGGGCATGATAGTGTGAGGAACACGGAAGCAAGCAAAAACCCTTGAAATCAAATAATTTCCTTCTTTTCAAGTGTATAGTCTGAAACAAAGTCTCGAGTGAACCATCCTGTTTTTTAGTATGTAATCAAACACAAGAACCTTGTTCTTTAGTAACAAAATAGTTATGATGGTGTCTATATTTCTTCATCTGTTCATTTACAAAAAGAGGCAGAAAACACCCAGTAAATATAAAGTCTGAAAGATCACAAAAAAATAACACTTGGCTTCACATGATCAATGTGACCAAATATACGTAGCCCCGTATACCTTTTCCCCTAGCAATGAAGAGGATCTTTTCTTCTTTAATTCCAGTTAAGTGTAAATTCTACTTATTGATGAGGAACTTGGCATTACCCATGGTTTGGTTTCAAGATACCCTTCTTATTAAATGTGTGGCACAACACAAAAGTTATCATGGGCATGAAAGTGTATACTGTATATGATAATATTCTAGTAGAAGAATGGCTTAAATAATATAAAACAGATTTTAAAATACTTTGGGTTGTATGATTTTTACGGTCACTTTAGACCTGAATGTTTTTCGAAAGAAAGTTAAACATGATCTATGTCTACGATGGAAACCATGAAAACACAAGGATATTGTGTGTATATAAAAACAAAAGTGTTGCAAAGAACTGTGAAGCTGACACACCTTTGTGTAGAAAGGACCAGTTTTCGTACCAATATATGGCTGTGTTAGAGCTTAGATCTGTTTTCTTGTGCCTACGCTGAAGTTACTGTGTTTTTAAGGAATCCTATTACAGCGAGTGTGTGTTTTTGGTTTAACTGACACTGCAGATCAGCATGTGAATAGTTTATTCTCTATAGAACTTGACCCCATTTCGATATTTCCATATTTCAGTGCTGGTTAATTTAGCCAGTGTCCATATCTCCTAGCTTTCTGTACACATTTTATTTTAAAGCCTGGAGCGCTGATTATGCAAGGCTCTGCTCCTGTCCAAACTTTCCACTGTGGTTGATGTGATTTGTAAATGGTTCCTTTAAACTAAAGGCATCTGGTTTGCTGGGCAGTAAAATCAATTATCACTATTTATGTCACAGGCCTGCTGGAGTGCTCCGGACCATGGCAATGTGCTATATCTATTATTGCAGAATACACGTTTCTCCTGTTAAAATAATAAACTGTGCCACATATAAAAGTTAAGCTGTAGGGTAAATTTTATGCTCATGTAGGCTGTTTGCATACTTCTTGACGGCTGAAATATCTGCTTATTAGATGAAGCATGGAGAGTTTGTATAATGTTGCATTGCACTACATATCTTTGAATTTAAGACATACCCCGATATTTGTTTTTTTTTTTCTTCTTGAAAACTAGTGAATCTGACTTAGATAGCTTAAAGCTTAAATGGCTAAATGTAATGTAAAATGTTTAGGTACGGATCTTTTACTATGAATTTTGGCTTAAAATGGTACATTACACATTGAATAAAAATATTGTTCTTATATATGCTAAGGAAATTTAGAATCCTCACAAAACGGTAGAATCTTCATATACTGTATATTAAATTAAATATTGATGTATTTTGTTTAATACAGTTTGTAAATAGCTAATTTTAAGGATTATCACTGCCTGTGAGGAACCTGTGAGGAACTAAATGTTAAACTTTAAGGAGCTTTTTCGTTTTATAGCAACATACCTATCAACCATCCCATATTATGCAGGACAGTCCCAGGTGTCCGGCAATGTCATGTTGTGCCACAGAGCTGCCATGGTGCCATGGTGCCTGGAGCCATGGTGATTCAGGCAAGCTGAGGATCTTACCACTTGGTAGCCTCGAGAAGCATAGCTGCCATGATGTCATATCCAAGTGTTCTGCTTAATCCAATGCTAGACTTCCAAATGAGTAAAGTGGGTGGATTATTCTGTTCCCAACACTGCTTCTAACCATGCCCCAGTCTCTAACCATATGTCCCCAATTATGGTTATGGTTTCCCGGTTTAGACTTCCGGTCTTAGGGTGTTAACCAAAGACATGGTGTTTCTATAAATGTAGACTCATGGACATTATACCTAATACAAACTGTGGTCCTTATGGAGCGCTGAATTTTCGTGTATATTTCATTGCTTTTTCACTCTTGTCATGACTCCCGTGACCCAGGAGCTCACACCAATGAAGTTCTTCACAACTGGCAAAGGGTTGAGCCCCAAGATAAGCAGACAGGGACTTTGTCTCCACCTCCCGGTGTTGGTCATGGCGCACTCCCTAGGGCATGTCACAGAAGCACTCGCAGTACTGTTGAAAGCCCGAGCTGAGGATGATTGCTGGGGATCCCCATTTCGGTATGTGACAGCTCCTATTAACTCTCCCACATGCTCTCTTACACACTCTCACTTACTCTCTCCTGCATTATCTCAGCTTAGTATACTAGTTCAACCCTTTAGCAGAACACCGGAGAAGACAGATCATGCTGGAGAGTTCTTTAGAAATTAACATGTTCATCTAATGAGTATGTCGCAAAACTGAACTGGATATCATTTAGTGGATAAATGACTTAGCGCAACTGTACAGCAGTTTAAGGAGCACCGTGACGTCTGAGGTGTAACCGTAATTAAATTTAGCAGTGAAAATGACTCATCACTTATGTTATTGTTTTATCCAAGGCATCTCATTCACAATTCTATTTAGTTCCCATGATGTCTCAGTGATGAGCCAGATACAAAGAGTTTTGGACTCTACCTATTTTATTTTAGCAGACCACAAATAAGTCTCTGTTAAAAATAGTAGGGCTAGTTAGACTAGACCACCAGAACTGGAATTATGCGCTTGACTGCAGGAGAGGCAAGTTAAAGGAGGATAAAAAATTGATTTATTAATCCAGGTTGCTTCTCAAGTTGCAAATTTGTCATTGCTCCATCATACTGATGCTCTAGTTCCCAATGTATAAATAATTTGATCGGCATAGCCTTAATTTGATCTTTCGTAATCTTTGCCTCCCTGCATATCATTACTGCCTACTGCAGTTTTGCCCTCTATTTTGTTTTCATTTCCTACAGTCTTGTGAAATCTCTTATTATTATAGTGCCAACAATGTATGTAGCATTTTTTACAATACATACAGTATATATATATATATATATATATATACATACACCTCATTCTTTCTCCTGAGGATGAGCATATATTTTTCTATATAAGAGAGACGGCTTTCCCTCTGCAAATAAGCACACAAGATTTTGAATCAAAATTATATGTATCCCTTTCTATCAATTTTTAGGTAAAGATAAAACACCATAATTCTGTGTTCCAGTTTCCATGGTTTGTTTTGGTTGAAGGGGGGCACATAGGAATGTCATTGAGGTGAAGGTGAAATCGTCAAAGGGATGCACTAGGGAATATATAGTTTTATGGTGTTAAATTGAAATATGGGACCTCTACTGTGTCCTAAATGAGACAGGGGCCTAGTAAAGTGATCTATTAAAGTTCCAAGTTTGAAAACTGAAATGCGCATGTTCCAATCCTGACCCCACAACATCTGAGAAACATGGCTTACACATGCATGTGGGGCATTGCTGTAGTCTGGGGTGCTGCTGTTTGTCCTTTCGCAGTTTGGTTCTTGGGTGAAGCAGCTGGCATCTTGGCAGTCATGGTAATAGGAGGTTTGACTGAAAGGCGGCATGACTAGGCAGAACATCTTTTCTCTTATGAATTTTACGTCCACAAACATAACATAAGTACGAATAGTATATCATTTCATGTGATCTTTTATCTGAGGGACAGTAACCTTATAGATAGGGTAACAATTTTTGCATTTCCAGTTTTATTTGTTGCAAACCACATGCATGGTCTAGGATTGATTCAAAAAGAAAGAAAAAAACATTGCCGCAGAGCTGACAAATCGCTGTATTGAATAATTGACTCTTAGGTTTTTGCTAAACTGGTCATGAATGCTGAAACCATCTGTTTTTCTGGATGTTTGTCAGGGTGAGTGTGGCAGAGGCAGCTGTCTGAAAAGGGACGCTTTGGATGATGAACCGGTCCATTGTTTCAAAGCAATTCGCTCTTATTCAGAGGCTCTACCCAGGCGTAATATACAGCAATCAAAATCAAACTATTGTTTCTACCAATCAGATTGATCTGAAAGGAAGGTGGTGGGATGACCCCATTGTACAATCAAACAGCTATGTGGAGCAGCTGTACATCTCTCAATTTGGTTGAGAAAAAATACACTTGGAAGCTAGAGGGCTCTCTGCGCCCTTTCGGGAAGAACAGACTGGCCGTTTTGTTTTGCTAAAGAAAATGCATATCAGCGTTGAATAAGTAATTATCACTTAGGTTAAGGGTTAAGACAGTATCCAAAACTTGGAAATAAGAATGAAATGGCTACTTGTTATAGGATCCAGACATTATTTAAAATTTAGAGATGATTTGAACTTTTTCTTAAAGTATACATATAATGGGGTTTTATATAAATAAAGTATCTATGTTATAAAACGGTGGCACATTTATAAAATAATGACCTCCTCAGCTTTGCAATTTTGACATCTCTTACACCATTCTTCCAGGGTTATCTGTAATATGGAGAAAAAAAATAATAAAAAAATGCAGAATTGTATATTTTTTAAATTTTTTTAAACTTATTTGGACAGATTTATACATACCATACACGGACAGAAGCAAATATTAGACTCTCTCTTTAAACGTAACCTGCAATTTGTTATTGGTAAGAACATATTTTACTTTCCATATATGAATTATTCATGTGAAAACCAATGTACTGTACATAATGCAGTCATCATTTAAATAAACATTCAACTCATGTGACCTTTGTTGCAATCGTATTCATTTCCTAATTACAATTATTTGTATGTATATGTATTGGCGCTTTTTAATGACATTTAATAATTTGGCATTATTGTTGTAATCATGCGCATAGGGATTGATATTAAATGCGTGTAATAAGGATTATAGTATTGTATTTAATCTAAATACGGACAAGGCACTTTATCCAGCATTAGTGCATCTTAGATGTCCTTGTCTCTGTGCTACATGCATGCTAATATCTTCACATATAAAATTTAATCTGTCCGACTAAATGGAGGAATTAGTTTCACAAAGACATCTTTCATTACGCAATTAGCAAATACTTCTAACAAATCGACATAAGCATATGTGTTTATATTTAATAAGCACTTGTATGATCAAGCAATTATATTAGATGCAGTCTGAATATCATTGTTGAGTCCTTTTCAGTTTGGGGATCCAAAACAATTGATTTTTATTTATATTCCTTTGAAATCTGGTAACAGAGAGATGGCACAATAGCAAAAGATTAGATTTTTATCTGGATAAATGGCATAGTACTTGATATTTAAATATTACTCTATAATGCAGTGGTTTCCGATGAATTGGTTGGCGTTTCTCACTTAACTATGTAGAGCCTATCCATAGTTACCAACATTCCCAACGTTTGGGTTAATTCACCAAAGCATGAGGAAATGCAAGTTGGCACAAATTGGACAAAATGCCTCTCGCATATTAACTACTACCACATAACAGCAACTCGAGTTTGAGAAACAACAACTTGGAGATTTATTAACCACCAAATTGCTGGTAAGTTGCTAGCGATTTTAAAATGTACAGGGATATCATGGTGCAGGAACAATAGGAACAACAACTTTGTAACAAAGAAAATGAAATAAATGCCCCCACCCTATGCCCTGGGGTTTAAGGATTAATATTAAGCGCTTATCCTATCTCCACATAGTCTTGCTTATGCTGTGCCCGTTTTCTATCAACCTGCACATTTTCTATTTTTTTCCCCATAGATACCAACTCTGTGCCTAAATGTACCTCAAATATACACCTAGCCCGAGACATCCATGCTTAAACGTACCCAACACTGCATAGCCATACAGATGAAATCAGTTGTCCAGTTTTGCAAAACTATATATGCTTTATACTCACTTACCTCCAAAGTTAATGGCCATATTAATTGATTTACATAGCACCATCATTTTGCAGCAAAATACAACAGATAAACAGGACATGACAAGTAGGGCACAATATAGCACTTTAGACTTACAGACTCAAAAGATAACGAGGCCCTGCTCAAATAAGCTTACAATCTAGAAGTATTATTATATAATATTTAGCCTCTAGAGTGGCAGTTACATACATGGTATGTAGTTGGCAAAGTGGGCCCATAATGCTAACCATGTAGCACACTAGGAGCCCCATGTTAATGATCATTAGAATTGATTTCCAAAAATACGTTTCTGTAGTGTAGTGGGGCAGTCTTCCCCTACCTAGTAATGTTGTGTGTTTGCATGACTTCTACTAACCTTCGATGTACGCTATATGACTAATTGACAGGTTCCCAAACTGTGAAAAAAAAGATGTCTGCCTTTAGTAATGTCGCTGGTGTCCTCGCCATTGTAAACAATTATATAAACGCCTGTGTATGTATAAATATATTTGGTTTTTACTATTTAGTTTGTAATGTATGGTGAAATAACAAGGAAAATAACACTTTGTCACCATTATATCATGAGATAAGATACACAGTTTACATTAAACTAGGTTTCTATGAATGATTCCTTGGGTAAAATGTAAGCTGTGTATAAGATAATCACCTAAATATAACTAATGCTAGAGAGTTAGATCGAAAACTAGAGGATCTCTAGGGATGTCTGGCTATGGTCTACAGTCATCAAAGATGATAAAAATGACTTCAAAACAGCATGCTCCAACGCTGCTACAAGTTGTATGATAGATGCTGCTACATGGCAGATCATTTGATCCCCGTGCAAGTGGAATTATGATAGACACCTTGTATTACTAGTAAAGTATGTAGCAAAATGCATGCACATAAATTAATCTAGCCTATGTGGTTAGACCTGGTTAGAACTATTTATGACAGAAATGCCAGGTGATGTTATCTACGTATGCTGCCGGCAACATAGTAACTTTTGACCTTTCCATGATGCCAATTTACTGTAGAGTGATGCATTTGTAGGCAAATCCCGCTATAGTATCTAGAGGATCTAAACAGTTATCAAAGGTAAAAACTCTATTACTAGGTAAAAATAACTATATATATATATATATATATATATATATATAATGAAGAAAAGCAGATATAGAAACAGATTTCATGGGTTTTCCTTTGTGAAAAAAGTAAGCTATCTTGTATAATTTATTTATTTGATTTTATTTAAAAAGGCTTGGTGGGAGGAGTAGTTACCCAAAACTCACTTTGTATACCTTTTTAGTCTATAGCTAATGAATGTATGGTTTATTAATCACATTTGTCATGCTGAATGGATTCAACTTCAATTCACTTACAATTGAGATTTTACCCTTTTTTTAACGTTATTTTAATGAGCTATAGCTGTGAATGCGGCCATTGTTCATCTGTTGCTTCCGCTCAATTGCAGTTTCACCCGAGAAAGACACAAGACGGATTCACCAGGATTTCAGTTATTGTTAAACGGCAATGAAGTGAATGGGGCCTTATGTTTCGAAACCAAAGGAGAGCCTCTCAAAAAATGAGAAAAACTTTAACATCCAGTGTTATTGGTCTGCGTTTTCAGATTCATTAAAGGCTTTGTACGCCAATATTTGCATCCAGTTCCTTTGGACGTTTGCCTTTTACATATGGCGTCTGCTGCAATGCAGTTCCTCGCATTCTGCAATCGGTAACGCCAGTTTACAAAGATAAATGTAAATACATCGTATTGTATTCCTTCTTGTCATAGAATTTTAAAAGTAATATTTTTATAAAGTGTGGATTAACCATATAATTCATGATTCCATTATGGACACATGCATGCATAGCCCCCTCAGCAGCCATATTTTCAGCAGTTGTTTTGCTGTTTACTCATTATTTTGTTACAATTAATAAAAATATAATTTAATATTTACATTTTTTTGCATTCTTAACCATTTTCCTTTTGATAAAAGTGGTTTAGTGTGTGTGTCAAAAGAGTAAGGGAAGAGCAGTCATTTTGTATATTAAGCTAAACAATGCTCCTCACCCATGTCAAAAGGTTCAGATCTGTAGCCTGTCGTCCCATATGTCTGCTTAGAATTCAAATTATTTTCTATGAGTTCAAGTAATTTGGAATACACTGAAATAAAGGGGCCGTGAAGAGCCCCAAAGAAGAGATAATAGTTATAGGGACTGTGTGAAAATACCCAGTAAACAATAATTGGAGTAGATCTTAGATCTTATATATCCTTAATGATTCAATTACTATATTTACAAACCCAAATCACATAATGTCATTTTTTTATGTCATTTGTAGATGCCACTAAGTGGTTTGGTTTGCCGTGGCCCCAGTCATTGGATATTTCTGTTCTGTGACAAATTTCACTTGACATTTTGTATATGCCAAGTAACTGAGAATATAGTTCATTTTGTTTACCGTGGCTTTCTTTATCAATGGAGTTCATTAGTGTGCATTATACAAACAGGGTCCCATGAAATTTACATGTCTCAATTATTTCAGTCAGTTGTGGATTTACTTTAGTGCCATTTTATTTATAAATGCCCATCCTTTCATTTAAAAATAGCTCCATTACTTGCCATCTGCTGTCCTGGGGACCCTTTGGCTTGGTTTAACAGCTTATTTCCGGTCACAATCAAAATAAGTGGATCTCATTGATGTCTTAGTGAGGCTCATTCAAGTCAATGGAGGATGTAATACATTTTCTGAACGCTAGGGCAGCAGGTACATTACGTAGAATCTCACCAGTTTACATGAATGAATGTTGGTTTCCTCAGGTGATTAGTCATCCTCCACCTTCACAATGTGGTGACTTGGTATGGTTGTAGGTTTGGGTAGGTTTGTCCCCCTTCCCCAGAACCTCTACTTCTTAAGCACTCGCTTTTAGCATGCTTGGCACACTTATGATGTTTTTTTGCTCCTTACACCTTTCCAAATGCATGCCTCAAACTGGACGACTCATGTAGAAACTGCAGCTCCAGAGACACACTCCTCCATGGATCAGCAATTCACATCGCTGATTGACTGCTTGAGGCGAGGTAGGGAAAGAAGTAGATATGGGGATTTTGCAACAGAGACCATGCTTTTAAAGGGGCCACTTATCTATCCCAAATTACATGCATATCATGGTAGTAGAGGCCCTTAACCCCTTAAGGACAATGGGCGGTCCCGAAACCCATTGAAAACAATGCATTTTGAGCCCGTACATGTACGGGCTTTGTCATTAAGGGGTTAAAATGGACAGGTTAGAGTGGCAAACTATTTTGCTTCAGTTTACTTGACAAAGGAACATTTGACAGCATAGAAACATAGACTGCAGATATGAACCATTTAGCCCATCTTTTTGGGTGTAAAAACTCAGATTTTAATCAGTCATTGGTCTTGTCTTAGATGTATAACCTTTAAAATATACTTTTTTATTTATGTGATTGAGTGCTACATTTCTATTGCCCTTTTCGGGTGTTAAAGGTGAGGTTTTGTTACATTGAGCTCTGTTACTGAGAATACACTAATCTGAACAGAAGCTCTGACATTGGGATTCCTGCTTTACGATTTAAATAATCTGATATGAAATGAATCTTTTATTAGCTTTTTTGACTTTAAAATAGCACAAATTTGATGTCACGATAGAAAACCTGTAAACCGTTACAAAATCTAGCAACATGAACATAAAAATACTACTCTTTGCTTATTTCTACAACTTACCAAAACCCAATTATTAACCTTGATTTACAATTCATGTGTCTGGCAGTCCCAAGAGAATGAAAGGAACAGATAAATGTATATCTGAGAAACGAGCCTTTCATCTTTTACAAAACTGTTCAATTCAGTTGGATAGGATATTACCGTGTATACAAAAAGTTTATTTTAATGAGATGCTATTTTCTGCGTGTGTTGCTCTTTAATCGATGCTGCTCTATTGAAGCTGAGCCCAATGAAGACACAAGACAGATTGTCCAAGCTTGCGGCTATTGTTAGAAGTTGATGAAGTGTATGGGCCCTTATGGTAGATAACAGAAGTAGATGGTCAGAGCCAATAAATAAAACTTTAAGTCTGATTGCTCGATGCTTTATGTGAAAAGCTTTCTATTAGCACAAATCTTTAGTTTTGAAGGACTTGTGAACCCAAAGGCAGCTCACTGTGCTGTCACACAAACTAAGTCGGTCAGACAGGCAACAATCTGTCCTATCAGATAATCCCAGACTTGCTGCAAAAATTAGGCTTTGCTTTAAAATTCAGAGATGTTAATGTCTTGACAGACTGGTAACTTTCAGATGCACAATATATTTGAAAACAGAACAGTATAATGGAGGCATAATTAGCAGTGCAGTAAAAACTCATGATAAAAAAAAAATCAGATGTGTTTTTTGTTGGCGTTTTGCAGGTTATAAGGGGCATCTTAATAAACAGAATTCTTGTGGAATGTGGATCTAAATATTTTGGTGCATCACAATTTTTAAGCTTACTGGACCTAAATCCTTAATGTCAGATCTAAAGTAAAATCACTCAAATGTATACTGAAGCCCCACCACATGTTTCATAGCTTTCATAGCATCTGAAGCACTGAACTTTCTAGGTAAGTATATAACGACCGCAAACGATCCTATTGGCTATAAACAAAGCACACCCTCTCTTATAGAGGATTGGTTAATATCTGGGTAAATATATGTGATGAAATTAGCCATCCCCAGTATCTCTGAATCTGCTTGGTAAGCGCTGCAGGGGACCAGGATCCTTCTTTCCGGCAGCCGTTGACATCTGTGCAATGTGCGTAGACAACCTCTGCTGCTGGAACTTCCGCCGGGGCTTCTATGGTGGAGCACCGGCGTGACATAACCTTCCGGTGCTCCACCATAGAAGTCCCGGCAGCGGAGGTTGCCTATGCGTATCGCGCAGACGTTCACCGGCTGCGGCGATGCACGTAGACAACCTCCGCTGCCAGCACTTCACCCAGTGCGTCTCTGTCATAAAAGCCCCATCAGCAGAGGTTGTCTGCCCGCATCGCACAGATGTCCACCAGCCGGCCCCGCTAGACACCAGGGAGTCTGGGGTGCATTGGTAACCTGGGGGGGTTCACTTCTAGGAAGCAGAGTGGCATTTCTAGGGGGCATAAAGCATATCTAGGGGGCATTTCTAGCGGGTAGGAGGGCATTTCTAGGGGGCATAAAGCATATCTGGGTGGTCAGAGTGGCATATCTGGGGGCAAAGTGGCATATCAGGGGTTATAAAGCATATCTGGGGCACAGAGTGGCATATGGGGCATTTCTGTAAGTAAGGTGCATTATGAATTAAATGGCTATTGGTTTTCTGGCTGTATATAACATATGCTAACAAACTGATGGATGCCAAAAATGTTAAAATACATGTATGCCTGTTCATTAGACAAAATACTGTTTTACCATTCCGCTGTTTTTTTTTTTGTTTTTTTTTTTAAATAGCACCTAACTTTAAGGGTGTGGCCAATATTCGGGTGCGGCTTATATTCGATCCAATACGGCATATCCAGTGTTCAAAAACATATATAATTGCATCTTGCAAAATAATTTCCATAAGTAGTGATAGTAGTAGAGTCATACAGTGATAGAGATATTTTAAGAGGGTAATCGCATATAAAGGTATGTATATAAGTGCCAATGAGCTTCAAGTATTATCCTCCAATTAGAAAGAACGGCTGTGTTGATAGTTAGTAGGATTGTTTGATGGTCTTTATATCCTTTGCCCAGAATTCAGTTTTCCTTTGTCCCTCCGATGATGCTGCGCGCAGCAATGAAACATGCGTTGAGGTTTCATCAAATGTTTTAGTGACTTTATATAATGGTTCAAGTTATTCATTGAAAACAATATCATTTTCAAGAAAACAAACATAAATGGAATTTACATGTTTGAACAAAACATAATCTGATAAATAAAAATGTTACATCATTAGTTAGCAAACTGTGAGGTGTGACCTGTGTTTCTCAGTAAGACATAATTACATTTCAGCTATTCCTTTTGGATATGTAAATAACAGTATTGGGACATCTGTTCATTACACCAACAGGGACTTTTATGACATTGCATTGTGACTACATCAACGTTTATAGGTAGTTGGTAATATGTGTTGGAATGCTGAAAGGCACATACCAAGAAATTGTGGACAATGCTATGCTTCCAACTTTGTTTGGAATAGCTTGGGTAAGGCCCTTTTCTATTCCAGCAGGACTGTGCCCCAGTTCACAAAGCAAGGTCCATAAAGACATGGTTGGATGAGCTTGGTGTAGAAGAACTTAACCGGCCGCACAGAGCCCTGACCTCAAACCAACACCTTTAGGATGAACTGGAAAGGCCTTCTCGTCCAACATCAGTGCCTGATCTCCCAAATGCTCTACTGGATGAATGAGCAATAAAATCACAGAAACACTCTAATATCTTGTGGGAAGCCTTCCCAGAAGAGTGGAAGCTGTTATAGCTGCAAAAGGGGGACCAACTACATTCTAATGTCTATGTATTTCAAATGCATAAATGTCATAAAAGTCCCTGTTGGTGAAATGTTAGTCCAAATAGTGTGCATCAATAATCGGGTTTGAGGTAACCCTATGAAATTTATAATGTATTATAGATGCATAGAAACATAGAATTTGATGGCACATAACAACCATTTGGCCCATCTAGTCTGCACAAAATGTCCAGCTTTTAAAGCTTAAACCTTAATTAGCCTTTGGTCTCATCATAGGTTTGGGAGTCATGTTTAGATTCTCTTACTGTGTTATAGTTTAATATTTGATTAGCTTTTAAATGATTAAAAAATATTTTTCAAATGCATTGCTTTCTTATTTCTCCATAAAAGGGCCTCTCAAACCTGCCTTTCCAAAAAGGTTTTCATTTTCATACCATACTTAAGTATTTAAATGACTAATTGTACAGCGGACATAATGTTTTTGGGCCATGTTTTACCTAAAAATCCCTTCTGTAGACTAGGTGTTGGAATATTTGTATTGTTATTGGTGGCTTTCCAGCTGTTACAGTTTCAGCTTTTGAGGATATAGGTCACCCAAAGGTAAGATGCTGCCTTTAATACCAAGTTGTAATGAAATGAGGACATCTGTTTTCATATGGTGCTTGACACTCAGCACCAGAAATTTGATGTCATCCTGTCCAAACTTGTACATCATTAGGAAACCACTTTAGACTTTCTGATTGATTCTGACAAGTCCCTGACAGTTTTTGAGGTGAAGCACATACATGACAAAGGGCAAACTGACTCTGCATATGTCAGCTGGAACACTCGCTCACTGACTGCGAGAGAGAGAGAGCCTGCTGCCATTCTCAACGTGACGGATGACCAGCTCTCTCTTGATACTCGTGCTAATTCATAAACTATTTGACTCTTACATATAAGGTGATTTTCAGAGAACCTACATTTTAGAGGTTATTTTTTCTTTTAATAACATTAATGTAACTTTGATGTAGGAGACAGAAATTAACTTTTATGTTTTTTTTTCTTGTGTTTCGTTTTATTCTTTGTGTTGCTTATAAGAGAAAATGTTGCACTTTGACATTACTTACATTTTCTCACAGAGGCTAGCTGTGGATTTTTGTTAACCCCTGGAATTTTGCCCATAATGGCAGTGTTTCTGTTGTTGCAGTGCTAGGGAAGAAAATGGGCCATTGAGTTGACACTAAATGAAATAAATGTATGTTTAGTGAAAAGAGTGTAATGAGTATGAAATGAAATAATTAAAAGGCAGAGTGAATGTAGGAAATTAAAAGGAGGAATGAATAAAAGTAGGTACAGTCAAATATTTATGGCTTTGATTTTAGGTCTGACAAAAAATACTTCTTATCGTTATGAGATCTATTCACTAAAAAGTCAAGTGACGTTACTCAACTTACTGTATGTCGTATGCACTCCCATGCTATGACTTACAGAAGCAACTTGAACATTCATTAATATGAAGTTGTTTTTACATTCCTCCTACTTTTAATTTCCTGTGTGCTACAGTCTTTGTGTTGGTTCACTCAACGATTTACATGCTCTCAATTGTAAAACAAATTCCCTACAACATAAAGTTTAATATTTAAATAAAATTATGTAAAAGGCATACATACACACATGCACACACACATACCGTATTGGCTCGGATATAGGCCGCCCCCGTATATAGGCCGCACCCTAAAAGTTTGGTGCTTTTTTAAAGAAAAAGTTTTTTTCTTTAAAAAAGCACCAAAAAACATGCTGTCACTCTGTCCTCCCCCCCCCCCGAGATATGCTGCCACTCTGTCCCCCCCGAGATATGCTGCCACTCTGTCCTCTCCCCCCGAGATATGCTGCCGCTCTGTCCCCCCCCCGAGATATGCTGCCACTGTCCTCCCCCCCCGAGATATGCTGCCACTCTGTCCCCCCCCCCCGACTTACCAGAGCAGACTCCCGGGTGTCTTACGGGGCCGGAGGGGGACATCCATGCACATCGTGTATACAACTCCCAGTGCCGGCACTCAGCGGAAGTGCCGGCACCGGAAGTTGTATACGCGTATTGCGTAGATGTCTTCCGCTGGCCCCGCAAGACACCCGGGAGTCTGCCCTGGTAAGTCGGGGGGGTTAAAATGCATCGTGCGGACGTTCACCGGCAACGGCGCATCACCGCTGCCGGTGAACGTCCGTGCGATGCGCTTAGACAACCTCCCGTGCCGGTACTCCCCCCCGTGGAAAGTGCTGGCAGGGGAGGCTGTCTGAGCGTATCAGACAGTAGGATGCAGGTCCCCTGCACCGCTGCGGGGGATCTGTATCCTAACCTCGCTGCCTGCCCAGCGCCCGGGACTGCATGTCCCGGGCGTCGGGCGCTAGACCCCGAATATAGGCCGCACCCCCACTTTAAAGACTTAAAGTGGGGGAAAAAAGTGCGGCCTATATTCGGGCCAATACAGTATGTATAGTACTATGCAAAGATTTTGGCAGGTGTGGAAAACATTCTGTAAAGTAAGAATGCTTTAAAAAAAAAACATGTTTATTAAGTGTTGGATCTCTTGAAAGTACCGGTCAGTGGTTCTTTTGGGAGCATGTTTTTTCAACCTCTAATTAAAATGTGCCCTTTAAAGAGCTTAATCAGTGATGTAATTCACCATTACAAGCTGCTCATGTGAGTTGTGCTAAAGAAGCAGCATATTTTTTAATGTTTACTTGATCTATCACATATTTACAAAGGTGTATTTATCATTTCACAATCTTTAATGTAGTGTATATGTGTATGTATGCATATACTGTGTGTGTGTATGTATATATATATATGTATATATGTGTATATATGTGTATATATATATGTATATATGTGTATATATGTGTGTATATATATATATATATATATATATATATATATATATATATATATATATATATATATATATATATATATATATATATATATATATATATATACTGTGTATGTGTATATATGTATATGTGTATATGCACACAGTTATGTGCAGAGGTTTTTGCCAGGTGTGAATTCTGTCAAGCTTTCAAAAATAGATTTTTAATGTTTTTTTTTATTATTATTTAACAAAATGCAAAGTGAGTGTACAGAAGAAAATTTTTAAATAAATCAATATTTGGTGTGACCACCATAAGCTGTGCCAAGCAGGTTGGTTGTTTGCAAGCATCTTGGAGAACAAATTTAGGAAGCCTCAATTGGCTCTCTTATTTCATGTAATGGCAGACAGACTCCATGATGTTAAGATTAGGGTACTGTAGAGTCCATAGCCTCACTTCCAGGACTCAATGTTCTTCTTTACTCTGAAGATTTTGACTCATCAGTCCAGAGAACCTGCTGCCATTGTTATGCATACCTTCTGACCAAACTTGTCCGGACAGTAGATGGGTGTACCAGGGTCCCACAGTTTTTTGCCAATGTTGAGCGGATGGCACTGCTGGACATCTTCTGATTGCATGATGTGTTTTTCATCTGCTGCATGTTTCCTTGGCCTACCACTGCTTTTACAGTCCCCTGTGTTGCCTGTTCCTTTGTTTCTTCAAAAGAGCTTGGACAGAACACCTGGAAACCCATGTCTGCCTTGAAATTACTGTCTGGGGGAGACCTTGCTGATGCAGTATAACTACCATGATTACAAAATCCTTGACTTTGTGCAAGTGCGCCTAGAAGAATTAATGCTGTTTTGAAGGCAAAGGGTGGTTACACCAAATATTGATTTGATCTAGATTGTTCTTCAGTTCACTCACTTTGCATTTTACTAAATGATAAAAATAAAATTAAAATATGTCTATTTTTTTTTTAAAGCATTCTTACTTTACCAGATTTTTTTTTACACCTGACTAAACCTTTTGCGCAGTACCGGCAATCCAGGTCACCCTATGCCTTGTGTGTAACCATGCCTCCCCCCATTCCTCCAGTGTAGTGGAATGGATGTGGTTAAAAAAGTCCTCATCTCTGTTGTTTAAAGAGGCCATCCATCCCCAACTTTTTATGGTAGCAATAAAACCAACATGGCCAAGGGTTTTTCATACCCTCTCCCATGTTTGATGTATCCACAAGTTATATATTTTCTTTTCAGCACAGTTAGAGCATCCTTTTGAAATACATGTAAGGCAATACTTATCAGTAATAAAATTCAGTGCTAAAAATTGAGAAAAACTCATTTTTGGGCAATTTCACTTATCATTTTTTCTACGTAATACATGCCATTGCTGAAGCAACATCCCGTAGTTACAGTAATACCCCACATGTGCAATTTTTTATGTTTCAGAGGATCACGTCACTCAGTACCCTATTTGTATTTTTCTATTGTAAAATGTGGTATTAATATTTAAGATTTTTTTGGGACCAGCTATTGATACATTATAAAATCCATTAAGGAATGCTTTGTGACATTCCTTGAAGACCTTAAATTAACTTGCTATAATTACCACAAAAATTCCCTAAAACCATGGATTTAGAAGAAACGTGTTTTCATGCATTAAACCAGGGAAAACAAAAACTTAAGCACATTTCTCTTATATTGATATTGCTTTATAAAAAAATTTAAATAAAGAACTGTGTGGTTTTTTTTTTTAACTTGACTGTTTTTATGAAATAAAAATATCTGTGTTTGAACCACCCGGTTACAGGTTGTGTTCTATTTAGCCCTTGATTGAAACGTATTGCTTCTCTGTATCTTTTAGCTATGAAAATTATAATATGGAACAGAGATTAGAATGAAATTATCATGGCTGGAAGGCATTTACTCAGTAGTGGCAGCCACATAAACCTGGTCCCAGAGAATGATGATAATACATTAGGTTCTGCATGCCTGATATTATTGCTGTACATTATGTATGTTTCATTTATACTATTTCGCACACACCAGCAGCGTTGACAGATAGGTAATTACTCTCTGCGCCAATGAACACTTATCAGCAGCTCTACAGTTTATTGCTGGCACGAAGCTCGGTTGTCAGTCAAGGTCACTTGTTTGTGCGTCCTCTCTGTATAGTTCTTTCACAGTTGTTGATCTCCCCATACAATGCATATTGTAGAGGTATTACAGGTTACTTCATCTAATAGCCTGGTGTTTTGTTCCGCTGAATCATATTTACTCACAATGTTTCCCATAAAATAGAAAATTAAATTGAAGCATACTTGATCTTGTATAATATATATATATATATATATATATATATATATATGTAAATAATTGAGTTGTGTGTACATGTTTATTTTTTTGTATTATTCCCATAGTGAAGTAGGAAAAAAGTATAGGACTTAGCCCATATGGTTTAGAAAATGTATGGGAAAGTTGTTTGTAGCAAAGTGCTAACTATTTATAAGTAACTATACGCTTTTTTTTCCAAATGGAGAAGATCTGTATATTGCCTTTAATGCGGTGTGTCAATATCAAGATCTCCGTAATGAGGTATACAATGATTTTACTATACGAACCCCTGAAAGGTAAATTGTTGTCTGCAATGCAAGGATGACAGCTCCTGCTAAGGCTGCAGGTGCTGCAGTCAGTCCTTTATAGTTAACTAGTTAAGGAGACACTAACTCGCTTGAATTGAAAGTGTTACAAGCTTGATATTCTACCCGGAACCACCGTGACATTTGCTGTTTATAAATTACTATAATTGTTATTTGCACAATGCAGGTAACTGGGCATTATTCACTAAAGGGAGAGCTGACAGAGGAATTTGAAGGAGTGATGGGGCTATTCCCAGATAACCTTTAGTGGGTTCAAAGTATAGTAGGTGGGGAGTGGGTAGCCCAGACTTTGTTCACCTGCCCTGAGACACGGGAAAGCAAGGCTTCACATAACGACTCTGGATTAAACCTGGTATGGTTACAAACCACACATTTAGAATGTACTGTTGTGCAGCTGGGAACAGCGGACACTACTCTAAATTATGTTTTTGCCGTGGTGTGTCATAAATATTGGAATTTAGGAGAATGGCTCTAATCTTAAATCAGCCCTGCCTATATTACATATTTTTATTATAAGCTCTCATGCACTCTCCCTGAATAGACCTAATTGTAAGGGAGACCTACTTGCAATAAATGCACCCTAATGTTATGTACTGCGACGACTTTCACAAAAGTCCCTATATCTCTTGATGTTACATGAGAGATGCTCAGCTGGACTTACTGGATTGCTACTATCTATTAATTAAAGTACTTCACTGATCTCACTTTATCTGTGAGTTAAACTTTTAACAGATATTAATATTAAGGTTTTTATATGAATTCTGTATTTAAAGAGTAAACAACGTATCACACTTCATACATTGGTTTTGCAATTGAATGTATTACAGTTTGTATTGATTTTTTAACACAGGCCCTCCCAGGCCCTCAGATAACCAGCATTTTTTCAATGTAACGGCTGTGATAAAAGGTTAAAGCAGAAGAGAAGCCTTTTGTGAATTTTTGTCTCCGAAATCTAAAAGACCACATAGTTTTGACATAAAATCAAAGGCCAAAATATCAGGGAACAACATAAGGTAAATGGATATTGAAAGTGACAAAATGGCATAGTAAATCATGTATGTAAAACTGTGTTAGTCATTGGAATCATCTGGATGTAACTTGTTAACACCTTAGTGTATACGTGCATACAGTTACACCCTAAAAAATGATCCAAACCCTAAGACATAATAGCAGGTCCTGACTTTTTTCTGTATATAACTATTGCCGTGATTCTACCCTCAGCAGGAGACAACAGGCAGGAGAAAGTTTTAATGAAACAGCACTTGATGTGGGCACTGGTATACTTGCACTGTTTGAAAGTCCAAATGTATATCGGGATATTCCCCTTTCTGAAGGAGAAGAGACTTCGAGGGGGGTCTATTCAGTCCATGCTAGGAATCTCTTTTAACCTCCAAACCCAATTGTCTGATTACACTTTGGTTTTAAACATAGTAATAAAATGAGTATAATAATAATGAATAATTCTAGGGACTCCATTGATGTCAACATGACATCATCAGTGATACCTATTTGGTTACAAGAGAGATCTCTGAGATCTTTAAAGTCCACAAAGAGTCTCTAGTCAAAAGAGTTAAAAAGTATTAATAATTTAAAAAAATGGGGGGAAAATAGTGCGTAAACATATTGCTTATAAGAATATGTAAACCCCTACTTGTCCTAAAAAAAAGAATATATCATTTGTGAGGGTACACTAAACAGGAAAAAGGGAAATTATGGCTAAACGAGGATATGGTTAAAATTGCAAAAGAATTATTGAGTGAAATACCCTTGGCCAGTAAAAAGCTAAATATAAAGAATAGAAACAATTGTGTTACAATAGACACAATCAAACATAGAAAAATAATAAACAACGTCGCAAATTAAACTTTTAATGGGTGGATTAAACATCTTTTAATCACATTGTTTTAAATATTGAACTGCAGTATGCATCTTAATCATAACTAGATCCAAATAAACATGTTTTAATGCAAACTACCTTTTTTATATTCTACTAACCATAGAGCTGCAAAGAGAAGGTTTTGATCTCATGTAGATAGCATAGCATTAATTACCCTGACACTAATTAAACTGCATCAAACAAATACCACTGTGTTCCACCGGGGAACAACAGAAGGCAGTTTAAAATAATTACTGGAGCCTCATGCATGTGTGAAGTTTTCATTACTCTTAGGACATAAGTAAAAGGGATTTCACATAATTGTATCCCCTTTTTAATATTTTGCAAGAATAAAGGTGATTTTTGAGCTTCTTCTCTGCATATCAACAGCTAAATACCAATGCTTGCAATTTGTGTGAATTGTAAGTTTTCTTCAAGAATTGCTTGCCTGTGAAGCTGGAACAGGTGTTCATATGCACATTGTGGTATGATTATGTATTAGCTTATGTTTGTCAGACCATTTCATTAACCACCTACTGCTATCACATATACATATACTTTGTTCTTTGTGAACCGTGAAATGAAATGCATATATCTTCACTAATGCTTACTATCAATGTAAATGAGTAAAAAAAAAAGAGTATTACCAATCACTGCTGGTGCAAGCACGGCCTTCCAAACTGTTATAGATAATAAAGTTCTTTAGTAAGTGGCAATCAAGGCATATTGAGCTTGGCTTGCAATAAAAACAGTGATCTCTTTCACTTTACCACTAATGGATTGCTAACCCCTGCATAAAATGTATCAAGACTTCTGAAAGCACACCTTTTAATTTCAGTGCAAAAAAAGTATTTTTCTTTATTGTGTTCATTCGTTTTCTGCACATGCTACAGTAACTCCCCCCCCCCCTTTAACCAAACCTGGCACAAAATACGCGTGTTTCTTTGAGGAAATTGAGAATATATATTTGCGCCATTAAGCAAGTACTTGTTTCCAGATCACTAGCCCCATCATCAGGTTTTGTAGCCCGAGGCAGCTTTATAGTATCTGTAAAGTAGTGAGTGTGTCATATTTAACTAAATAAAAGGTGGCAAACATTGGTTGAAATAATGTTTGGCAGAAAGCATAGTAAATCTCATCATACTTTTCTGTTAACAGTAAATTACTTTAGTATCGATACTCATTCCTGGAGATAACTTGCAAGGCACCTCCTGTTTACTTTTTACGTTTATTCTTGTAATGATGGTGATTTTTATACTGCAGAGAAGATAAGAAAATCTATACATTTGCTGCGAACACAATATATAGATGGATTTTATACAATATTTTTTTTTCATCACAAGCCCATTTTAATGCTGTTTTAATTCTTTTCATGTTTTAAAGATACATGTATTTATTAGTGTGTTTATAGACCATAGGGAAGAAAGTCTCATAGGAGATCCAACACATAAGCCCATAACAAGCTGTAAAAGATCTTAAAGATAGACTCCATTACTGTATTTACATAAAAGGCTTCCTAATCGCTAAAGAAGACACCTGCTTTGTATGCTGCTCCTTTCGGATTTGGATGCAGATACTCTGCTGTTATAATGTAATTTAAAGGTGGCCTAATACTCTCGTGTGAATAGGAGCCCTTACGAAAAATTACTGCAGTTTTTCTGAAGTAATACTGCAGTTTTTTGGGCATGAAAAAACTGCAATACTGCACTTTTACTGCAGTATTACTGCACATTTACTGCAGTTTTACTGCATTTGTACTTCACTGTACTGCAGTATTACTGCGCATTTACCGCACTTTTTTTTTTTATATTGCAAACCTACAGTTGTACTTCAATGTGCTGCAGCTTTATTGCAATTGCACTTCCGTACAAAAATAACTGCAGTAAAACTGCAGTACAGTGAAGTACAAATGCAGTAAATGTGCAGTATTGCAGTTTTTTGCAGTATTACTTCAGAAAAACTGCAGTAATTTTTTCGTAAGGGAGACATTGATGGTTTTGCCTACACTTTAAGCTCCATAGAGTTTTGATTGTAGCCACACTGGATATTTGAAACATTCACTTTGAGTGGGAAGGGCCAAATCTTGTGATCATATTCTTGAAGGCGTAGTTGTACTTCTCGCAGTATATTTTGTGGTGGGAAAATGATTTTAAACTCTTATTTGCACATACAGTATTACTATCGCTCTATTGACAGGGTTGTGCTTTAAATTCAAGTAGTCCTCTGTTGTAATAGTTGCACGGTGGACATACTCTCCAATCACAAGTTGCACATAAAACACATTCTTTAACCCTGGTAATGTAGAAGCAGTGATGAATACCCCATGATTGAAGCGTTTCAAAAGATGTATCATCCAACCTATCATGTCTTACAACATGCCCAAGCTTTTCTATTCTTATGTTGCAATCTGAATTGCTACTAAATAGTGTTGATTTCACTCGACTCCCCTAGTGCATAAAAGAAGGTGCTTATGTAATTCTGATAAAAAAAACTCTTGAAATGAACAGTTCCTCTTTTCTCCCTTTGACAAGATGTTGACAGAAGTCGCTTCAATGTAGTTTATAGTCATGAATTTTCTATCTGTTCTGTTTTTCCTGGGGCTCCATCTATTCAGACATCCTGATCTGTCATTTTGCAACACTTTGTGAAATCCTTGACAGATACCAGTTTTGACAAGTGCTGGACATCAGCAGCAATTCGGAATAAGCAGTGTATATTTCTCCAGGTAAAGTGACAAAACGTCGAAAAGTGTAAGAACTGGTGTGCAGTCTTCAATCACATCTAATATTATAAAGGGAGACTATTAATGTTCTTTTCTAGATTTGTCATTTCGTTTTTGAACTTCATACGGATATCGGACATTGGATAAAACATATCCCACTTCGGTCCTTCCTTGATATCAATAGAGGAATATTTTTTTTATGGACAAAATGTAAATATATTGTGCCATGTTCTCTTGCATTGAATGTGAACTACTTTTAGCCTTAGTACATCAACCAACGAAATAACATGAAAGTAGGACTGTCCAAAACAACATCTTATTCAGGCTTTCATTGTGTGATTTAAAGTGCTGTTCCATCAGACAATTAAACTGAAATTTCAAATCGTTAGATTTGTTGGAGATGTAAAACATTTTGTATAATTATTTTGCATCTGTATTCACTCAAGAAACAGCTGTTGGAAGTAAAGTGGATGCAAAATGGCACAGCCTGAAGATGTTCTTGTTCATTCTGCTAACTTCTTTTTGATGTGATACCTACTGGCAGGATTGTGTTTTGAATTCAACTTCTTTGACAGCCATCAGCCCTACTGACCAGTAGTTTTACATATTGTAGAGAGGGGAAAGATGAGAAAAAATATTTCCATAATTTAGATTCTTCTTCAGCTACAGGATCGAAGGTCCCTGCCAACAGTTATCTAAATCAACACCATGCCAACATGTTCTATAGTCCGAAGGTCACTCAAACATCTGGCCCTGCAGTTTTTTTCTTTAAGGTTTGTCACTGGGCAGCATCTGTTTATAGATTCTTTCTCAACCTCTCTTTGATCACTTTGACAGCAAAAAGAAGCTTCTTTCACCCTTGATGTGTTAGGATAAAAAATATAAGCACCATGAATCATTGTGAAACTGGTGTGATATGTTATTTCAAGTAGTATTATCTGGAAGTTTTTAGGGCCATATTTTTTTTCCATGTTATCCCAATGAAAACTATCAATGATGACTCCAGACTCCAATGAAATGGGATAACTAAGTATAAGCATTTCTCTCATAAGAACATTTTGCTAGCCAAGGATATCAATGAAATAGCTAAATGTTTTTTCAGTTTCAGTTGCCTGGCTGTTTATCTATTATTAATAACTGGGAAAATTAACTATGTAATATTCGGGATTAAATCTGCCTTTCCTGCAGAAGGGCTGGCAATCTTCTTCTTCTTCCTGTTTGGTACTTTGATCGAATACTCCTCACAAAATATATTGAAACCAATAATATATAACAATTTAATGCTTGGGAGGATTCTGCCATATGCCCCTATACATTTGCCTCTTTGCCTGCTCCCCAGCTTCTATTTGTGCTGGGCGGTTGACTATTGGCACCCCGTGTGCATATAGTGACAACACTTTCCTGTCGCTGACAATCTGTGGTAAAATTCCTTGGACCACATTGGTGGTGGGAAGCTTCAAGTAGCCAATCAGTGGTGAGAATCATCTGACAATGAAGGAGGAAGGGAGCTGCAGCTTAGGTAAGTACCTAACTGTTTTTATTTTATTTTGAAGAAATGCAGATTAACATTCCTTGAAAACTGAAAAAAATAAAACAAGAAACAAGTACTCCTAAAGTACTTTTATCATTCTGTTTTGGTGAAGCTGTCTGGGCATTACATTGTTCCATTAAGCTATCTGTTGCTGATCGGTAAGATGGTAGTAAGGAGAGGAGAGAGAAATGTAGAGGGATTAATTAATTAGATAAAACTTGTTCTAACACTCAAGTCTCAGCTTCCTAGAGGTGAAATTTAATACCGCCTATCTATGAATTGTAACCATTGGAGTGAAAAACATCTTTGGCACATTAATATTATAATTATTATTATGTAATACCATCATATTCTGTAGCATTGTACAGTGTTGTTCTAGATAGCCTAAAGGGGCAGTTGTTGTCAAAATATAGGGGCCCTATGAAGAAGGAAAATCTCTAAAATATATACTGAACTCCAAACCATAACCTTTAAAGAATTAAAAGAATGCCTAAAAGTTATTGTATTAAGGACAAAGTTAAAGTCTTTGTCCTTAACACAACTGTATGTGCTTAGTAATGACAACAACTGGGCAAAAAAAGGAAAATGACATATTTGAAGTAATACTTGTCCTTCGTAAGCACTTTCATGTGCGTTGTTGAGAGTTGGAATACAATAAGGAAATTACACTTGTATGAGGGAGAATCCTTAGCTACAGAGCTGTAGCCCCATCTGTGTCCCAACATCTCAATCTCAATCAATACCTAGTAAGAGTACCTGGGAGCCCCCTGTGTGAAGTACTGCCCCTCGGGTCACTTTCCTCTTTCTCTAGACAGAGAAGCATTGTTTGGCTATGCCAATCCTTAGTTCTCCACCAAGCCCCCCCACTAAAGACCCTCTCGACTGACCAGGCCCCACACACAGCTAGCCTCATCTCCAGAGACCACTGCCCCCTTGCAAAGCCACCCAGAAGAGGCATGGCTTGAGGTAGCCTACCATGGGACATTGTCAAGTATGGCAATAAATGATGTGTCTTTTCTTATTTATTCGTGGAAAAACACTGTGTTTTATTCCAAAAAAGATAACTGGTTTATATTATACACTTAAATGTACTGTACAAAAATATTTGTACATGCATGCAGAAATTTTGTAAAAAAATTGGCCATGATGTTTGTGTAGAATGTGGTAGAGTGAGTCTTATAACACAAGAGGGTTTTTTGTGATCACATAGGCATGTGTCCTCAACCCAAATGCATAACATAAAGAATGGACCCCAACAACAGAAGAATGCGCAGGTTCCTACTAAAATTAAAGATAATCTGGATAATGATAATTGTCTGTAACTAAGATAAAATTAAGCGAAAGATATAATTAAAGAAGCTAGTGCTTGTATTCATAGTTCTTATAATGTTATAGAAACCCATAAAATAATATTTTAGTAAGGTAATGCATGCAGTTCTGAACTAGTAAAAGTAGCACAATCATCATAACAACCTGTAACATCCCCTTGCTGATTGCTTTGCATTTACCACTTGTCACAAGAATCGCTCTTCATAAAAAATGATATCTTGGAGAAATGTCAGGATATAACCTGCATCTAATGTTGTTTATCACACCATTAAATATACGCATATGTAGAAAACCCCCAATCATATCTCCAGTGATGCTAGTTATCTGAACTAACTAAAACCTCTGTTTGGAGCTTGAAAGTACCGGTCAGTGGTTCTTTTGGAAGCATGTCTTTACTAAAACAGGTTCTGGACAGAATGTTTGGTCAGTGACTTTTCTATAGATAAAATACTATTGATAAAATGTGTTCTTTTGCCAGAACGCATTTGTCAACCTCTAATTAAAATGATCTATTTTTAGAGTTTGACCAGTGATGTAATTGACCATTACAAGCTGCCCGTGTGAGTTGTGCTAAAGAAGCAACATTTTTTGGTGTTCGTTTATTTAATGTACCACAAATTTACAAAGGTGTATTTCTCTGTTTACACTCTTTAATGCAGTGTATATGTGTATGTATAAATATACTGTTCTATGCAAAATAGATATGTTAATAGTTTATTTTTATCTTTTAACAAACTTCAAAGTAAATGAACAGAAGAAAAATTAAATTAAATCAATATTTGGTGTGAACGCCTTTTGCCTTCAGAACAGCATCAGTTCTTCTAGGTACACTTGCACACAGTTTCTTAAGGAACTCGGCAGGTAGGTTGTTAGAAACAATTTGGAAAACTAACCACAGTTCTTCCATGGATTTAGGCAGCCTCAGTTGTTCTCTCTCTATTCATGTAATCCCAGACAGACTTGATGATGTTGAGATCGGAAAGCCATACTATCACTTCCAGGACTCCTTGTTATTCTTTATGCGGACGTTAGATAGACCTTAATGACTTAATGTTTGTGGTCATTGTCATGCTACAGAACACATTTGGGGCGAATCAGATGCCTCTCTGATGGTATTGCATGATTGATAAGTATCTATCTATACTTCCCAGCATTGAGAAGGCCATTAATTCTGACCAAATCCCCAACTCCATTTGCAGAAACGCAGCCCCAAACTTGCAATGAACCTACACCATGCTCCACTATTGCCTGAAGACACTCATTCTTATACTGCTCTAAAGCCCTTCGGCTAACAAACTGCCTTCAGCTATAGCCAAGTGTTTAAAAATGTGACACATCAGTCCAAAGCACCCACTGCCATTTGTCTGCACTCCAGTTCCTGGGTTTAATGAATAGTTGAGTCACTTGGTGTTGTTTCCACATCAGAGGTATGAATTTTTGGCCACAAGTCTTTAAAGAAGACCCCTTCTGACCAGACTTGTCTGGACAGTAGATGGGTGTGCCAGGGTCCCACCGTTTTCTGCCAATGCTGAGCTAATGGCACTGCTTGACATCTTCTGATTACGAAGAGATGTAAGTATGATGTGTCTTTCTGCTGCACTGAGTTTCCTTGGCCAACCACTGCATCTACGGTCTACCATCGCGTGTTCCCCTGCTTCTTTGTGCTTCTTCAAAAGAGCTTGGAGAGAACATCTGTCTGCCTGGGAGAGACCGTGCTGATGCAGTATAACTACCTTGTGTCTTGTTGCTGTGCTCAGTCTTGCCATGCTTTGACATTAAACTGCTTTCAACAACCTCTCCTTGTCAGTGAGTTTGGCTGTTCCTCACCCAGTTTTATTCGTCCTACACAGATGTTTCTCTTTCAGTTAGTAACTGTGTTTCAAATGTATATAGAAGACTAGTTGGGCTGAATGGTTCTTAATTGCCATCAAATTCTGTGTTTCTATGTAAGAATTGATGCTGTTTTGAAGGGTGGACATATCAAATATTGATTTGATTTAGATTTCTCTTGTGTTCACTCACTTTGCATTTTGTTAACTGATAAAAATAAACTATTTCTTCACACCTGCCTAAAACATTTGCACAGCACTGTGTGTGTATATATATATATATATATATATATATATACACACACACACAATAAAAGTTCTACCGACAAAAACTTACTTGTGTAGTTTTTGAAGGATAGATATAAAATTCTGTATTTTTAACAAATTTGAACATTGACAGGTATTCTAACGCTAATCTTCATCTCAAGGCAGACAAACCTTTAGGGGTTCCACGCATCCTGCTTTAAACTCAGAATTGTTTAAATCCTGTGATGTATTTTTATGAACTGCAATGAACTGTTTTGACATGTTCATAATTTTGTTTGAGTTTTTATATTTGTACCAATAAATTGACATTTATAAACTCAGGCATTGCCTACTTTTACATTGTCATTGTTTGTAATCTTTTGAGTTGATGTATTTGTACCAACAAATATTTCCTTTTTTTTTCCCTGGAAAAATCAAATTGAGCTTTAAATCAACTACATTTACTGGATGTCCATGCCGGTAATTTCTAAAAAGTACACTTGTCTGACAACCTACATTTTATTTAGGCCTAGAGCAGGCACTTTTCAGTCATAGTTATTGTGGAATGTTCAATTACATTTCCAGCAATTGCATGACTGCTTATGGACTGGCAGCGGTACACGTCTTAAAGTTTGTATTGCAGAAAATCTTTCTAAAGAGGCTACTTGCAGAGACTATGGATTAAAGAAAAAATGAATATATATATATATATATATATATATATATGTGTGTGTGTGTGTATGTGTATATATATATATATATATATATATATATATATATATATATATATATATATATATATATATTATACACAAGACAAAAATATTAGACCCGCTAGTATACAGATTACTTGATGGTGATGAATTGTATATTTTTTCAAAGCAGACTTGGATTAATGTTTATCCCAAGAAGAAGATTAGGTTATACCCAAATCATACTGAAAACAGACATTGTTAAGAAGAAAGCTTGGTGTTCTGTAGTACAGTGGCTAGTGTTAAGTATATTTGATGTGCGATTTGAATTTAACCCTTTTTATGCTGTTTAGCTATAATTAAATGGAACTATTTTAAGTACTTTTTACTGATATTGTATGATTTATAAGTAGTAGTAGTATTGATATGTTTGCACCTGTATTGTTTTTATATATTTTTAAAAACATAGTTTATTTTACTAAAATAGTCTCGATAGTATTCTGCTCTGCATCGTGGAAACACTATGAAGTGGTGCTAGGCTTCTTAACTTCCCCATACTTTTGGAATGGCTAACACAAGTAGGTGAGTAGACTTACGCAGCTCCCCCCTACCCATGGATCAGGGTTATTTTTGGAGGCCAGACAGTCTGCTGCCATGTCCATAGCCCCCGACCTCAGCCTGTACTACATTCCCAGGCAAACTTACACAAAACTAAACCAAAACTGAACCTGGGACATCAAGTATTGAATCTCACGTTGAGCTCACCTTGGGCATGGTCAATATACCACATATCCCAGTATATATAGATGTATGTATGTATGTATATATATATATATATATATATATATATATATATATATATATATATATATATATATATGTACATGCATGTTACGAGTAAAATTTATAGTAGTAAACTACATGTTATATTATTCTATATTTCTATGTTATATGCTGAATTTGCGTTTCGTTTGTCAATATAGTTTGCAGACCTGTGACACGGTGCTTAACAGTGTTATCACTGCTGAGGTAAACATGTCAGATGCAAGCGTTGACCCTCACGTCTCGCTGATATGAGTTCACAGACTTGGAGCATTAAGTTAATTTTACCCTGGATTTCTGAGCTGCGTCCTCTTTACCCTGCGGAAATGTTGTGAAATATACAGGTTTTGACCAAGATGACAGAGCATACAGGGTGAAATTAGATGTATTAAATTAGAATATGACAAAAAAGCCTGTCTACATATTTGTCACAAGTTTACCTATAGAAGAGAGGAGAAGTGGCGAAACCAGCTCCTAATTACTGTCCAGAATATGAAATAAGTATCCAAATAATTCAGGTGTCAAAAACACGACATCATTTTATAATACAACCTTTTATATTTTTACTATATTCTCTAGAAAGGAATATAATCTTTGTAAAGGCCCTACAAAAGAATTCTTTACAAAAATTATATATTTTTTTAATTAATTTAAATTAGTCCACATTTTTCTCCAAAACTAATAGATAACTTATGATATCCTACCATAGCCCCTGTGACATCTACTAGATTGCTATTAAACACGTTATGTTCATGTAAAATTTTAGCTACTTTCCCAAAGAATAACAGTTTTGAATTTAAATAATATTTATCTGGTCTAGCAGGCAATAACGTCTATATAACAAAGGCTTTCATATTTAATAAACACTTTAATATTATGGAAAAAGAAGTCAAAGAGTTAATTCTGTGACACAAATTTCTGTGCTGGTTATGATAGTAGTAAGCTTGTGATCTCTTGATCTTTGATTACATGCAGGGTAGTAAATATCTTGTGATTAATCAAAATGGCTTGTTCTGCTTGTAGTGTAAGTCACCTTCACAGATGGGATGTAGCATCAGAATGCTTTGGAATATTTGTATTAATCCTCATCTAAAATAGACCTACTCTGTGTTACTGTGGTTAAATCGGATTTTGCCTGCTAAACAGCTGTAATAAAAAAAGAACCGTACCTTCACAAATTGGACAAAGGACCTACATTAAATAGACCTTGGATGCGCCTTGAATTATGTCTACTATTTGTCTTGCCGCAATTCCATAAGTACATATTTAGTAAAAGATTATTTTTTTTATGATTAAATAATTACGTTTGCGTTTGCAAAAAATGCACTTAAATAACAAGAAAATGTTAAGAATTTAAAAACAAAACAAAAAAAAATCAAGAAAAATGCTTTATTAATACGGTTTGTCTTTTAAGTCTTTCGTTGAGCAGTACTATAAACAGTTACCGAGCCTATGTTCCAACATACTGAGTAGGATCAATGAACCGGCCCCCTATTAAAAGGATGCACTCCTTTGAATCCCAATTATCTCAATCTCTTTAATTGCCTTACCATGCTATGCAGCTTTCTTTGACATGCTAAAATGCCTGACAGCAAAGAACCGTAAAGCCTTGGTGATATTAAAGTGCAAAAAACATCTTTTATTTACAAATCAGTTGCTAAAATATACACTGTGACCATGTTTATTAAAAAAAAATAAAAGTTAGAAGTCTGCCTATTTACGGTAGTGTTCTGGCTAATGTTTAGATTTGAAGATGAAACTAATATATTTTAGTTGCCGTTTCTGGAAATTATGACGCCCGCTTTCATATATTTCCTCCTGAAGAACTTCCAATATATAAAGATGTCTTTTTTTTTCAGGAGGAGGACTGGGGAGCCCCCATTGGATAACGGAAGGTTTCCATTTATTGGACATGCTTTAGAGTTTGGTAAAGACCCTTTGAAATTCCTGTGGTCACAACAAAAGAAACATGGAGACATCTTTACGGTCTATTTGGCCGGTAAGAAATATCACCAAAAGTACTGTAATTCCTTAATTACATGAAAGCAAATTATTGTCCTTCTTGAAAAAATGGGCTTTATAAAACTATGTTTGTCTTAATAGAAACATGCTTAATGTAATAACTTATTTATAGAACATCTGGTTCATATAAAATATTAAGTGTTTTTTTAATAAAAAAATGTTTATTTTCTAATTAAGCAATGTTAACTTTTTAAGTTTAAATTCTGTTTGTTTTTTTAACTTGGAATATGCCAAATCCCTTACGTCAGTGAGAGCATCTGGAATGTTTATGATTAAGAATCAAGATTCCTATTTCCCAAAGGGATAATACTAGTAGGTCATTTATTTAATAAGAAAAAAGATGAGTGCTTTAGACGTATGACCTCAAAAACCAAAGGAAAGATAATGAAGTTTCAGTAGTTCTGTGTATTTTCATAATGCGCTTACAGAAATTAGGAATACACCATTAAATACATTATAGCTCTTGTTCTTTAAACCAGAAGCTGCTAATAATTCACACTCTAAATATGTAAAACTTTAAAACCGACAAATGGCAAGGCAATTGAAACAGATTCCTTATTTAATGTATCCATATAATAAATTATTTATACTTGAGGTTCAAATGTCCAGCCATCCTGTCAACCAACGTGATCAATAAATATTGTTTTAATTATCAATTCCTGAAGCAGCTCACTTGGAAAATACAGAACGAAGCTCAGAGATTCCGGCGTTGCCCCATACCGGTGATGCGATTTTGCTGATTGTTCTTTCCAACGTGATGAGCAAATGATTGTCATCCAGAAAAGTCACAAGGGACATGTATGTCATCTTAATAAAGAAATTAAAAAGCACATCTTTCCATAAGAAACAATGTAAATTCCTGACCTGTCGCAGAAAATAGTTCTCTAATTGGTTTTGTGTGGTGGTGCAGCAGAATCTCATTCCACAAACGTCATTCCGACGAAGCACTACTGTACATCATTGTCACCAGTTCACTGAAATCTTCCTAATAAGAGACCGATTACGTATATGCGATAGTCTTACGAGGAAAAAAACGATATAATAGTATCTTCATAGACATTATTTTGTGTAAGGATCAAGGCAAAGTAGACAGTTCTCTAAATATCTCCAGGGATCTCGCAGAATATTTTGTGTTGTTCTTTGTAATAACGACATAGCGCATATGGAGTTTTTGGGTTGAAATATTTCAGTATAGATTAAGTTGAAGGACGCTATCTAGGTAATGAGTCAGTACTGGTGGACCGTTTGGTGAGGTCAGTGCATTACCTGCAAAAAAATCTCGTACCACAGGCTCTGCGTTTGCAATTTAATTGGTGTGTTGTTGACAAATGAAGTGAAAAAGAATTCTCCAGCTTTGCAGAGTTGTTCTTTAATGGCTTAGCAATGTCCAGTTTATAGCTATAAACAAAATGTAATGGGATAGAAACATTGCAATTCAATATTTTTCTTAAATGAAAATTTGTTGGTAGAAGTTCAATTTTATATAAATATAATGTGTAGCATCTGCTTCCATCATTCGCTTGGGAATGTGTAATTGAGAATTCTGGATTTTAGTGTAACAATAGGTGTTTTGAATCCACTGTTCTCTGAGTGGTATACCTTTGAGTATTAAGAAGGTTACAAGCCGATTGGACTAGTGTTCTGAGCATATTTACATACTTACATACATACCAAGTTTTGGCCTTGGCTAAATCCCATTTCTATCTCTTTTCAATATGGAGCACAGGAGAAACCTCTGCTTGTGTTCCCTCTCACTACTAATGGTTCTCAAAATGTCATCCTCTCAATTTTTTTGAGATTCCTCCTCTGTTTATAAATTCTTCTTCTTATGAAAACACAAATGGAAAGAGGGGGATCCGTGGTGGGCCCCCGAGACATTCATGGGCCCTGAGCTACTTCTCCTGCCCTGCTTTAAACACAGCCCTGTCAGGCATGCTGAGGCCGTAGATGAGGTGCAGCTAGGTTAATTGATGCTGGCATCCTAGGTAGGAAATTGTTAATTCAGTCCCCTTCAAATGGGTCTGCAGGCACATGTGCACAATATGTAAGCAATACTTCCTGCCAGACCTGGACTGACCATCAGACTCACTGGGCAAATCCTATGGGTCAGTACCCAATATCACCTCCCATGTACCTTTACTGACCCTCTGATCTAGTGCTTTGGTGTACATTATCCTGCTGGATATAAATGGCTGCGCTCTTTAAATGTGTAATGTTGTACTGTTCAAGCACTTGTGTCAAGCTGACGGCCTTGAGCATGTCATTTATTTGCCACTAGCTTTTAAGCTCCGGGGCTGATTTCCACCTTCAATCTATTCCTGCTTACCTCAATCCTAGACGTTACATTTTCCCCAAACGAGACTGCCTGGTACGCAAGATGGCTTCTGATATTCTGGGACAGGTGGACGCCCTAGGGCAGAATGCGGCATCATACACTATAGTTTCCTCACAACCTCTTAAACAAAGTATTATTGTTAATGTTCACTAGACCTTGAAAACATCATTCACTTTGACTGATTTACATCTTGGTAATGTATGGTTTATTGAAGCTGACAACATACTAAAAAAACTGCAGTGGGACTCCTGACATGACTCTAATAATGAACCCCGTAATAGGTGGCTGCCACCTCATTACTGTCATTAACTGCACAGACTATAGTACAGATATTAATAGACACGTTGTAAAATAATTACTTGTTGAATAATAGCAGAATGTCGTTTGTCGTTTATATTTTGTGTTAGACTTTTTTTTTCACAACTTGTTTGCTGAAAAAAATAAATATGTATACAAATACATATATACATGAATCTTCGTAATAACTTTCTGCATATAATAACGGCACATCTACTTTGAATTTGTAACTAGCAGATGGTGGACAGATGGTTCATCTTGATAATAATAAAAAAAATAACTTAAATTGTTTACCTTGTAAATTTAAAGTTAAAAGGCGTATTATTTCCAAGAAGTCAATAGCCCGTGACCCCAAGTGCCTTGGAAACAACTATTTAACCTTTGGCTGTAACATACATTTTATACACTTGTATATTTTAAAACTTTTTAATATAGGCATGTTATGGTATGTTTTTTTTCTTAGACAGGCAGTTATACAATCCAATATAATAGTTGGCTACAAGCAAGAATAAAAAAAAATACAATAACAAAAATAAGCTCATCTGCATATTAATTTTATCTTAGTTCGTACACAAAAATTGGAAAAAACTTCAGCTGAGCTGAATATTTTGTGCTCTGAACAGATGCAATATTTAGAATCTCATCCGCTTAGTACATTTTTTACACATAACCCTGTTTCCTATGAGCTGTCAGCATCTCGCACGATGGCATCACAGGCTTTCAGATCTTTGTGCCACTTCCTTTCTTGTGCTATCCAAACATAATGTTGGCTTTCATTTGTGGATGCTGTGCATTAAGCCATTTGTTTTGTAGGGCTTTCTATTATCACCCTAAGGTTTCAATCCATTCTGCTACCTGCCAAAAAAAAGACTGTTTAGCATGTGGTTATAACATTTTTATCATTTTTAGATTAACTAGCCATATTTCCCTATGTTCTGTCTGCCACGCTTTTTACAGATTTTAGTGTTGTAAACTTTTCTGATACGGTTATTAAAGGGATGGTCCCGTCTTACTCAATATGAGCACCTGATGCTTTTCAAGACTTTAGTAAATCAATATTGAAAATAGCAAAATAAAGTTAACAAAGTAAAAAAAAACAATGCGGAAGAATGGAGATTTATTTCGTAGGATGAGAAAATACATTTAATAGAGTATAAATGATGCTGATGTACCCCATGTAGGGAAAAAATGAAAAATAAATAGCTAGAAATATTAGTATTTAATGCTAATTAAAATATCTTACGGAATAAATCATATTACTCCTTGCTTTTCAAGAATACTATAAATATTTCTCAATGCCTGCCAACCCTCTGAATTTCTGGCATAGGCTGCCGTTATGGCAGGTGATTCCCAGCCTTCTTGAGCAGTTTGTCTACATTTAGGAGCATTTCAGGTTCTATTCACTAAAGCAGTAAACTGTAGGTGAGTTGTGGTTTCATCTCTTTTGCTTCACAATTCAAATTACGGTTGGACCCCAGCAAGAGTTCTCTGAAAGAAGAGTTTGGGTGTCCCAGCATAATGCTTAGCTGGGATTTATTGAAAAATATCAATTGAACTAAGCAAGGACAGCCATACTCTTTTTGTGGAATAAGATTTTTGGTCTTGGTTTTTAACAATACATTATGTACCCAGTAAGTCTGAACCGCGCAGTTAATTTGCAAAACTTCTCTCGATTGCATAAGTAAGTTTCTTAGTTGTGGCCAAGATTTAACTATCTTCATATATATATATATATTGTACATACACACTAAATGGGCAAAGTATTGGGACACCTGACCATTACACCAACAGGGACCTTTACATCAAATTCTAAATAGATAGACAATATGGAGTTGCCCCCCTTTGCAGCTATAACAGCTTCCACTCTTCTGGAAAGGCTTTCCACAAGATTTTGGAGTGTTCCTGTTTGCCAATTTTTCCAGTAAAGCATTTGTGAGGTCCGGCACTGATGTTGGACGAGGAGGCCCGGCTCGCGATCTCTGTTCCAGTTCATCCCAAAGGTGTTCGATGGGGTTGAGGTCAGGGTTTTGTGTGGGCCAGTCAAGTTATTCCAAACCAAACTCATGCAACCATGTCTTTATGGACCTTGCTCTGTGCACTGGGTATTTGTATTTATGCTGGAATAGAAAAGGGCCTTCCTCAAACTGTTCCCACAAAGTTGGAAGCATAGGATTGTCCAAAATGTCTTCACTGGAAGTAAGAGGCCCAACCTCTAAAAACAGTTCCATGCCTTCATCCCACCAAACTTTACAGTTGGCACAATGCAGGTAATGTTTTCCTGGCATCTGGTGATGTGAGGCTTGCGGTGACCCTGAGTGCATGGCTAGGTGCCTGATTTTATACACCTGTGGCAATGGGTCTGATTGAAACACCTCAATTTGATATATATTTGATACCAATCACAGACAAGTAGGTTTTGTAAGGTTGTGAGTAATGACACTAGTGCTTTGGAACATACTATGTAAGTAGATACAGTATTTTCCTAATACGCAGTATTACAACATGGTGCCTAGACAGTCAGATATGAATTCAATAATTGTACTAAGATAATGAACTCATCCTATGTGTTCCTAAAATATTTCAAAACAGATGGTGCTTTAAACAGTGATCTTCTAGTGAATCTTCTAGCTTGTCCTTATGTGGAATCTTTTGTGAATATATACTTGTTGTTCTTATACATTTAAGTTTACATTTAAAGGTTTGTAGAACTATGATGTATGATCTATTATTTCGG
Organism: Spea bombifrons; assembly: GCF_027358695.1. Taxonomy (NCBI): domain Eukaryota; kingdom Metazoa; phylum Chordata; class Amphibia; order Anura; family Pelobatidae; genus Spea; species Spea bombifrons. The sequence goes on along the minus strand of NC_071091.1, from coordinate 87,330,711 downwards.
TGTAACGCATTGGATCAGGTTCCGTACTCTACAGAAAAAGACTCCTGGGGTTCAAATCACTGAGCCTCTAAATCCTAATTGGTGTTAACAGAAGATTAAAATGAATAGTTTATGATTTAGTTCCCTGTGTAAACATAAAGTAGTGGTTGTAAATGATAAACTGCAATCACTATTCACTATAGTGATTGTGTAGAGTGCATAGATTTTAGGGTGTTTAAAATCGATACTTTTTACACCTACTGTTTCAAATCAATTACCGGTAATTAATTGAAAGGTGATCATTTTTCTGGTGAAAGGTTTGACATGTCTCGGTTCTCTATTAGTTAAATATGTGAAGGGACAAAATAAATAAATGCCGATGCCAACAAACTTAAATATGTTTTAAAATCGGGATTTAAAGCTTCCGGTGGCCCCTGCGCAGCCTAAAAATAAGTTAAGAAGTTTTGCATAATTACTGGTTTACACATTGTAGTTATACAGTGAAGGAAAAAATTCTTTGAACCCCTGCTGGTTTTGTACGGTTGCCCATATTTAACGTAGCTGAACTTCATTTGACAACTACTTTAACCTCATTGGGTGTGTAGAGGTTTCTTTGATATTACTAAATATGCATTGTTTTTGACATAATATCACTGGACGCTGTGCTGTGATTATGATATCTGCTCGCCTATCATTTACGTGAATCTAAGCAGTTAACAGAAACTTTTTTGAATTTCTGTTCTGGATTTCTATTGCTTACTATTGGGTACATTTCTACTGTATGATCTGCATTAACTGTAAAATTCTAGTGTTTAGATACCTCATCATCTCTCGAAATTACTGTATGTACCCACAGTGTATAAATGAAATATATTAAATAAACAATAGAAAGTTAAAAGTAAAAGTGATTAAAGAACAACTCTAAACTAATGTGAACAAAATATATACAAAAACAAGTTTGTAATCGTTATACCACAAAAGTCAAAGGTGTTCGTAAGATTGACCTAAACACTGGGTGGGGAATGGGAAGCTGAGGTGTTATTGGGTGCACTTGGGTGCAATTCATTGTCTAGTAGTCCTGTACACATGTGTATCCCTGTTGTGCATACCCTAAAATGTTTTGCTTTACCTAAAACAGTCTTAAGAGAACCATCCTGTACTCTTTGTGATCATATAATATAAGTCTAGATTTGTTGCTGCACTCAAGTCAATTGTGGGTAGTATTGATATACTCACATTCAGTAACCTGCCCAAATATTACTTCTTGATATAAAGACAGCAGACAATGGGAGGTGGGCCTCTACTGGCCTGGCAGTGTGAAATCCTCAAACTGCCTTGTGGGATGGCTACTAGTCCATAACTTTAAGGTTGGGTGTCCTTCCCACCATATCACGGTACCTTAGACATGCAGGTTCTAACTCTGTCCCTGTCTACAAAGCTCATAAACTGAAAAATGTCTGTGCTAAAGTAGAAAACGTTAAAAAGAGCCACAGGGTCATACATATAAAATATGAATTGAACAGGAACAATGCAACTTAATATTCACAGTGTTATCTTTCTGCAGTTTTTTTGTTAGTTTTGTGTGGTGAGAATTTCTGTGAAGATCAATTCCTGGGAAGCCGCACCCTGCCCTGCCTAGGCATAGACAAACTTGATCTATAAATGTAATAGGGAATTCCTTGTGGCCCAAATAAATCTAAATAATTGGAATTTCTGTTGCATGGTCCAGATATCTGATGCATCAAAATGCTTTACTTTTGCTAGAATAGCACTCCACATTTCCAGTTTCAGGCTGATTTTTAGTATTCTTTTGCATATTCAACTATATTTCTGCTTGAATGCAAAGTAGTTGCTTTTTGGGATCTTTTTCATCTTTTAAAATCATTACAGTAATGTGACACATTGTATACTGCATACACTTTTGTATATGGGGTCTTTTTAGGTGATTAAGCTCTGCACAACGTGTACAATGTAGATTTCAGACCGTGACACCATAGCTTTTCTTCTTTTTTCTTATTTTTTTTACTAGGGTGACAACAAAAAGCCCAAATCGCAAAATTTCTTACATATCACTTCTTTGCTAAGCAGCACATCTTTGGCTGAAGCCAACAGCAAAGCTCTACTTCAGCAAATATAGAAGGAATAAATGAAGATGAAGCTTTTGGAAAGAATGTAGTCCAGAGGTGGTCCGACACCTCGCCACTCTTTACATGCTTCCAGTGTCCATTTTTAGAAGACATTTATAAAGCCTATCTTTTAGTCCCATGATACCCCTCATTTTGAACTTCAGATTATTTAGTGCATTCATATGTATTACATTGTTCTAAAATCCTGTAGGTCACAATGATGTGCATATAAACCTCAAGAAATACAATAAAGCATGTAGTTCTTTCAAATGAGAATCCCCTCTCTAAAGTATTTATAAGTACTACTTAAGGCTGCCCCATAAGATACATTGTGAAATATTGTTTGCGTTCTATTTACTATTTTTTATTCTAATTCTTCTGTTGGCATATGAATCTGGCGACTTGAAAGACCCACTCGTTTTATTTAAATGACTAGACTTAACAAAACTTGTGAATGAAATATAGAAATTACCATGTAGTTATTAACTGTTTTATATTGTATTTGTACTGATTAGAATAATAATGTCAGAAAAAATGACAACCGTGTTATGTTTTCCCTCACGCAGGAAAATATATGACTTTTGTCATGGATTCCACCCAGTTTCAGCATGTTATCAGACATGCCAAGCATCTTGACTTCAGTGCTTTTGCGGATGAAATGGCTTCCAGAACTTTTGACTACCCACGCGTGACAGAAGCAAAGTTCCCTCAGCTCAAAGATAACATGCACAGAATATATAAAATCATGCAGGGTAGGCCATTGGACAAACTAACTGACAGCATGATGGGAAATATCCAACATGTATTCAAATGGAAATTCTCACAAGCAACAGATTGGAAAACAGAAAAAATGTACCAGTTCTGCTGCTGTATTATGTTTGAAGCCAGTTTTATGACACTCTATGGAAAAGATCCTGCTGCAGATGGTCGCAAAGTTATTAGCGAAATCAGAGAAAATTTTACAAAGTTTGATGCCAAGTTCCCCTATCTTGTCATAAACATACCAATTGCGTTGCTAGGAGCTACCAAGAAGATTCGCGAAGAGCTCATACGTTTTTTTTACCCTAATAAAATGGCAAAGAGATTGGAAGTCTCGGATCTGATCCAATCTAGAACCAATATACTTGAACAGTATGATGTCCTCCAAGACTATGACAAAGCAGGTAGGAAACTTGCAAAATGACTTGCTTTACACAACATAATTTACAATAGACCTTTGATATAAAAAATCTAAATTGCGACCTTGAACATTTTTTAATGTTTCTTTTAATTGGCTAATGATAAAATGTTTTACTCTCAAACAACCGTCTATAATAATTGATTTTTTTTTGTGCTGAGATGGTAAAAAAGATACTTAATGGTTATAACGAGAATAAGATTATAACTGAGCTGCATATACCCCCCCCTTACTACATAACCCCCCCTCCCACTGACATTACATTTTAAACTATTCTCATTAAGCAGAAAATTAGACTTCAGAAGCCTATTGGTCCTCATTAGCATTCACTGATCCTTGGCTGGGTCTGTGTCCTAACATCTTTTAATTAGCACACTGCAAATCTAATCAGTGTAATAAATGCTATTAATCTTCCTTTTCACTTATTTCTCTCAGCACATCATTTTGCCTTCCTTTGGGCCTCTGTGGGGAACACGATTCCAGCAACATTCTGGGCCCTGTATTATCTGGTGAGACACCCAGAAGCCCTTGCAGCGGTGCGTAACGAAATTGACCATTTGCTACAGTCAACAGGTCAAAAGAGGGGTCCAGACTATAAAATCCACCTCACCAGAGCACAGTTGGACAGCCTGGTCTTACTAGGTAATTTTTTTGTGTGTTTTAATCATGTAATTCCTCTCGTCGAGTAAAGTAATAGAAAACTCCGTTTATCACACGTTTCTGTTTACAGAGAAGGTGGAGGACACAGCTGCTTAATTGACATAATAATACCCATTTACATCAATTATAAATTAGGTAGTTTGTATCTGCATATACTTTGAGTGCATGTAAACATTTCTCTGCTTTAGCAATCAGCAATTCTAAGCAAAAGACTCGGAGCTTAGCTCTCGCTCTCTCTCGCTATCTGTCTTTCTCTCTCCCTCTCTCTCTCTTTCTCTCTCGCTCTGTCTCTTTCTTTCTCTCTCCTTCTCTTGCTCTCTCTTTCTTTTCTCTCTCTCTCTTTCTTTCTCTCTCAGTCTCTTTCTCTTGCGCGCTCTCTCTCTCCCTTGCGCGCTCTCTCTCTCGCTCGTGCTCTCTCTCTCTCGCTCGTGCTCTCTCTCTCTCGCTCGTGCTCTCTCTCTCTCGCTTGTGCTCTCTCTCTCGCTCGTGCTCTGTCTCTCTGTCTCTCTCTCTCTCTCTCTCTCTATATATATATATACATATACACATAACATGTTTGATTCTAAACATCTGCTTTGGGAATAATGTATGTCAAATAAATCTTAATAGCATTTCTGAGTGTACTTTTTCACAGTTATCAAAGCGAGAATTCCTGACAGCTTCCATTTAAAACATGCTTTTGTTTATTGTGACAGTAATGCTTCCTCTCTGTAAATTTCACAGACTATAAGGCAGCGTTTTTCACACTAGGAAGAAGAATCTGCACATTTTCTGTGATTCATTTTATACGCTTATGATTGTGGATGTTCACTTTCTTGTAACATGACAGACTCATGCATGTGTAAAATGTATCTCATGACTTCCATTCAAAAAGTGTCATGTCAAACATATAATATTCATTATGTAAATTTCATACATGTGGGAATTCGACATGGCCATTTAAGACAGTGTCCTTAGGAGACTCCCTGGTAGTGGGGCCCGATATAACATAATTATTCTTCATTGAATTAATCAGAGCCACTACCATAGGGGTACAGTCAGTACAGGCATATGGGACTGGTGTACTCCCTACATCCATACCTTGAATACATACACAGAACATAACATGGGAGGCTTTACTTTTTTAACATGGGGTACTTGATAGGCAGGTTTTCCCATAAGCAAAGAAATGCTGGGGTAGTGGCTGGGCCTTTGAATGGATATTATGCTAGAAAATGTATGTCATTATACTACAGGTACACATCATTGTGGTTAGAATTAGAACCTGTTCAGAAGACTTGGCCACTGCCCTCCACGCCAGCTGAATAAAAAGTCCTTAAGCGTGGTCTTTGATTAAAGATACAGTAACCATCCTTGTTACAGCTAACATGAGTGTTAAACAGGGTGTGTGCGTCAGTTTACCTTCCTATGTAATTATTCATTCATATTGTCCCCTTAGAGGTGATGTATGTGTGTATACTACTCTGGGCCTTTTCTTTATGTGGATGTTATGTCCTTTTGCTCTGTCATAGGAAGTGCTAAACAGATACTACAGGGGTATACATGGGGTAATTTCTAGAAATATTTAAATTGTTATTGTTTCCCTGTACTGATGTGAAGACCTAGAGGAGTGGCCTAGTTGGTCCTGAAGGTCCTAGTTGGTCTTGCATAATGTAGTGTGGTGGCATTCTCTAAATCTCACTGATTTTGCTATACAATATGCAGGGCAAACGTTCTTTTTGTATAACCCCACCGGAAATGTGCACAATAGTTTGGACATTTGACCAGCAGGGGCATAAGTGCTGACTTGTAAGTAACATGAAGTTATCATTGAGGATTACTTTTTTGTTGCCTAGGGCTTGCCCTTATCACATTATTGTGTAGACCTAGATAGGTACCAGCAAATAGATTTCTCCAAGCTGAAATATTCCATGGCCTTAAAGAATTACAGTCAAGTATATCTTGGGCTGGTCCTAAATACAAATTCACTCGCTATATATATATATATTTTTATATATTTTATATATAGTTTTATATATAGTTTTATTGGCATTGAAGTGCTATGTTAGGAAGAGGGGTGCAGTCATTAATGTTTTTGTAGTGTTCTGAGTAAGCAAAATGAAAATATCATACCTTTGTAATGAAAGGCATAATACAACAGAAATGTCTCATATATAGCTCTTAATCTGTAGTAGGTCATAGTGATTAACCATCTTCGTCACAAATGATATTCAGCCATCACTCACTATATTTCCCTGTGGTAGAGACAATCATGTCAAGCAATGGCACTTTATAATGCAAATTATTCATGCAATTTACACAATGGTGCCATATGTGTATTTAAAACAAAACGACATAAAAAATGTATCTGAACAGGGGGTTGTGACGTAGTGGGGCTTATGATCTGTTTCAGAGACTACAGTCTATTCTTAGGATCTTTTATTTAGTGAGGATATCCAGCAGGTGTTTTGAAGAGCGTTTTGTTGACATTAGAGATTATAGTAATACCCATTTTTCTTATTTTCACTTGTATTTGGATTAAAATGTATAACATTCATTTAATTTTTTTAAAATAAAATTGTCACAAACAATGGGCTCATTCACAAAAAAACATGGTACTATCTTTCTGGTCTTCAAGGGTACATATTTTATATACTGCCTCCTTAGTGTGGTGAAATAAACAATATTTATAGAACACAAACCTGGCTGCCAGTTTGTATCTATAGTAATAAATGACAGTAATATAGATTTCACAATATAAGGAAAACATTTATTTTTTCTTAATATTCTAATTTTATTTGCTGGTGCACATATATAAATTTTTCATCAAACAAATATATTGATATATGAAAGCTTTAATTCCGTAAAACTGTTTTTTTTCCAAATCACCCCATTAATCCATACCTCTTGGCATGGATTATGTAATGAGATTATGAGATACCTTTCTTATTTACCACAAAATATGTTCAATTATATTTCTTTATAAAATTCAAGTGAAAAGATTCACGCTGCTTACCAACAGTATGTTAATTATGCATATGAAATGTTCCAATACATGGGCTTTGCATTAAAAAAATTGCATAGTACTTTTCACCAGCAAATTCATTGTGAGAGTTCTTTAAGATACTGCAAGGAAAACATAAAAAAACGAAAACTTGAACAAAATAAAAAAAGTACTGTGTGGAGTAGTATGGAACATTCACCCACCTGGGGTGATGCCTTCTTTTCACCATATATTATCCTGTTTTGGGGCTACAAGACATCAGAGATTCTTCATTAGTTGTGTTAATAAGGGAACGACTTTAGGGGGACTACGCTCAGTGTTAGGAGGTGGTGTTGAGGATGTCTGTTAACCTGTAATAATTGTGTTTCCTCTGGCGGAAAAGCTACTTATCTTATGTTATCTGCTCTTAGATGACTTAGCCGCTTGTAATTGAAATGTTGAATGGCTTGTCACTTGACACCTTAGGAAAAGTGATTTTGGGACTTGTTGACTGTGTTATGGTTGGCCGACTGTTGCCCCCCCCCAAGAGCCTGATGCTGCATGCCCTAGTTATTACCAAGAGCACCAGAAATTGCCTATACATTGATAGTAAGAATTTCCAACTTGCAATTTTGCACTATTCGGTGCCAATTTCCACGTACAGGCATGTGAATAACAGACATCTTAAAACATGACCCCCCCTAGGTTCATGAGTTTTAAGACATATGTGAAATATATGCCCGTGTCCATTGTGCATTACATATATGTGCAAATTATTTATTAGCTTGCTTTATAAACTGTGCCATAAGCTGCACTATGTTTTCTGTCGGGATGTAACATTAAATAAGTAATGGATATGTATTGTCTAGAGTTCACGAGCCAGTGGCTGGTTTGACCTGTTAGTATGATGTCTAATTAAGATAAGTATGAAAGTAGCACGAATGTACATAATTTGTTTAGTTACCTATGGGGATGTTTGCTGAACACCTTTAGACAAGGTCCTCTGTGACAACATGTAAAGTTTGGATTTACTGAAAAAAAAAGGTTGAGAGCCCTGCTCAAACGAGCTTACAATCTAGAAATTGAGCCCATGAGATGTTTGACAAATATAGATTTTTTTGTTTCAAAATATTGCGCTCTCTGGAATTCATTCAGAAATCATTCCGATCTTTCTGTTATGTGTAAATATTTCATTATTCACTTGAAACCACTGGGCTATCATGGGTTATATGTGGTTTACGGTGTTTACAGTTTTTGATCATGTTTAATTATAATAAACTGGCTGACAAAAGCCAAATGCACTAATGATTCCAATGACCTTTTATTACCTGCAGTCTCTTGTTTGGATTATGTGATTGACAGCTCACGGTTTGGCTACCGTGTTGCATTTCAACTGACAAGACTTTTCATTTTAACTCAATTTGCCTGCCTATCACAAGCTGGTGGCCGGCCAGACTCTAGTCACCCAGTTCTGCTGCAGCAGCTTGCTCTGTTACTCATTAGTACGCATTTATTCAGTGGAAATTGGAAGACAAATGCTTGAAGGCTAAGTATAGCAGAAACGCATTTTAAGACGGACTATTTTTAAGAATATAGAATGGTTTCCTAAAAAAAATTAAAAAAAAATGCGTAGCTCATCGGGACATAAATGCTAACTCGTGGCGGAAAGGAAGTCAGAGAATGTGTGGGTGGTTTTCGAGAAAGGATACTTGAGCATGGCAGCCCTTTATGCCAAAGAGATGTGAATTAATTTGCCAGACAGCAACCTGTTTTTTCTTTATTTGTTTTCTTTTCATTCCCTTTTTTTTTTTTTTTTTGCTCTTTGCAAATGACGGTTTAAGCATCAAATGTGTAAGAAGGGGGGCAAAATATGGGTCATGTTCATTTGCTGCCTGGTTATCCCTAGGTGTACTTTAAATTGCCTTGTTTGTTCGGCACCAGCTCAGAAACAGATGTTGCCCTACTGTGCTAGATAATTTACTGTTCCTCGTGGTGCTGAATGGAAGACATCCCAGGCTACCCAGCTGGTCTGTTAGTAGCACTCGGTGTCTGCCTAACTATGATAACTGCAAGCATAGGCTGCTGCTTCATTGTCATTCTTTTCAATATAATCTATATGCTCTTACGTTTGTCCCGCTCGTAAAATGACAAGCATTACTTTGTTATTAGACCCCTTTCCTCTTATGTTAGTCGACAGGTCTACCTAAGTCCCACTGCCTTTTGTTTATGATAATAGGGGCTCATTACTTTTGTCATCTAATAATTATCGGAATGATTGCTCAGAGCTACAGCCTGGCTCGTCTTCCACTCACAACTGGTACTGGAAGGTAAAGCAGATTTGTCATTTATGATCTGACTGTGAAGCCACACTTTTGTGCTCTATTATTGTGATTAACGTCTGCATAAGATATGCTTCCCCAGTTGTCATTTGTGATACTGCACTGGGCAAAGATTGCCCAGATGTCAACCACTATAACGTGACCGTGTTACATTGTAACAATGTGATTTTATAGTCCTGTAGCTGGTTACAGTTCTTTTTTTTTCTCTTTGCCTCCCTCTTCTCACCCTCTTTAGGGTTCTCGTGTAAATGGTGTTCCCGCATATGTCATCGACCATTTCTAAACGTAGACTCTGAATGTGTTGTCATCTTCGCGTTTTAAGGTTGCAGACAGTAAGGAAACAAAAAATGGAGGCTGGTCCACGGCTTTGTACCGTGTAAAGTTTTTGTACCCAGAGCGCTGCCAGTTGAAATTTATCGTGTCAGGTGCCTTGTGGCTATACGCAGTAGAGGCCATATTCTGGAACCAGAGTTCCTTCCTGGCTTCGTCACCAACAAGCCGATTTGACTCTCCCTGATTATAGTAACGAAGGCAGTCCAAAAGAATATGCACAGACTCACTGTACGTCACATTGAATCACAGCGCTGGCCACACAAAGCTGACCGAAGCCTCATTTCTTTAGACAAATGCACGCTTAAGGAAAAACCTCCTGCGAGAAAGCATCCAAGGCCACTTTATTTGCTATGCATGCTGCAACAGATTTAATTTTTACTGAAAGAACGTTTGTTATTATGTATTTCAGATGCATCATGTATGCTGCGGAACTGCTGTCTTTGATAACTAACCTTTTGGTGAAGGAGTTGTTGAATGCTTAGTGAACATGTTGCTTTTATTTATCATCTGAAATTATCGGTTGCTTGGTAGCTATTATTTTATAATGTAAAATTATTATATTCAGCTTATTTTGCTTTCAAAGTGCCCATTATCGTAGGAAATCAAGTCCCATTAGAGCTCTAATACAAGCTAGTTTAAAATAGTCAATGGCGATTACAAAGAAAGAGAACGCATATTTAGATGGAGCTACATGCTGATATGGATGCGATCAGAATGATTTATGCAAATTATTCATACAAATCCCATTGGGATTCCTTCTCAAACTGCCAGGATAAATTGCCGGAAATTAGCCATAAAATCTGTCGCGCTAGGAGCAAAAGGTGAAGGCCACTGGGGAAGCAAGGACATTCAGCTTCTGGAGCATATCTGCAACATGGAGTATAAACATGTGTAAATAAAACTACGGGTTGTGTGCATCTGCCATAAATCCCTTCTATCTGAAGTCAATATAATGATAAACACAATGGTAAATAAGCTAGATCCATAACAGCCTTCATTGTAATATAACCACACTTGCGTTTCAGCATATATGATAAGTTAGGCGTATTTCATGAGTAATATGCCCTTTGCTGTGAGTTTGCAGGAATAACGAAAGCAATGTCAAGTACCTGGGTTGATGCATGCTTCCAAAATCTGGAAATATGCCTTCAGATTCAAAGCACAAATGGGACGTCTGTCTAAACATATAGGATTGTTGTTATTTCCTAGAAAATCCAAGGAGCCACGTGCTGGTGCCTAACATTTTGTGCCTTCTTATACTGACATCTATGGAAGAAATACTTTACTGGTTCTCAAAATAAATATTGTATGGATTGTCAACCTTATACATTTTCAAGCCTTTAACAGATTGACCCCCTTTTTTTTATGGTGTGTTCTCCAAACTGAGCACCTTACCCCAGAGTTGCACCAATTTTCCCTTGGAAAATGTTTTTTTTTTTTTTTTTTTTTTTTTACTGATTTAAAAAAAATTGTTTTTAAAACAATGTACTATACACTCTTTTGAAATATCAACATTTTATCATTTTCTCATTTTGTGTCCCCTATAATTCAGGTAGCGCTATAAATGAGTCTCTGCGATTGTGCTCCGCTTCCATGAACATTCGTGTAGTCCAGGAGGATTTTCTTCTGGAGCTGGAGGATCAGGCATATAGTCTGAGGAAAGGAGATTTTATAGCCATGTACCCGCCGACTTTGCACAGAGACCCTGAGGTGTATGAGGATCCCGAGGTAAATATTCTCATGGAGCTTCTCTTTAGACTTCAGGCAGACTGTATATACAGAGCATTTTATAGCACATGCATTTTTTTTTAATATTGTCCCTTCTACTGGAAGTAATGCGCCCACATTCAGTTGCAATTTTTAGGGCCCTGCAGGTGAAAAAGCTTAGTGGCTTGAAGAAGGAAAAATGGTGATGAGACTGAATGCTGGTCCTTTCACAAAAATTGACAATTGCACAGTGGATATCATAAACTTGAGGCTAAATTCATACTGTCTTAGTCACTAGATCATTTCATATTAGTATAAATAATAAGGGGTGGCTTCAAACTGGGAAAAATTGAGCGTTTAACTCTTTTATTGCCATCGATGTGCAAGAAATAGTACCAAATATATACCGGTATTGTTCTTTTGGAAACTAACGGATAATGGAATATCCCAATATCCCAAAATGATGTAGCTGTGTCTCTGCTGGGCAGTATTTATGAATTTCAGAACACTGCACACATTCTTAAATTATTATTGTAATGTAAATTATGTTGTTTTTCTCCATAGTGCCAAAGGTAATTTATATAACCTTGAGCTTGCTTCCAGATTAAAGTATATCAGATTGCAAAACATTTGAAATTACATTATTTGCATCCGTAACATACAAAATATGCATATTAAAGAAAGACATATTATAGGATATGCATGTTAAAGGAAGTCTGAAAGCAGAGAATTTGGTGGCAGATAAGAACCATTCTGTCCATCTAATTTGTCTGTTTTTTTCTGCTTTAAAGACTTCAATTTAAATCAGTCCTTGGTCTCATCTTACATTCAGCATAGCCTTATGCCAATGTCATACATGTTTAAATTGCCATACCGTGTTAACCCTTTACCACTTCAGCTGGGAGTGTTGTGTTAAAATGTGGGTTGGTAGTGGGTCTGATAAAGTGTTGTGTTAAAATAATTGTGTCAATATGCATTGAACAAGGACATGAGATCTGTGCCACGGGGCAAAGATTTCTTACATCCCCCAGTTGTGACGGGAGTTATAGAACATCCATTTTTTACAATACAACCTAAAAAGAGTTAATCCTTATGTGAATGTTGTTACAACCCACTAGTAAAATTACATTTAGATATTAATGAGGTGTAGAAAAATGACCCCTACTCTTCATTGAAAGAGGTTTATCAACTAAAACTTTAGCTACAGAGTAATATAGTCAGATTGAGGGGAATCTATTGTTTTCCTTCATTTGCCAAGGTGAACAAAAAGATAAGTCTGAAAAGCTGCTGAACTCAGTGAGGAGAAAGAGTTCTAGGTGAGTTGATTTTAGGAGGAAAATTATCTCTGATAAGGTCCAGAGAGAATCATCAGAGCTTAGACAATATTCTCTTAACGCTGGGTGCAACCTTGCATGATGTCTATGGTGCATACATTTCTGTTGAAACCAACATCCTCTGATGTGTATCTTTACTTAAAATGGTTGAAGAACATACATTATTTTGGAAAGAACATGAAATATATATAGCAGCACAGTAACCCAGCACTTATCAAATGTTGAACTTTTAAATCACTTAATATCTACAGTAGTTTGTTTTTTGTCTTTTAGTGCCATTGCATACACTAAAACCAAAATATATTTTGTTGAGCGTTTACATTTTACATTTCTAATAACTTTCGACTAAAGATCTCAGTGTTATTGGTACGTCCTAATGTTTTTTTTATGTGCGGGGTCCCTAAAAAGTCAGTTCTAAGAAATTAAAACAATAGATTATGTAGAAATATTAAAATATCTGTATTAATGAAATGTTTGAATAGAAAGAATATGATTATGATAAATGTTCTACTACTTTAGACAGATTATGTAACCATCTGTTAGCTTCATTTGAGATGCTCTGGATTCCATGCAATCATAATTAGATTGGCACGATGGTTTCTGAAAGGAAAACATTAAGATGAGGACAGCAAACCAATGGTTTTCTTTTTTATTTTAGTGTTAATTTGATGCTTTTTACAGTAGCTATTTACTATTTATCGACTAAATAAATTGAGTTTGCATGTTCAATGCTGGGTGTATTTCTCAACAGCATTTTAAACTGTCCAGGTTAAAAAACGCGGTCTTTAGCCGAAATTGATACCTTTTTATTGGGTGACTATACAAAAAGATATGAAGTTACATAAGCTTACGGTACCTAAAAGGGTCTTTTCAGATTGAATCATCTTTAGGAACAAAGAATATCTATTTAAATTCTAATTTAGTTAAACAAAAAGGTGTATGCCAACCTATTAAGATAAAGTGAAAGCAGTTATAAAAAGGCAGTGTGTCATGCCAAGGCATGAGTTGGCCTGTCCAAGCCCCTGGCAATCAAAGGGTTAAGCCAGGTATGTTCATTTTATTGTAATAAGCCAATACAGTTATCAGCTTGATTCTACTAGTCGCCTGTATTTTATTGTAGTGTTTGAACCCAGGAGCATACAGGGTATTGCTTGATCATCAGTCCTTAACAAAGTGTTAGTGCTATTCCTTGTCCATAAATTGAATGAGTAGGTAACATCACCAGAGCTGGTCTTAGAATGACATAAAATGTACTGGGACATCTGCTCTGAGGGTGATCCAGGGGGCAGCACTATAATATGAAATCTGGAGAATGTGTTTATATATTGTTAAAATGTTCAATATAAATATATATCTTGAATACCCAGGTGTTTTCCTTTTGGTGGATACCAAACATGCCCAGGGAGATATGCTCCTGTTATGAGTTATGAGAAGGGCTACTTAGAAAGAAGTTAAACCCATGATATTTGATGCCCAGCTATTCACAAAAATATGAGGAATGTGAATATGACAAAAGTATGTGTGGTACAAATGTGCATGTTTTGAGAAGCTTATGTATTTTTTTAAAATTAATTTTCATGTAAAATCTTCACTACTGTCCCTGACACATCTGATTAAGTGGGCCATAAACTGTCAGGCCAAACCTCTGAGTCTCCCAGGTAACCCCGGGTGGTTTATCTATATAATATGGGTCTTGGAGAATACCAAGAGGAGCTTTCTATTTTACCGACTTCAATGAGAACTTTACCATTTGAACTTCCCACAAGGATGAAATACTAGTAATTGTATGTAGGGATTTCTTGTGTTCCTCCCATATTATTATTAATTATATCTGTCTGATTATTAAGGTGATTAATTTTATTCTGTAATTTGGTTGTCCGGATATAAAGTCTTAGTGGTGGCAGCAAATTTTAATCTGGGAATAGTAACTGGAAATCCGGGAATCTGGTTTTGTTTACCCTTTCTCTCCCACACTCCCCCATAGCCCTTGCCTGTGACACCGTGACGTATGATCAGGCTTTTGAATCTCCCAAATAAACCATGCCTTCTGTAATTAAAAAAGGGCCACAGGTATGCTGTCTTTATTATTACATGTTTGTTGTTATTGGTCACGATAACTAACAACAATCTTGTAGCTCCTTTGAAAAATAGGGCATAGCAGAAAATATCGCTCATCTTTAACTTATATCCACCACTGCCATATTCTTTAAGTGGGACAGTCCTATGAAATAGATCTTAGAAAAAGAGAAATAACCACTGGCCCTAATTACATCCATTATTTCTTCAAGGAATTGGATCTTTTTAGTGCAAATTAGATTTCTGTAACACTATTAAAGCATGGCAAGCAGATGTTTTTTCCAAATTTCCCAAGTATAATTCACTATCCGTTTAATATTTTATTATTAGACCAAATGATGTCCTCCCCAAATAGATTCACCAAACATGAATGCATATTAAATACTTACTACACCCGGTGCAGCTCCAGAGCAGCATTATGAGGTAATTAATAAGGTAACAACCTGCCATTATATACATTAAGGTGCATATGGGGGCTAGAGTGTGTTATTAATAAGTTGATGTTTTTTGGAATCAAGCCAAATGATCTTCTATTAGCTTAAAATGTATACATCAGTTTGGTATCCACTACCAAGGCCTTTCTGTTTTTGCTGTTCTAATTCTGAATTTCATGGAGACTTTGTCCTGGTTCATAGAAGATGAAGAAAATATTTGGGTATTCATCTGGGACTGTGCTGAGTCATATAGGCAATTCTTTATATTTACCTCCTGGACGTTTTTTTCTAGCATCCCTTTCAGTAATGTGTCTGCTGTAGCACGTCTAGACTACCATGTCATATAATATTGTGGTCAAGAGATAACACAGCATGGTTCTTAATATCCACACCTTTACATACACTAAGTCGGACTAGCTGCCAGATTTATTGGAGTTCAAATGGCACCCATGAGACTGGAAGTTATGTATAAAAATCTCTATCACAAAAGTAATGTATAGCATATAAGTCCAATAGTTGGTTTTCTGTATGTATTAAATGGTTAATGTCTGAATAAAGCAGCTTTGGGCCAGCTGCATGGAAAGTTCTATACCTACATATGTATAACACGTTTGCAAATGTGTGCCATGATTTAGCTCACTGTTCTGTACTACAATTCTCTGCCATGCCGTTCTCACCATGGACCAAAAGTGTTAGAGAAAATGTGAGAATAAAACGTTGCACATTTAGAGAAGGACCCGTAACGTTTAACTTTTCTTGTTGCTCTATATGATCCTTATTCTGACAGGCTGGCAACTAAAAAAGACTAAAACAATGTAGACAGTGCTTTGATAAGGATTCTACCTTAATAAATATTTGATTAATTATTTTATTCAATGAATGTATTTTGCATAAAATATCCCTTCTCACAACTGCATTTCCCTTCAAATTGTCTCATTAAGGCAGAATTAGCCAGTGCAATCATGCTTTTTCTGTAATTATCCAAGAGGCTGATCTTTCAGAAAACACTGAAATAAAATCAGTTGTTTGTCCTATTATTTTGAAAAGTGCGATCTGTTCAAGTTAGAATTAAATGTTATTACAATCAACACAATGAAGCAATCTGTTTTGCATTTCATTATAAATGTATGAATTTCAACTAACCTTTAACATACAGTATATGTATGATGTAAACTACTAGGGAGTTAACAACAGTATTAGAAAGATTATTGTGAATTAGGTCATAGTGCCGGTATAGCAGGCATTCTGTTCCGTAAGACACAATAGACTTATGCACAGCAACCAAAACTGATTCAGACAATTTTTTTTTCCTTTGTTGTTGTTGTTGCACTTGTTTTCGGGCAATGAATTTTGTTTCCTGACCTTTTGGTTTGGATGAAATTTGGAAGGCTTTTTCATTTCAAAATAAATTTTAGTATATTAATCTTTCTCTTTTTCTCTACACATGCTTTGTTATGCCATGCATAGTCACACTACCCTATACATATGCATCCCAAACAATTCAGTGACACTACGCTTGCTACACAATACAACATGACAGAACGCAGTACACATGCATACTATACAATACACAGTCACACTATCCTATACACAAGCATACTAACCTATTCATAGATATACACGTGAAAAATACTCAACTTACTTTACCTGCATTCTTGTTATTATTTGTTTTGGCTCACTTCCCAGTTTTCCTCCTTATGTAATGGACTGGAACCTGGCTCAGAGTTTCTGGGATCTTGTCCAACAGTAAAATAAATACCTGTTGGACAAGTTCCCAGAAAATCTGGGCAAGCTCCCAAATGATTAAGTTAAGGAGAGGAAACGGGAAGTCAGAAAAAAAGTTGAATAAACAATGAATATTGCTGAGGTTTCATTCATGTTTGTTTGTTTCGTTGGAGGTTCCTAATTGTTTACATGCACAAATTAAGCAAAATTTGTTAAACATTTCTATGACTCCAAATGCCAAAGTCTACGATGTACTTTAAAATAATAATTACATAAAAGGTTGCAAAAAAAATAAATATATATATATATCCCATTTTTTTGTTCTGAGTAGTAGCTATGACTACTTTCTGAATCGCTTTTCCATGTTGCAGACTTTTGAAGTAATAATAATACATCCATGGTCTCAAAGACAGCTATGGATAATTCCGTTTGAGTGGTGGTGCACTTGGCCAGGGAGACACAGTAGTATCTAATGCCAAAAAATGATTGACAAGTTATATAAAGGCATACAAAGCAACTAAGAAAGGTGAATGTTCCTTCAATGCAAAGTGTCTGGGACCACGCATCTTGGATACGCCCTTGGACAATATCACATTCAGAACCTACATCAGCAATTTATTTTTTTAAAGCACTGATTAATTTCTTCCTGCAACATAGTCAGATATCCTTGGTCAGTGGGCAATGGGAATGGGTAAAATGTCCCTTTAAATGCAAAATATTTACTGGTGAGTTATACCCAGGAAATCATAAAAACAACAAGAACATGTTTTGTGTTCTGTATAAAAGTATAAGGTGTCAAAGTGTTACATTGGTGGTATGGATGGACAAAAAACACCACAAACATATGGATTTTAGTTTACTAAAGTTGTCGGAATGTTTTCATGAAAAGCGCAACAGTGGTAAAATGTAAATCCCTGTGAAGGTAATACCTATGGAGCAATAGTACAATATAGAAAGTAAATTCACATGTTCTGGTGGAATTGCACTGAACCAACACTAGGTAACATATGATATCATAAGATAAAAGTAGAGGAAATGCTTCAATGTGGGTTTACATAAGAGGAACCATCAAGGGATGCTTCAGGCCACTTATGAAATGACAGCAGCTGTCCAGCATTAAACCATGGCCGCCTAGAAGCTGACAATTGCTCTTCAGCAGCAGACAGAATCCCAATACCCCATAGCAGATGGGATTCTCGTGGCCATCTGCGCCATGAGAAAAACCATACCCATCTCATTATGTACATCTCCACAGCAGGGAAAATCCTCACCTGTATGCACCTCAGTCTCCTATGCAGTATTCACATCTGTACTGTAGTTGGCTTGGTCATAAAGAAATCCATTCCTCATCCTTATTTTTTACAATGGCAAAGAAAGTGTAGGAATACGATCACTTTTTTTGTTTTGTATCGATTATAATGCATTAATCTTGTTACCTAAAAATGAATCTATTCTACCTATTGCCAACTTTTCTTTATCCTTTTTTTCATAGGATTTCAGGTATGATCGTTATATTGAAGATGGAAAAGAGAAAACTACCTTCTTCAAAAAAGGGAAAAAGCTCAAGCATTACCTTATGCCCTTTGGCTCTGGAACCAACATATGTCCTGGTCGATTTTTTGCTGTTAATGAGATAAAACAGTTTCTTGCTGTGTTAGTAATGTATGTAGATATGGAAGTGGTTGAGAACAAAACTGTTGGCCAAGATAATAGCCGTACAGGCCTTGGTATCCTTTTGCCTGATTCTGACATCTTGTTCCGTTATAGGCCACGAGCATTTGAACAGTAGAGCTGAATGATTTCACTGTCATGATTTTTGAATGATTGTTATCATACATCATATCTAGCTAGCTGGTTTAATAGCAATCAGACTATACTAATATTAATCAGTAGGCTGGCTTTAATTTATAATTGACCTGACGACTTTTACAAGAAGCCATATTTTCGTGATTTAGTGTTAAGCCTGGGAGTTCCACCACAGTGAGCAATAACTTGCTTACCCCTTTGGCATTCAAAGGGTTAATGCCGAGATCTGTGCATTGCTACTTGATTAATAATAAATGACAAGGTTATATGATTGATTAGATTAATCTAAAACAGACATACATGTTGTCAGGTTTGCAATTAACTATAGCATTAAATGTGTGTTGTGGTGCAGTGGTGTGTAGCTGTAAAGAAACACCCTTTCCCCTAACGTATTACTCATTTCTTATACCGGTCTCTCATTTGTAGGTAATATGGTAATTGAAAGCTGGGCCCCACTGTTAAACCACAGTTCACAATTTTCAAAGTACCTCTTCTCTCATTCCCTCATATACCTTCATCTACACATTGACTAAAGGCCAAATCATTCCATTGTTTCTAAGAACCAAGTAGACTAATGTGCTAGTACAGGGGTAGGCAACCTTCGGTTCTCCAGATGTTGTGAACTACATTTCCCTTGATACTTTGCCAGCATTATGACTGTAAGAGCATTCTGGGAGATGTAGTCCACAACATCAAGAGTGCCGAAGGTTGCCTACCCCTGTGCTAGTATGTCTATTTACAAGATTTCAGGAGGTAATAGAAAAACATTTTGAGCAGCCAAAAACTCAGCATTTCTTTAAAGGGACAGTGAGCTATTTTTCTTCTAAGTCTTGGCAAATACGTAGTCTAAAACTTCCCACAAAGAAAATTCTTGCTATAAATATGAGTTAAATCTTTGACACATAGATACGGAGACATGACAACATTGTAAATTGGAGCAGCTTTGTCCAAGGATATATCGCATCAAAGTATTTATGACTTTGCGGTATACATTAATATAAGTATCTTTATGTAAAGGGTGGTCACGTTATATAACAGTAGCATATACTAAATAATTATATAGATATAATACTAAAACATAATATAAATATATCAGTTTGTGGAGATATATTTTGAATTACTTGTTTTAGCTTAATATTTATTGAGCAATAAACCACTTAATTGGTAGAATAGCATACATGAAACAAATAAAAAAGAAAGAAAGAGCTAAGCAATCATCAAAAACATGCAGCTAGAAATTCCTTGCCAGTTTTACCTACCTGGCAATAAATACAGAACATAATAAAGCAATAAATGGAACCAGTACACCATATCATATAGTAAAAATATCAGTTTAAATATAATGGTCTAATGGTGTGTGTGTGTGTGCCCTTAATATGAAAGAATGATAGTATAATAGCTTATACAAAAGCTGAAGGGCAAATAAATACAAAACAACAAATGATTAAATAATGACAACAATAAAAGGAACAATCACAAATAAAATAAAATTACAAGCCAATTGTTAGTCTGGTTGGTGTTCATACAATAATGCGCTAAAAAAAAATAAGAAAGAGAAGGAATGTCTGTGTATAAAGTTATCCTCAAAAGAAAAGATTCCTCAACATCCCAATCCTTGATAGTAGGGGTCGAGGAATGCACTTTTTTTAACAAAATATCATTGTGGATTATCATTGTATCACCATTATTGTATCTATAACACTCACACTTATAACATTGTTTCAAGCTTTTTATTCTTTATAGTTTTCTTCTTACAAAATGCTGTAAGATCAGTATTGAATTGGAAATGCTCTTTTTATAATATATTAACTGAAAGTTAAGCTTTAAAAAGATTTAGTTACTTGAGACGAGCATCATCTTAAAAAAACTCACTGGCACACAAGATGACTTTTCTCTGACTCTGAGTATGAAATAATTAAAGAAAGAAAAAAAGTTTTAAAATCACTGAGAAAGTGTCCATGTAAAAGCACTTGACTAAATGCTCAAAATTCTGACCAATGACAGAGCAATAGATTTTGTAGGACCAGTATTGTACATTTAACTGCACATAGCACTTATTAACTGAATAATGTCCAATACAAATAGAGCTGGATTACCAGGGCAGTTGTCCCATGATGCTTTGGGCCTTAGGAGCAACACTGGGTTGGCATGAGTGTAGTAACCAAACAAACCATCTTAATACCAAACATTAGTGAACTCCATTTCGGCTTTGAATTGGTGATCTATCACTAACAGTGTAGTTTATAGCTGCTCCCCATATCTGCATAATGTAGATATGCCAGGTTACTAATGCTCTTGCTTACCTAGAAACTAAACCAAGCGAGGAGCAATGAATGAAGTATATTTTTATTGTTAGTAGTTACAAAAACATAGGCATGTAGTCTGGATTGATAAACTAGATTTTTTTTTCCCTAACTTTGCAATTTTCTTCAAAAATAGTTCTTTTAGTATCTTAGATTTTCTTATTCTTGGGAGTTCTCCTCTTTGCTATATTCTTTATATTCTAATTTCGTGTCTGCCACTATTGAAGGTATCTTGTATATTGATATCAATTCGCTCCTTCCATGCAGTTTCCCTGAGATATTACTCTAAAGTTTATCACCCATCAAAGCAATTTATTCTTAACATGAAAGAAGAAGTTCCTTAGGGATGTTTTTCAGCCATGGGGAGAAATTGCTGCAGAATTGCAGGATGCGCCTCATGGTATGTTTTTTTTAATATTTATAACTTAATTTTTTCCAATATAAACTTATTAGATCCAGCATAACAACCTCCACTGCACCAAAATTACAGTTCAGTATGCTTAATAAACCTTTATATTTTAGAGTTCAGTATGCTTAATAAACCTTTGTAGTCAGGGAAGGGCTGGCACTTTATGGCCAAGGGAACAGGTAAAGCCAAGTGGCCCCTTGTCCCCCTCCCTTGCTAACTAACATACACACTGGCACACATACTTACATACTCATGATCATAGTTATACAAACTTACAAACTAACGCTAACACACATAAATATATGCACTTATGCTAACACACATATACTTACACTGACACAAACTTTCACTAACACACTTTCACGTATACACACATGCTAACACACTCTTTCTTACACGTAACTATACACACTCATGCTATCACACTCCTTTTTACGCCTACACATACATACTTACACACACACACATACTCACACTAACATACATACACACACACTCCCACCCTAACTCCCTTACGTTCTCACTCAGTCAATCCCTTCTCCTCTCTCTCTCTCTCTCTCTCTCTCTCTCTCTCTCTCTCTCTCTCTCTCTCTCTCTCTCTCTCTCTCTCTCTATCTATCTATCTCTCTCTATCTCTCTCTCTCTCTCTTTTATCCTCTTACCTTTTAGAAACCCTGCATTTACTGCAGGTTGGCCTCATGTAGGCTGGCCCTTTTCAAAAAATTTAGGAAGGACCAAGGGGACAATTGCATCGCGCCCCTGTTTGTGACAGAAAAGCTATATATATATATATATATATATATATATATATATATATATATATATATATATTTACTGCCATGCAATAGATGTTTTGGTATATATATATATATATATATATATATATATATATATATATATATATACCAAAACATCTATTGCATGGCAGTAAATGTGCATGGACAAAGGGAGGCATCATGAACATTTGAAGTGACCACTCAGCTAACATGTGTTTTAAAGTACATGCAAAAGGCTGAAATGTCTCTTAAAAGAAATATACATCAAATAGTAAGGCCTAACTGCATTAATTTTCAAGTTTGTGATGTTTTTAGCTCCAGTGTACCAAATATTCAATTATCTGATAGTTTATGATATTTACCTTAAATTTGTATTAGTCACAAGCATGTTCTAGTCACAAGCATGTTCTAGTCACTTTGCATGTTAATGTGTGTTAAGGGTTCAAAGAAACTAGTGGGTATTTTTCTCTTTATGTAGGTTACATCATAAGGTTCCACACTTAAAACTGGGCTAAACTGTGCTATTCTCAAGAGCATATAAAAGATAAAATGATTAATACAGAAAAATGACCCATTTTATAGCCAGTGTTTCTTATAAATCATCACCATTCCCTGCTCTGTGTGATACTTCTATTAATATACTCAGTGTTCCCCCAAATCACCTTGTTGCAGAACCAATTATTCAAGTTACTACAATTGAAAAATATATATAATGAAAAGCAAAAAGATAGATGACACCGCCATGATATTCCTTAACTATTATCACTATAATAATACAATAAGTATATTGTCTCCTAGGCACACACATATACATGCATTTAATATATAACTGGAGAGGCATATAATTCATAGGTATATATGTTGTTAAGATGTCCACACCTACATACATTTCCATTTCACCCTTAGATGATTTAGGATTTATTAGAATTTAATTTAAAGTGTCACATTTTAAATTAACATTTTACAGGTTTATTATATATATATATAGATATATATATCTATATATATAGCCCCATGCACCATTCATTGATATCACTGCATTTAACCATTACTTTAATCATGGCTGCATTCTCCCCATTTTCAATTGCAATATAGTCCATATTACAGTTTGCAAGTCCTTTCCTTACTCATTTAAACACAATGTCAGATGTTTCAGTTCTCTAACAATTAATTACCCACCAAATTTGTATCTAGCAGAGATTATAATCTGTGTGATTATAATCCCTTCAAATCAAGGGGTCCAGATATTGAGTTAACTCTTTGAATGCCAGGGCAAGACCAACCCAACTCGTATGGCACACCAAACATTTACAGTTAAATCAGTATAGAAATGTTTAATTTATCATATCACCTATGTTATAGAAGTTTGATCTTGGTCAGATTAGTAGTTACTAGTGTGAGTTTGTACACTGTGGTGTTTAATTGTGTTGAATGTATTCATGTGAATGATCAAATGTTAATTCTAATATATGGATTATCTGGATTTTCTATGATATTTGTTAGAATTGTGGCTTCATGTGCCAAATCAAGCTCAGTAAATATATAATATTGAAAAGTTATTCTACATGATTTTAAAATAATAAAATAATGGAATGTTACTCTGGATTAGCGATTTAAATAAAATCGGAACATTAAAATGGTCTACAGTAATGAATCCAAGTGACGACAGCAATTATGTTCATTATAACATATAAAACATGCAGATCAACCTTTTTTTCTTTTGTGTCAAGGGTCAAATCTCTGATTTAGTCGTTTTTCTAAAAAAAAAAATGTATGTTGCTAAAGGTGAAACTGTGCTTTAGAATGACCTCTTCTCTTTCTCTGCTGCATAGTTTTGGGTGTTTTTACTGATAATTGGGCTGTAGAATATTATCTAAGGTACAACCCATTGTTTAATAGATAAACCCCTTTGTGGGTATATTTCACCTGGCGATGCTACTGCATATTTCCATTAACCTACTCCATGATAAGGTGCATAAATGAATGTTAAAAATAAGCAGTAACATTCCTGACACAGGTCATAAATTTCTCTCATACTTTATTAACGGTCTTGGGACTAAGGACACAAAGACAAGGGTAACTAGCTTTCATGGGAGCGTATTAACTCGTTAATGGTCAGGGTGTAAAAAGAGCCAGCGATTCACTACAGTAAAATTATGTTATGTACATACATAGTCAATCAAGGATTTTAACTTGTTTGGGAAATAGGCAAAGTGTCTGAAGTAGATCATATTTAAAGTGCCCATACATTCGAATTGATGGCAATAAAAATAAGACATTTTGCTAGAATGAGAAAGAACATGAATTGTTGGGGGAAAAACTATAGTTTTGGAAAGAGTCATCGTCACAGTAAGTGGAGAACAAATATTTGTATTAAGAGCGTGTGGGTAATTTTGAATTGCTTTTAACAGATCACTGCATAGTTCTTGATAATTCACTATTTAATATTATAAATTACCTATTTGGGGTTGTGGAAACTCTGTGGCCTTTCTGTATCAATTGAAATATCAGGGACATTTCCAGTAGTGCGACGAACATCTCTCTGAGTTACCTCTGTGGCACTCATAAGGTTAAAGACTGAAAGAAGGACTCTTGAGACTAATTGATGAGCCACTCTAAGAAGAAAACCCCAAGTATCTGTAAATTAAATTAAATGACAACTTAGGAGTGGGGGAGGGGGCTGCTGTTTTGGAAGCTAAAAAGTTAATTACCATCACCTTTATTAGACACCAGTCTACAGTATTATATCTTTTTTGACTGCTGGTTCCTCCATACAAAAAAATAAAGTGTTAAAAAAGATTGTACATTAAAAAAAGAGATATATTATTACAATACAGTAATATATCCACTGCAGTATGACATACCTAATTTTGCTGCAGTGGGTATTCTCAAATGACATTGTGATTGACCAAGTTATGTGGGTTATTGTATTTCTGATCTCCTGGAACATATTTACCTTTGACAAAACGCTTAGTCTCTATTGATCGGAATGGATTTTCTGCCATGTGCCTACAAATCATTGATGTTAAAGGAAGTACGAATCTCCCTAACGACTCTATGTATTGTGTAACACATTCTGTTTCCCAGCAATCCACAACATAGTCACAATTATAAAAATCAAAATTCGTTGCATTCGCCAGCCTATGATGCATTTCACACTGCTGCCAACGTTTCAGTCTACTTGTAACATCCCGTTAAATATATAAATTCAATATTAGCATAGGCAACTTCAGGTTAACCATAACTACCGTGTGCTAAAATTCAGATTATGAAAGCAAATATATATCTCTTATATTATATAATGAAACCAAAGCACAGATAAATCTTTGTATAAACATTTTCTGTACTTATGCAGACATGATCACACCATTGCATTTAGGTCAAGTAGTACTCAAAGTGGTAATTCGAGGGTTAACTACTAAACAGTCCAATACTTTAATGAATTCAAATATTCTTCTCAACCATGGATGCTAACATTCTTTCCAGATCAGAAAATTATTTTTCAAATTCTGCAAAGTATAAAATTCCCCTTTTCTAGGGATAATTAGCTACTGTAGCATATAATACGCAAATGAGCCCAGAGCACACCATTAACAGTTAAACCGAGGATTCAATTTAACACAAGATTATATCTTTGGGAAGCAATTTTATTAGGAGAGTCAATGTCACTCATGCTGGGGCAATCACATGCAAGATTTGGAGAGCAGAAAGGACGAGGGGGCACAGTCAGAGGTACATTGGAAAGCGTTTGTTGCAATAGTCATAAATTAGATTGTGGAACAAGAAAAGAATGGAGAAATAATAGAGAAAGAAAAAGTGATTTTATGGATAACGCCATGAAGAAACAAAGTATTGAAAGAACACACAAAAGTATCTGATGAAGGCAGACCAGGGGCACCCAACCAAATGGGGGATACTGCGTAATTTGGAAAGATCTCTTAGCACCCCTTTCTCTGATGCACCCTGAATGATTTTAACACATCCTCTTTTTAAATTGGTGTATTAGGTACATGATGCAGGATCTTTCTACAATACATACAGAATTGCATTATAAAATGTCCTAAGTAAATTCGTAAAAAATATTAAAACATAATCCCTAGTACCTTACACTAACAGTATCCAAATAGTAACTCTCTGTCTGTCCCTGTATCTCTCTCTGTGTGTGTATATATATATATATATATATATCTATATATATCTATATATATATCTATATATATAGATATATATAGATATATATAAATATATACACATGCTATAGAAACTTTTTCACTAATCTGAACACAACTTTGCTATAACAGATAAAAATCATTTAGCGCCGTTTTATCAAATCATGTCATCATTTTTCAGCAGGAACTAACATTGGGCATCTCAAAAAAATGTGAGAAGCTATTTATAGAATTTTAGCAAAAATGACTTCCGTGCATGACTATGATGGAGAAAAAAAAACGAAACTTAACTGGAACGTTTTTTGTTGTTGAAATCATAAGGGAAACGTGAAACCTTCCCTATATATTAACAAGATAACTTTCTACTGTCTGTCTCTATAAATCATTCTAGAGTCCAGTTGTATCCTGAACAGAACTTTCCAGAGTTCTGACCTTCCTTTTCTACACAATGCTTGCCACAAAAAGTTAATAGCCAGGTCTGACAACAATGGAGATTCTTGATTTGGGAAAGGACAGTTCTGTAATGACGAATATTAAGCAGCAAATTTTTCCTAGGATGTTAATTTGGAAGGAAAAAAATGCAGCTGGTTGTTAATTCCTAATCAGAGTGATGGACAGCAGAGACAGAACAATACAAACTAATAGCTGTGTTACTGATCATTTTACCCCTTGATTAAAGACACCCAATTACAACGCAGAACAGTGTCATAATTATGTTCCTTAATCACATCCAGGAGGTTTAATTGCCTTAACGATGTGTTTCATTAAATGAATTTAGGTATTATAGTCGACAGTTTTCATACACAGTTGTTTTCAAATTAACATAATATTAGACATCGTCATGGAAATTGTTTTAATAATCATAATTAGAGGCACCCAGGCTTTGTGTGATAATGCTGAGAGACGGCTCTATATTGGCCTGGGGGCTGCTCACCCCATCCTGGCTGCACAGGCATTCTCAGCCCAGGTTCCTTACACTCAGTACACAGTTCTGACAGCACCAGAAAACTTCTAGATCCATATATATATATCTATATATATAGATATAGATATATATCTATATCTATAGATATAGATATATATCTATATCTATAGATATATATATATGTATATGTAAAACAACTTCTATAATAGGATCCGATTTAACAAAAAATAAATGCCTATAAATAATTACTGCATATATATATAGATAGATAGATAGATAGATAGATAGATAGATAGATAGATACATAGATATATACATTAAAAATTATATATATATATATATAATGTAATAAATGTAATATGAATTTTCTCTGTAATATTTATAAAATATATACATTAAAATTCTGTATATTAAGAAACAATATATAGCCCTTGAATATCTGTATAATTATTTTTTCTCGCTCTGCTGCCCATCACTCTCATTATATATAGTAACTTAAATCGAAACACTTCTAGATTCTGTTACATAAGTATGAATGAAACTCTAAGAATTATAGTTTCACTTCCAGCTACACCCACTTCATACAAAAATTAACTTACTAATAATTTGGTCTGGATACAGCTCATTTCTAGAAGTGATTACAAGAAAGAACAAAAATTAACTATTTCTAGTAAGAATGATAAACATAAACCATTATCGAATAAACTGGTCAGTACTCGGTAGAAGTAATGATTGTGTATATCAGCATAGAATAACCCAATACGGGCTTGAATAGTACAAAATATGCTTGGAAAATACTTTAATATTTCCTAACAGAGGTGGTTATATATAGATTTGGAAATGTGACTGACCTATTTCATGAGAAGATCTTCTTACACAACCATGACCTGTCATGGGTCCATCACCTATCTAACTTGACACTGCAGGCTAGGCATTCACACACCAAGCCATGGCTGTATTTAATCTATTTGAACTTTTTTCTTTAGATTTAATCTTTACAACCGTAATTATTGCTTCATTTTATTATAAAATACGATGTTACATGATCTTAAAAAATATTTGCATTAACAAAGATGACTTTCATATTGCTTAATATCTAAGACAAATATCTTGATTTTGAACAGATTTTCTCCAAAAATTAAAACATATAATTTTGAATTTTTCCTTTCCAAAAGGGGCAAAATATTTTGGCTTCTAAAGACACAGTTGTGTACATGTATTCATTAATAATACACAATAATTCTCCTGTAATTTGTTTTGGATTGGAGCGATTTATTAAAGCTCATTTTAAATACAGTGATGGAGCAACCTCAATTCAAAATGACCTTTCACATGAGCCATGGAGCTCTAAAACATTAACAATCCCACATAAGATTTTTTTCTGCTAAGCATTTAAAACACTTGGCACAAAGTATATCAATGAAATCAGCAGAAAAATCTTAAAAGAATAGTAAAAATGCATCTTACACCCTTTCACCTATAACACAAGATAAATAGTCTTGAAATGGAACAATTATTGGAGAATAATACATATATTACCAATTATTCGCACACAACATTCAGTATGGAAAATTATAAGGAACACATATATTATTTTGTAAAAAAGGAAAAAAAAAATCTGAAGTTCTGTTTTTTCCCCCAAAGTCATTTGCACTCTCATCAAAACTTTGAGCACCGTCATACAAAGTTCAGACACAATAAAAAATACAAATGATTTATATTCTGGCAATGTATTGTCTTTTTTTAAATTAAATAAGTCTATATTTCAAGTGTTTTCCTGGCTCAGAACCGTTACCATTTTCAAGTGCTATAATCTGATTTATGAGAAAATCAGTCCATTTTAAATTATTATGATTTCCTAATATTCTTAGCGCTCACTTAAGGAAGAGCAGCGTTTTGTAACATAAATAATTAAATCAAATCCTGTACGATGGAGTCATTTGTCTCAATTTACAAGGATTTGGGATCCAAATGTTTGGGGGCTTGTTGGTGGCATGTCAAAAAAAAAATGTGCAACATAAAAGACAGCCAAAAAAAATAATAACCAACAAAAAAGAAAAAGTGGGGAAATTCATCAATGGAACCCAGGGACAGCTGAAGAGAGAGATGGTTCTGGGACCACCTCGTGTACCTGTCCCCTTGGAGTGGTCGCCTAGTCTTACTGTGTTAAGTCCAAGACAGCAGGTAAAGTGTACCAGGTTTGGAGAATTCCGAAGTCTCACTAATTCCTCTTCTTAGAAGGGTTTTTTTGTTGTGGTTAAGGCTTCTCCGTACACTGCTTGCACAGGCTGGAGGACACGCTGTTGAAAATGGCACATTTGTCCGGACAAGCGCTAGCCGTCGGTAGCCCGGTGCTGAACGGGTAGCCCGCTGTGGCCGCCGCCTGCTCGTAGGCTCCTAGTGCCGGGTGCAAAGCAACAGCAGCCGCTGCGGCAGCAGCAGCAGAGTTTGGTATAGAGGCAGCTGAGATGGCCTGACCCTGGTTCAGATAAGCCACCAGTCGCCTCATCTCCTCCAGCGCCTGGGCTTGCATGAGGATGTAGTTTTTGGCCAGCAGGAGAGTAGCGATCTTGGACAGTTTTCTGACCGAAGGGCTGTGTGCGTAGGGGATGACAGCCCGGAGCTCGTCTAGGGCATCGTTGAGATCGTGCATGCGCCTCCTCTCCCGGGCGTTGATGTTCAACCTCAGGGCTCTCTGCTCCTTGGACTTCTTGGTTGTCCCTGGACCACAGGGCGCGTCTGACTTCATCCCCGCCTGGGAGGCCCTATGGTCCCCCGTCCTCAGTACGAGATCACACCGTCCATCGCTGTCATCATCGGGGCTTTGGTCCTCTCCCCCGCTGCTCTCTGCTACCGACACCCTGCCGGTGCTCTCTCCGTACTTGGCACACATGCTGGCGGCAGCCAGAGCCAGCGAGTCATTCGTTCCCCCTACGACTCCACCACCTGCGCCTAGTGCCCCAGAGGGGGTTTGGTGATGCCGCAGCAGGTCTGAGTGGTCCGGACCTTCATAGAGGTGCAACGGGGATCTCTCTCCTTGATGGGACAAGTCCAGACCCTGAGGGGATCGGAAGGCAGATTCCATCCTCTTTGCAGAGACGCTCAGGCTCTTGTGGAACAAGTCCTCTTCTGCCAGGTTCAGCGCCCTCTCCATGCCCCGCACTCTTCCAAACCTCCGCTCGTCACTGCGCTCCAAAGTCCTCTTTTATGACAATGATCACAATGAAACAATTCACAGCTAACTAATTCTCGCTCTTCATGGGCTGCTGCTGTCCTTCTTCACTTGAAGTTGTTTGTTTTGTTGAAATGATCTGTCCCCCTAGTCCTGGGCGTCTCAGCTCCAGCCTGGTGTAATATGTTCAGGCATTCTGAGATGAAACAAGCTCTTGCACCGTTTATCTTGCTTGGATTCACCTTCAAGAGATTTCCGGAGCCATCAAGCAGCGGCAGTCACAGACGGGGGAGTCTTTTACATCATTATCTCTGAGTAGGTTATTATGAGGAAGACTCGCCTGTTGGGACAGAGCTTTCTACCCAATCAGGTTAACGTTTTAATTAATGGGATTAAAACGGTAACAAACAATCCCAGGCGTTATCTGGCCCAGACTCTGAACACTTTCATTTCCCTGCTCTGAAGACAGACAGTAGCAAGAGCTTTATAAAAGGCGCCTGCTCCATTATTCTCCGTGCCATCTGTATACACATCCTAACGCATATGTTTGCAAGACGTTGTGTCCTGTTAGAAACCCAACAACTGCCTTTAGCTTGACATGTGTGGCGACTTTCACTCATCAATGAACACAGTCAAAGCCCTACTTAAGATCTGAGGGTGTTCTTTGCCTCCTTCAGCAAACAGCAGAAATGCAATGCAGTTTTTTTTTTCTCCCCGGGCTGCCAGCAAAATAAATGTGTGTTATCAGTGTATGTGTCAGGGGTTATATATATATATATACAGGAGGTCCAGCGTATATCTCTGTGTGAAATGCTCTGGAGTCTAGCAGACAACTTACTTATTCCTCCTATTTATGATGAACTGGGCTGACTGCTTTTAAGATGCTCAGCGTTATTTGGAAGCAATGAAGTTTGCAATTCATGAAAGCTTAGAACTTTTAAGCCCACTATTATACACACAACATCTACAACATCTAATGGCCGGGGACACGTTTCCTAAATTTACGTTGCTACACTACTTTATTTATTGGACCTGATGTGAAATAACTAATGAAAGTAGAGGATTTTATACATTGGACCAGATGGAAATAAGTCACAGAAGTAGAGAATTTAATGTATTGGCCCTAATGGTAAATAACTAATGGAGGTAGAGAATTTTATACATTGGACCTGATGGAAATAAGTCGCAGAACTAGAGGATTTAATGTATTGGACCTGAATGGTAGATAAATCATGGAATTAGAGAATTTAACGTATTGGACCTGAAGTTAACCAATGTATCTGAAGGCTAACTTGTGATTTAAGAGGCATTTCAACATACAACAAACATGTTTCCAGGACTTGGGTTCTAGAAAACTGAAATGAATCCAAACCATAATCTCAGTCATATAATTAACCCTTTAAATCTAGCTCATGTTCTAAATCATGTTCTACCTATGTATAGCAGCATCCACATATGATGTACCAATTCATACAATTCACCAAAAATAATTATCTCTCAGCACAGACTGATGAAGCACCTCCTGTTTAAGTCCAATCTTCACACAATGTCCTTAGCAGCAGGTTCTTGTATCTGTGACATCTGTAAAAACAATATTTCCCAACACATCAGTAAATCATTATTATGTGGAAGAATCACTGAAGGCAATACTATTTTTTTTTTTGTTTCTCTGGTTTCATTAAAAAGCTTTTAATTGTGTCTTTCAGAGTTGGCCCCAGGTGTTGGACTCCTTTCATTACATTTGCTCTAATGTGATGAAATTCTAATTCTCTCCTTACCATATGGTTAAATTTCCCAACTGAGAATTAGTTGAAAAAGGAGAAATAATCTATTAATCTATGTAATAGATTCACAAATGAGGTTTGCCACAGAACCTGTTTTTTTTTTTGAATGGTGACAGAAGAACAGTTGGGTGCCTTTCATATGGCACATCGCCCTGTAGTAGTAACAACAGAGGCACTTTACCTGAGTACTGCAATATATGTAACTCTTTATATGCCAGGAGAAATGATTATCCTACAGCAAGGCTTTTGGAAATAGAATAACACATTAGACATGGATTTGCAGAAATGGCAAGAATGCGACAATTCTTATGAGATCTGGCAGGTAAACGGAGAAGAATGAAATGGCAAGTCTTTATACAGAGCGCAAGGACATTATCTATTTGCCTAAAATGTTCAGTATTATTAGTACAGTTACTACAATTAATGTTATAATATTTGCTATTACTTCCACCATAATCAATCTGGCAGCATTTAGATACACGAAGTTAATCCTATAAAACCTGCACATTTTAACCCGTTGAATCTGGTGTTTTTGATGATTTCTGACACATATCAACTAAATTACTTACTAAATTACCATTTCAGGGTAAGTGTTTTCTAATTAGCAAACCCCAGTCATTACTGATGAGATGCTAATCAATGAGCTTTACAAAGTCGTTATTATGTGCATAGCCTATTAGCACAGTGTCCAAAAAGTAATTATGTGACTTTTTAGATGGCAATCATTTGTATTGTGTAAAATAGAAGTATATATACAGTGATCGAAGCATATGCTGGCTCTGCTGGTTCAGTGAGGTTGGTTGCTGCTCTTATGCCATGCTGACATGAAACTCAGTTAATCTTTTGGTTCTGATGGGCACTATGGAGTGTTTCATTCATCCAGCAATTACCTGCTGCCTGTTCACTTCTGCGAGGAGATGAATGTGTCATTAGGCAATGCAAAATTAGAAACATTTCATCATTTTAAGGGAGAATAAAAAACGAGGGTTTAGTTGTGTGAATGATGTACTGCTGCTATTGAGATGTGCCCAGTTCTGTAATAGACAGTTGTCTGATAAGCAACTTGGAATGACTATAGACAATTTATACAGGTAGACAATACATGAGCACTACTGTCCATTACAAGAGCAGGCCCTACCTGTCATTCATCACGATTCCGATGCTTGTACATCATTTTATGAATAGCTGTTTTAATCTATAAAGGCTGAGAACTGGACCGTGCTAATTATATGCCCTAAATGCTAACGGTGTAAAAACCCAAAACAGCTAATTTTTTTAGAAACATATAATAGAGGGACAGAGAAACACAAAACTATGTGTATGGGGGGAAGAAACTAGTACATGGGCTTTAGAATTTGATGCTTTTCTGGCTTCACTTTATAGCGGAAACTCTTGGCATGCAAAGGGTTAATGGTTTGCAAACCCAGGATGAAAAAAGGGAGCAGACAAAGGGTCAAATGTAAAGTCTAGTTGGTGATTTAGACTGTGCAGTTTTCACCAGTAACTTTTTTTTGGATAGCATGCAGACAGAAGAATTTATTGATGCGTTTAAATGCTAGGCTTATAAAAATACCCGAGGATTGGTCTTTGGGGTTTTATGCACTCGTAAACGTTTCCTGATTACTTCTGGGAAGTTATCAGACATTTAACACTGCATTTATCTTACAGCGCAATGAAAACACATCTGTCTATTGTCTCGTTACCTGGTTTAATTGTAACCCCCCCTAACCCCCCCCCCCAGCCCCTGCTCCAGCATGCAGTTATCCTAACTCCAGTATGGCAGCAATGTCACTCTTTCACTTGTTAAGCGCTTTCAATTTGTAAATCTAATTGCTGTGAACATAAGTGATTTTTAGAGAAAATCTGTTTCATTTTCCATGTCTGCAATCTACAGCTTTGTTCCATAAAACATCTGCCTTTTAAGGACTCAAATATTAGTAAATATTGTGTTTTCATTTTTAATTGCTGCTGTGCGTGCTGAACTCGTTTACAGCTGGAAGAACCTGCAGTGCATCTCTTCGCAATCTGTTGGGGGCTTTCTTTGCTAACGAGAGTGATAAAATTAGCAGACAGCCCTTTCTAACTGCAGAATATACGCCAAGAAACCTTTAATGATCTCAACAAGAGTTCGGAATTTAGCAGATAAATACTCATTTTGTTACATGCAGATAACACATAATACAATAGTGAGAATTTTCCAAATCACCTCCAAACAAAATACTATTTTATTGCTAGTTTTATTTCCCCAGAAGACACAGAATAAATCACTTCGACTAAGTTTGCATATAACAGAATTCCTCAAGGGTTCTCCATCACCTTTACCCACCATAACTTTTGTGATTGGTATTAAACATACAAACGCAGCGCTTGAGTTTGAAAGTTTTAACCCCTTATGTGCCAGCAGGCATTAGACAGCATAACTAACCGACAATGGCCGCTCAGCTCTGCTCCTGAAATTGTTAGCTCATATATATATATATTGAAAAAAATGTCATGCTACATATTATTTTTAAGAATACTGATGTCACCATTTAATGCCCTCAGGGTACAAATAAAAGCCACTGAGATATAATTACTCTTTCCAAAAGAGAGTGCTGATATGAAAAGTATCCAAATCATGGTTATATTTTCCCAACTCCTGGTAACTTTTTTGCCAAATCTCAAAGTATTATATTTACACATTATTATATGAAAAGCTGGAAAGTTTAATTGACAGAGAAGACAACCCATAACAAAAAAGATTGAAGAGGCATCTTTCCTTTAAGTGTTGGGAATTGTATAGACTTTTAAGGCAATAACAGACTAAAATGCATTTCAATCGCTTTTTTGGCAGTCCTGTTGTTTCAGGTAAGAATAGGGAATTCATGTTTTATTGATTAATTTACACCTTAAACTGACAGTGTCAAGCTGAATATTATCTTTTGTATGTAGAATACTAATATTTAGTTCGTGATAGTTCGTGATTGTTAATACTGATTTAGTACTTAGATATAATAACTAGTAGATTGGTAGATTGGTGTACAGAATAACTCAATGGGGATGTAATACATTCCTAATTGAGAAAATACAACATAAGAAAGAAAAAAGCCATACAGCATTAAAGATTCTGTACCTCGCTATCTTTTTGTACATGAAATATAAATAAGATGATCATGCTTTATAATTTTATATAATGGGACATATATATAAATATAATTTTTTTTTAAAGAAATTGTTTAATTGTATATCGAGTATGGTACTTATTTTTCATATTAAATGTTTGTGTTTCTGTTTATTAATAAATATTTTTATTGGTATCATGTACTTATCAAGGGTTTCTTTGATTATGGGGTACGTTTAAAATTCATAAATAATAAACCAATCTATTAGAAATTAATACAAAGGTACCAATTTTACAGCTTTTGAAAGGGATAACCTGGATTACGATTCCAATTCCACAGCGCCATCTTCTGGAAATCATTCTCATAGCTGGGTAACAGGAATTAAGATTTATGCATAATTTCTTCCATGGGTTTCTTTTCATGGCCTTGTGCATTTTATTGCTAGATATTAATTATGTCTTCTAACTGTGCAGACTTCCAGAACAGCTCTTGCAGTGCATGGATGTATCACAATGTAACTAGAAACAATTAAAAAGGAAAAAGGAAAAAGGAAAATGTTTGCATTGTGGCCAGTACAGTGCAATCATTACTGATTTGTAGCAATTCTACAACCTGGCTCCCTAAAAGGGACAGGGTGGTAAGTGCTGAATCTGATGGGTATCAGTATCCTTCCTGTGGAAAACGATTCCCAAACAGGGTTAAAATGTGTTGCTGCAGTGAGAGAGACCATCCCGAACAATAAGACTTTCACTCCATACCATATATATATACATACATATATATATATATATATATATATATATATATATATATATACATATATATATATATATATATATATATATATATATATATATGTATATATATATATATATATATATATATATACAGTTGTGTGAAAAAGAAAGTACATCCTCTTAGAATTCTATGGTTTTACATATCAGGACATAATAACAATTATCTGTTCCTTAGCAGGCCTAAACATTAGGTAAATACAACCTCAGATGAACAACACATGACATATTACAGTATCACACACCTTATGATTTAATAGCTTGTAGAACCACCTTTAGCAGCAATAACTTGAACTAATCGTTTTCTGAACTTTATTAGTCTTTCACATTGTTCAGTGAGGGTTGCGGGCATTTGTTTAAGCACAGCTCTTTTTAGGTCCTGCCATAGCATTTCAATCAGATAATTTTCTACAATTGGTACCAAGTCACCAGGGTTGGCATTGCTATAAGAAGTTGCATAGGGGCATCAGTTGTATATGAGGCCCTTTAGAGTTATTAGGACCAGACTGGTAATCATGAGGTGGCCCTGGCACTTTCTGTCCAGCTGATGTAGGTGCATTTGAAGGCTGGATAATCTGGATCAGCAGATCAGGTGAGTATGGGGTGCAGATGACCAGTCCCCCCCCCCCGCAAATGCAAAGTACAGCCCTGAAAGTGAGACACATAATGATGGGCAAAAACTATGAGACATGGTAGAATGTAGCATTTTCTGGCTGTGAAAACAATTGTATGTCTTGTGCATTTATGGCCACATTGGTGTCACATGCATTGTGAAGCTTAGATCATGTAGCATACCGTACTTTTTACACCATAGCAAACTGCCTGCTTTTGACATGTGTGCTCCTGCGCGATTTACCAATAGCGACCAATAGTAAGAACAAATTCCAACTATTTCTCAAGCTATTGCTAAAACTTTAATTAATTTTATTCAACAACATGATTATACGTATACTATTGTTTAGTTTATACATAATTATTCATATTATGACTTGTGTTAAAGATGGATCCTTGATTAATCTTTTTTGCTTTCAGCCTCCACAATGGTAGAGTCATCCTGTCATCTGATTTTGGTCATACAGCATTGTGTCATGTCCCATAGACACTAAGGTTCTATGTCTGCTAATGTGCAGATATGTATCATTATATCAATTGTATATTATTATTTAGTATGGTCAGTTTCCAATGATGTATTTACCTTTTGGGCTACCCTAGAGTAGTGCCCCCAGTGCCCCCAGCTCTCAGAAATTACAGTATATAATGTGATATATTTGGATTTAACATGTCTTAAAGGCATGCAGGGCCTTTAATAAAATCTATGGAGGTTGTGCTGAGCCTGTACAGCTTCCATAGTGTAAACAGACCATTTGGAACTGTGCGTGGAACACGCAGTGGGGGGGTTGGGTGCTTGATTCTCCGAAAGGGTGATCTGCCCCCAGTTTTGTACCAGAGGATTGCTGTCCCCCTGGACCTGTCAGCCTTGGCCAGAATACTTCGCTGTCCGTATCAATATAAACAAAGCACCTGTACTAAAAACCCTCATTCCTTTCTTTAGCCCCCAATTCTGCAGAGAGCCAACACAAGTGGACCACCAGAGAAGACAGAAGAAAGTAGAAAATGAGAACAAGAAGTGGAGTGATGGAGAAGCAAAGACATGGAGAAGATTGGGAGACATTGACAGGGGGCATGTAAGAGAGCCTATGAGTGAGTGAGAGTGAAAAAAGCCCCATGAAATGCAAATGAAAATCAGGTGCTCATTGCTGTGTTTTTTTATTGGGGCAGCTCCTCGATTTTGGACAGTCTTACAAACTGACATATTTATATACAAATCTATTGATTGTTGTTTAGACTAGGTGTGGATTATCTGATTTTTGTATATAATCAACTGTGATCAGTTGTGAGGAAGTTCTATAAATTTCTAGGCTTTGATTGGAAACAAGTTTGTTTGGAATAAAACGTAGGTGGAATTTCCTCATTCAAAATGAGACAGATTCAGAAGTGGACAGATAAACTGAAAGTTATCATTTTTTAAGCTTGTTTTCCATCACAATTTATAAGAGGATTTCTATTCAACTATAGATTTATCTCTGGCATTGGATCCAACACCTAAAGTGGAACCAATATATGTATAAATGATATGGTTGCAACTGTATTTATTTACTCTTTTAGGTGTCATTGTAGAAATAACCCTTTTTTTCATAATAGTGTCTGTTTAATGATACTTAGCCAGTGTGAAGTGTATTATTATTTTATATACAGCCTACTTAAAAAGCATTATATTCCATATAGCCACCTAAAATAGTAAAAAAATAAAACTGAAATCATTTTGCTATTTATTGAGATTTATTTAGATTTAATACCAATGAACACACAAGAAAATAAATTATTTTGGGACATTATGCATATAATACAAACAGAATAGCTAATAATACTTATTACACACAACTACGTTGTGTTCACAAATCAAATATCCCTGTTTTGGATTGTTATTTAAAAAAGCAATAGTATTTACAAAATGTAATGTTGCAACACAACATTGATTAAAGATTTGATGTTATTCTAAAATGTATTAAATTCTCAGTTTAATCTTTGCTTTAGTGATGTTTCGGAAGCAGACTCAGATGTCTATGTGTCACATTTATATTTCAGAGAGTGTTCCTGGCAATATACACATACAGTAAAATGTCTACCTCGCACAGTCCTTTATGTGCTATCTTACTTTTATAGTCATTATAAAAAATTATTTATGGAAAAAAAACTTAAAGCGTTTTCATTTCTACTGGCTTTTGATGTAAATACGTGCTTCTTGGGCTATGGTGATCAATTGTAGTGAAAGTTCTATTTCAATATTTATAGAAGAGTTTATGTAAGGTTTGCTATAAAACGAGCTGGGTGTCGCTACCCAGTATTTAAAACAACATTTGTATTCTTAAAATTTATACAAAACATTGCTAGAATTGCAGCAAATAGTAATAGGTGGTGAGGTAGTAAGCAATAAAATATTTTTATTTTCATTTTTTTAAAACAGGATTTTTTTTGCGATTTGAGATGTTACACAGGTTTATCCATGTGTATCCAGTTACTGCAATGCATATCATTCAATTTCCATGCCAAAATACATTATCATTATAATGAAGGGTAGACAGGGTTGAGATTCCACCATTAAAGGTACCAGGGGCCCCAGCTTACCTGAGAAAAAGTGCCACGTAAGCCCCCTCTACAACCCCCGCACTCCAGATTAAAAATGTTATGCAGCTAATGCAAATCAAGAAGAAATGATCTAAATATATTAAGCCCCTGGGCAATCGGGAGAGAGTGTACATGGAGCCTTCACCCTTTTGTAGAAGGTCTGTCTGCTGCATTTTATGATCTTTAAGTACCATTACTGTAATGGCCTGGAAGTTCAGAGGAGGCCACTGGTTCTAGATTTAACTAGAATAGGCCATCTCAATGGATGTCACAGGTCAGGATCAGAGTCTGTCCTTGGCTAATTGGATATAACATGCTTGTCAGGTCCATCTATGCTGATGATGGTATCGCAGCCCCAGTCTTAACACCTCCCTGTGGATGGACACATTCATATGCACAAGTGCTATGGCAAAACTGATATCATTGAGGTTACCCGGACCCCTGTATGTATAACATGGTTGCATCTTTGTTTATGGAAGTTGGAACTGAAGTAGAACGGTGCTATTATGAAGGAATGTAAGCA
This sequence comes from Spea bombifrons, assembly GCF_027358695.1. NCBI lineage: Eukaryota > Metazoa > Chordata > Amphibia > Anura > Pelobatidae > Spea > Spea bombifrons. The sequence continues at coordinate 87,290,911 of NC_071091.1, read as the reverse complement.
CAGAATAAAACAGGACACTGCAAAACACTTTAGAGGAATTCCTGAAGAACAAATAATTACGAAAGTTTTAGTATCAGAATTCCTGGGAATAATTTAAACACTCATGGGATAGGCATAAAGCTATCCTGAATCTCAAACAGATCAAGGACTGATTTTGCTTTGAGCCCTTACATCAGGAAAAATGGGCAGATTTGGTGAGCCAAATGGTTCTTAGCTGCCGTCCAATTTTGTTTCTATATAACATAAAATTACTTAAGGTAGTGGCCCAAAATGTTTAAGATATAGCAGCCCAGAGGACAATTGATCTCTGCTCGCATAAACCTACTGTCCATTGTGGGAAAAGGTGGAATTACAAGCAAGAAATATACACCAGCACAAATCTCTGTGTCTTCTAGTAATGCAGGAAAACACCAGGCAAGCCTGGACATTCACACCAGGCAAAGTGCCAGGACAAATACTACTAACTACTAATAATAGTGTTTATGTAAAGCTAATACAGTCAGAATTAAAAGCCCCTAGCATTTTGTTACAAAGCAAGTATTAGCTTTGAATAAACTATATTGAATCAACACTAACACGGTAAGCAATATTCAAACATTAACACCAACCAGTACTCCAAATACAATTGTGTGTTAGTCTGCAAACGAACGGCATTAAACATTTTATCAATCTTTCTTTGCTTTAACCTTGATAAACATTAATGAATTTGGGCTCAACATAATTTAGGTTCTAATGAGCTCATTTCTTTTTCATGTAAGACTGTGGTCATTAAACATGTCATTCTTACTGGCTGAATACACAGTTTTTTTGTCCTTAATTAATACTCTATTATTAAGCTATTTAAACAGGCCTATACGATCTTTAAAGCCAGGACATTTAAAAAATATATAAAATCACAAAAAAATCAAAAAGAGACAAACCAAAAAACAATTAAAAAAAGAGAGTCATAATCGAATCTGCAATTCTACTATGAATAGTAGGAGTCCAACTTACAAAGGAAAGTTTTTTTTGTACAGAAAAGTACTGTAATTGGCTTCTAACTCTTCTTTCTAATGCACCATGCATTCCATTATATGTATACTTGCCCCTAGCTCACAGTTAACTACAGAGTGTATGTTACTATGTATTTCAGTCGTCACTTGTATATTTACCATTGCAGAAAATGTTTATTGTGTTAATTTGCTAAACAATTTATGTCACTGCAACTTTGCATCTACAAAGACAACCCCTAGAAGGTTTATCCAAACAGACTTGACGCTTTAAAATGCGTCGTCCTCTGCCGAGGGCCCCCTGCGTCTTCAGGACAGCAGGGCTTTGGAAGCAACTCTACATTTCCAAAGTCACATGCGCCCATCCGTAATAGAAGCGCGCGTCCGTGATGCTAGCAAGAAATAAGGGGGCGGAGCCTGCTGCTCCAGGTAGCACCGTGTTGAGGGCGGGTTTAAAGGGTTGCCTAGCCTTCTCTCCATCCTCTCCCTGACACAGTCTCTCCGGGAGGAGAGGGGGAGGAGTCACCTTGTGTTGACCCCAGAAGCAGTATAACGAGCCTCAATACCCTCAAGTCAGTGCTCAGTAGTGCTTCCGCTGCCTTCTAAGAGTTTGCCCATCCTACCAGTCAGGAGACGAAATTCATATTAGGACAGAACTTGCCAAAATTAGGGTACTTTGATGTAGTGCTTTGGGCTAAGCCATACTGTGTGGCGGAATCCTCAATATTTATGCTTTTAAATACTAGTTGCTGGTCTTTATTTTGTTGTGTGTACATTGTGTACAATGTGTGTGGTCATTTCAGCAGCACACTAGAATCAGAATTTTTAAGCATTTTTAGGGTGTTCTTCCCTTTCTGTATTTTTCATACATATCAGGAAAAGTTTAGTTTATTATGGGCAGACCCAGTTTCAATATGGCAGAAATCAATACAGGACAAACATTGGCACAACAATTTTAATTTTGCCTGAAATTGTTCTTTGTCCAGAGAAAATGTCTCACCTTCCCTTTACATTATTTTTTTTTTAAATACAGCAAGGCTACCTAAACGCTTGTTGCTGATGTCCCAGGTAACATTATAACCATACACAACAACTCTATTTTAGATTTAATAGGCTGAACTTAATGCTTGCCATATGTAATAGCAATGCTTGCATAAATCGCAAAGGACAAATTCGATAAAAACAAAAATGTTGCCTCCCATTCATTGACTGAGATAAAAAAAATTTTTTTTTTTTTATTTTTTTTTCCCATTGGAATCTATACAAGTCTTCCTTTACTTGTGATAGTTATCTACAGCATACCGTTTTTTTTTTTTTACAACGGGAACGTTGTACATTTCTTATATGTTATTACGGTATAAATGTTTCTTATATATTATTATTTAAAAATATTTCATCATGCATCACTAACAATATTTACAGCTGGTAAACAATATAGATGAAAGAGAGTTTTCTTTTCACTGCATTGCCAAAAATTCTCAAACAAACTGCAGGATTTTAGGTTGACATTGTGAAATCAAGATAGATGAATGGAGATTACTGACCATAGCATATTTGCATATTTATAACACATCTTATAATTTTACAGTAAGATTGAATGACTGGAATCCAGAGGGCATAGTCTACATCTGTTCTGAATGCGGTTTACTCATGCTAAATTGGGTGATTTTCACCAAAAATCTAATTTCAATACATATTTTAAATCTGCATTATTAAACTGTATTATATTGCAGCAAATATCTGCATGCGTTAGCCAGTGTAGATATGCAGCATCAAAATTAAAAGCAAGTGGATTTTATGGAGAGTGCAGATTATGGTATTTCAATGGTGCTTTTGAACATAATGCTCACAATAAATCTGTCGCAACCAGGAATCTATCGAGTCCCACAAGACGAATTGCAATGCAGGATTTCATGGTTTCCAAGATCAGCCATATCCTAGATGGATTTGTAATTATTGCTGTTTTATTGCATCAAACAAACGTATAATATTTTGAGTTAAACTCTAAGAACTCTAAGCAGTACACGTATAAATATTACAATAAAAACGGACTACATAATAAATATTTCGGCAATTAAGAAAGATGTATATTCTACAAACTATTTTATGTGTTTGTCTAATTATTTGACAATAATCCCCTTCTTTGTTTTGTAGGAGATATTAGGTAACAGCTAAACGGCAGATAATGGCTAAATATATATTTAAACTGGAAAGAAACATAATTCAGTACTGTGATGTTTATATATATATCAAATATATATTCAGACTGTCAAAGGAAATGTTGACACTAGACAAAAGGGCCAGCTATTTGAGCTTCTCTATCTATACATTACAAAGTGTTGTAACACAAAACTTGCAATTATTAGTGTTCTCCTTTTTGGCTTGTAATGGTGCCAAATCCGCTTATGCTGGTCTGCTACATGTGGCAAACAAATGACAAGGACCAGCATCATTAATAGAGATTCATAAGAACACACAAAACAGGCAATATTTGTTAAAAAGCAAGTTCAAACATCTTACCAATGCCATCTTTGTTTCCAAACAGCTCAACAGTGCCATCTTTGTCCCTGAACATCTTAACAATGTCATGTTTGTGCTCCAATAGCTCAACAGTACCATCGTTGTGCCCAAACAGCTTTCTGACATCTTTGTGGCCAAACAGTTTGTCTCTGACATCTTTGTCCCCAAACAGCTTAACAGTGCAATAGTTGTTCCCAAACAGCTTGTGTTTGCTATCTTTGTCCCAAGCAGGTTCCCTGTGTCATCTTTGTCCCCATACTTATCCCTGGTCATCTTTGGGGTGCACACACATAGTTACATAGTTATATAGGCTGAAAAAAGACATGCGTCCATCAAGTTCAGCCTTTCCTATATCTGTTAATTTGTTGCTGTTGATCCAAAAGAAGGCAAAAAGCCCCAGTTTCGCTCTTTCCAATTTTGCACTAACCAGGGAAAAAATTCCTTCTTGACCCCAAAATGGCAGTCAGATTTCTCCTTGGATCAATAAGCTGTTTCCCCATAATTAAAGATTATATCCCCGAATATTATGTTTTTCCAAGTATCCATCCAGTTGCTGTTTAAACGTCTGTACAGACTCCGATAAAACTACCTCTGCAGGCAGAGAATTCCACATCCTTATTGTCCTTACTGTAAAAAACCCTTTTTGGTAGCGAGCAGAATTCATGGTTCCATCAATTATGGCAAGTCAACCAGGTCTTAATTCAGTCTTAAAGCAGTCCCAGACCATCACACTACCACCACCGTGTTTGACTGTTGGTATGATGTTCTTATTGTGAAATGCTGTGTTAGCTTTATGCCAGATGTAACAGGACATATGTCTTCCAAATAGTTCAATCTTTGACTCCACAGAATATTATCCCAAATGTCTTTGGAATCATCAAGATGTCTCGTTGGGAAATATGGGGCAAGCCTTTGTTTTCTTTTTGGTCAGCAGTGGTTTTCGTCTTGCAACTCCATTTTTGCGCACTCTCTTTCTAATTGTAGAATCATGAACACTGACCTTAACTGAGGTTAGTGAGGCCTGCGGTTCTTTACATGTTAGTCTGGGTTCTTTTGTGACCTCCTGTAGTCATCGATGCACCGGCCACTCCTAGCAAAGTTCACCACTGTTCTAACTTTTCTCCATTTGTACAGAATGGCTCTCACCGTGATTCGCTGGAGTCACAGAGCCTTAGAAGTGGCTTTGTTACCCTTCCCAGATTGATAGATGTCAATGTTGTTTCGCATCTGTTCTTGAATTTCTCAACATACTTTTCTTACGTTTGGCTCATAAGCAAGAACATCATCTGGATCTTTAATTTTAAATTATATATGCATGTTGCTTTCATTTCTCCATCTGTGGGATAAATTTGTGGGTTTGCCAAGATGATATACATATGACTTTTCTTTAGTTTATTCTCTTATGTCTTACTTTTATTGTGTTCTCTGTGGGCCAACAACTCAGTTACTAACACCTCTGTAAAACCTCTAACAGCTCTTGGAAGCTTAAGAAAATTTTGAACCGTCATATTTGCACAAAGAAGGAGTATCAATGTTTTTTCCTCTACATCCAAATTATAAAAATAACATATCATCAAATAAAAATATGTCTCCCTCTAGCTATCCTCTCATGAAAGATCCAATTGTTACTCTACTGAAGCTCCATGATGTTTTTGGCAAAGCATGGCATGTTTTGGTTATTTTGGCATTGATGTGTATTTTGGTTACCGTAGCTTGAGGGTAACATAATCCAATCTCTCTGCCCCCACAGCATCCATTAAAGGGAAAACACCATATAGTTATACCTCAGATATATAGACATTAGCACTGAACACTAGATGTTTATGTTCTTTATTACTTTTATTATTGTTGTACATTCACTATGTTCAATTTACACACATCCTGCATACCTTGCTGATGTGATTTAAATACACCTGATGATCCAAAGTATATTTTATAGGTACCATATACACTCCTTCTGTGATTATCTGTAACTTGTAACTTGTATCATGTAACTTTTTAAAACACCTAATTAAAAGATTGTCAGGGAGCCTGTCTTGTTGCAATAAAACTTACTGAAGAAAAGTACAGAAGGTGGGAGGTTGTGTCTGTTACCCACAGCAAACATTTCCCTTTGCGTGTGGTTCAGTAACATTGCTTTGTTGACTGCTAGAGACTCGGACTGGGGAGAAAGTGCTAATTTGCAAATCATGTTGAAGAGAAGCAATATATCTATCTAAATTGACACCCAAATGAGAGCGCTCAGGATATTACTCACATTAAAAATACTTTTCCAACATTACAAGGAGACCCATCATTTCCATTTAACACCATACTCTAAATTTAATATTGACTTAACTTTAGATGTATGGTGTCTTTTTCATTGATGCCATATTCACTAACGGTTAAGGCTAGCTGGCAATAATTAGCAGAACATAGTGCTAAGCAAGCAGTCTCTATGTCATAGAATTTGACCTTGTGAGGATAATGAGACACAAAGAATTCACAACAGATGAAAGCCAAGAACACCTACTTTATCTAGTGACAGCCAGGGAACACCTTCATGCTCAATAAATTTTTGCTAATGAGACAAGATGGGGTAAGATGGTAAAATAGAAGTAACTGGTAACATTTTTTTCAGATTAATGATCTATAACTTAGCTAGGAGCTGTAGAATTGTCACTTTAGTTTAAAGCAATAATATAAGCCCATGAGAAAAGAGACATATCAATAGGCCTTTAAACGCATTTTTGAAATGAAAAAATCGATTAGATTTGCTACAAAAATTAAGCGAATAGAGGTAACATTTTTGTTTGCATTAATGCCTCACTTAACCATTTTATTGCATGGTATATGAAACATACTGTAAAAAAGAACCGACATATCCTTCTCGTGTAGCTATCTATGGAAATACAAGTAAGAAGACAGAGCTAAAAAAACAATCCTAAAGTTGTAGTTAAAATGTTATTTGGAACAAGTACAAATGAAGTCTTTAGTTGGCACCTTTTACTGGGTCAACATAGAAATTGTGTAAAGTTCTTTAAGCTTTGGGGAACTCAAAGGTCTCTTCCAAAAAAAACCCCAAAGAATTATATTATTGGACCTTAGTCCACAGATTATGAATCAGTAGTAAAACTGCAAATGAAAAATAATTTATATGTCTCACTAAGAGTATACAGTGGCACATTTTGGCTTAGCACTGCCCTAGACATGACCCATAGTAGTTCCCTATCAGTCTCCTACCAACTACTTCTATGGCCCGGGTAGTTTGTGCAAAGCTCCAGGCTATGGTGCCATGGTGTATCTTAAGGACTTGTGTCGATGAGTTAGTTTGGTAAGGAGGCTGTGCTGGCTAGACACAGTCCCACCTAACGTATATATGTGCCAGTTTAAGGGTGGGCTGGCACCATCTGACACTGGGGGGAGGTACAGCTGAGTGGCCCCCTGCCAACCCCAGGTAACTTAAACATGCACTAACACACACTGACCATAACACACATTCCCATTTACAAACACTTACCCATGCACACTAACACATACACACACTGATTCTTAACACAAAACCACTCCATTCCACATCAGTCTATTAATAAGACATCACACTCTCACCTTGCCTGGAGCCTTCCTTGGAACGTTGCACTGTCCTTAGCATTTGTCATTTGGGTGTCTATTTAGATGGATATATTGCTTCTCTTTAACATCATTTGCACATTAGCACTTTCTCTCCAGTCCATGTCACTTTGTAGCAGCCAAAAAGAAATGGTACTGAACCACATGCAATGCTTACAAAGAAAATTGTTTGCTGAGCGTAACAGACACAACCTCCCACGTTCTGTATTTTCCATCAGTAAGTTTTATTGCAACAAGGTAGGCTCCCTTCCAATCTTGTAATTTTGTATTTTAAAAAGTTAAATAAAAAAATCAACATAAATCATAATAATGGAAAGCCAAAGAGTAATAGAAGGAGTGTATATTGCACCTATAAAATATACTTGTGAATGATCAGTTATATATACCACAAATCACATCTGCAAGGTACCACATAGTATTCCAACCTCCTCTGGTGGGGTAAGTCAGTTTGGTCCTGTTTAAAGATTTTTAGACCTGCTCATTGGGCAATTGCCCCTCTGCAGTGGTGTGTTTGGGAGCCTGATCACCCAATCGGATAATCTACCCCTGGTTATGTGGCAAAGGGGAGTATACACATGCAAATTCTAGGCAGAGACATGCAGATAAAGACACAAGGTTATGTCACTGTGACCGTTAAAAAGTAGCACACCTTGTCTGCAAGTCTCCTACTAAAACCATGAGAGTGCTTTGGAAAGTGCACTTTTGTGAACTCACAGCAGGTTGTTTTTAGGCATGTATGTATATTTAGACGATACATAGACAGAAACGAGTCATACACAAATATGCTAAGAAAATACTACATCCATTTCAATAACCTGTCCAAACCTTAATTGGTTTTAATGGAGGTGAGTTAAGGATTGCTTGTGATTCAATCACCTGCCAAAATTTGCAGGGAGAGAACACAGGCAATGACCGCTAAAAAGTTACAATGAAATCTACTGGAATCATCCGTATTTAAGGGATTCAGCAGGGTCGACTGAAACATAGTACATGGAGATATCATATATTTTTTTAACTTTCAACTTTCCAAACTGTATTACCAGAAGGCACGACTACTTGCACTGTGGGTCGTAGCATTAAAGCATTTAGTGGTTTTAGCCTTAATACACCCTTCAGGCTACCTCATGGCTACTACACTTAGTTGGGGCTGTATCCACAGGAGTAAACATGGAGTCTCAAACCCCATTGATTGACTTAATCACATGACCTCCAGCTCATGCCTCTTACTGTTCACTACTGTCATGTCCTAGGAATGCTGCATACAATATGTGAGAGTCATGTGTGTTTCTGTGTTAAATGCAAAGATCCATACAGCGCAACACACTGAGCATAAAGGGGGGCACCATGACCAGGCCTGACCCTGAGGATCACATAAGACCTCTATAGGGTTTGCCAGGACCAGGTAAGGGATTCCCCAGTGAAGGGGGAACGGTGAATTTCTTCTTCTATGTTCGTGGAGATGCAGGTGGAGGAAGCATGTGCCCGTGGTGATGAAATAGGACTAGTGATGAGTCTTCATGAGAAAATACAATGAGAGCCCCATCTAGTGACTTAAACAGGACGCCAGAGGAAAACACAATTATAGGAGTAGCAGTGAGTCTTCCTTGGGTCAGGCAGCACAGGGGCTACCTAGTGGCTTGCACAGAAGAGCAGAGAGCTGAGCCTCTGGATGGCTCCTTCAGAGTCAGGGAAAGAAGAACATTTTACATGCCCAGGGTCTTCACCAGAATCTGTGCATGGCCAGCGGCTTACTGACCACGGCCTAGGCTATTCGAGCTTTCGACATATCTTCTATTAGTGGAAGGTTTTATTGGTCAGTAATAGTCAGTTTTATGAGGGTCCTGTAATCGATACACACCCAGAGACATTATTTTTGCAGAAACCTACAATGGGAGAGGCATAGGGGCACTGGGATTCATGAATTACCTCTGTTTCCTCCATTTGATGAAAATGCCCCTCACATCCTCAACATCTCCACTGGGTTGGGATTTTTCTCGGAAAGCTGTTGAATCTGATAGCTGGATGGCATGTGTGGCACACTTGGGACAGCCAACATGCATCTCTTCCCTAGAGAATACTTGCCCCCTTTTGTCCCTTGCCATTCTTGGGTAGTGGGGAGTCATCCAGATTGAAAGTCAGGGGAAGCCACAACTGAAAACACTTGATCCAGTAAGTAAATAACCGCAAGGTCCTGATGGCAACCAATCCTGATTTCTGTTGTGTACTAATACAAGGAAAGCTTGGCCCAGATGGGGGTGATGTGAGTTACTGTGTTAAATGTAAAGATCCATGCAGTGCTAAGCATATTATCTGTAATACAGAAGGCACTATATATATATATATATATATATATATATATATATTTATGCTACCGTTCAAAAGTATGGAGTCAGTTAAATACGTCCAAGGAAAGCAAACGTTGTGCATTAAAATAACATCATATGGGTTAGAAATAGTGTAGACTTCATTAATGTTGTATTCAATCCACAAAAGTAAGTGGCACTTGTAAAGTGAAATCAGTCCGCTCTTTCGGTAGTGATATAAATCTCTTTATCATTAATCAACCATTAAAAAGTACGCTGAGCCAGACACGCTTAACGTTGTTAATGTTGTAAATTACTACTGTAGCTGGAAACAGCTGAATTTTAAAGGTATATCTCACTCTGTGTGATTAGCTAATCTAACGTTATGTTAGCTAATTCAAGTTTAAGTTTAAAAGGGACATTTTGAATTAGAAAACCCTTTTGCAATTATATTAGCACAGCTCACAATTTCCTTGTTTTCCATGAAAAAGGCTTAGTGACCCTAAACTTTGTAACGGTAGTAAATGTATATAACGTATATATTACTTATATTTAGCTACTAATCACGCATGTATGCAAAACAGTTGTTAAATAAGCATGAAACTAACGTGTTGGATTTTATTTTGTATATATAAGATTGTATAAATAGTACCTTTTATGGGACTTTCCCTTTACATATATCTATATCTTTCTATATACCTATAGATTTTATTCTTGTATCAATGTGGGAACCTCTCTCATTATATTTTAGAATACTTATATGCATTCAAATGATTGTGCTGTAAATATTTATACAAATGGTTTGACATCTGCTTCCCAGTCTTTCTTCTGTATATAACAGAATGGTGAGCGGCCTGTGGGCAGTATGAGATCTTCATGTACATGGCCATCTGTGCCATTTTAGCTTCATTTAAGCCAAGTAGTTACAGAACTGATACTCTGACAGCTTTTTATGATTCGTATAAAGACTAGATAGGCTGCAAGTAATTGTGGATACACTACTATAAAAGTAGCTGTGAATATACTTTTTATTATGTAACTATTTTTTGCCACGTCTTACTAATACGTCCAATATGACTGTTTGGACCTTTTATTATTCAATGATTTAAATTGTTAACTGACATTTCAAATACTGAACTAGGATTGTATTTTGTGACAATCACGTTTCATTGATTGGACTCCAGGTTTGCTAACGCCTGACTCCAATCAGCTTTTGTTGAAATGATTAACCTAGGGTTTCATAAACTTTTTCCAACCCACGCTGTGAATGTTTGTTATGATATATCCAGTATGGACAAGAAGAATACAATAATTTGTGTGTTATTAGTGATTGTGAATTATTGTAACTTAGATGAAGATCATATTATATGATATATAAGGGGGTCCCTGGGGAGGAGGATCTGGAGAGCAGAGTGGGCCAGTTCTCCAACAGCACTAATTGCTGTTAAATCCAGTCCAGAGCTTGTACATATGCCTCACTGGTGTGGACTAATTGGGCCTTACCTAGGGCTGATAAATTAGCAGACAATGTGTAAAAACGGATCAGCATGATGCAGCAGAGAGAAGCCATTATTATACTAGCTAGGAGAGCTAATGGACTGAGGAGTGGTTTATTTGTGTTTTGTTTTTTCCTGGGTTTATTTACCCTAGATGACTGTGGTTACTAACAAGATCCCCAGCAAAAATCCTAACGTCAAAAGGGAGATTTATATATATAACAAGGACTTAAGACATCATCTGTATGATTGCATCCTTTTTCTTGTAGGCGTTCTATAAAGACCCTTCTGGAGAGAGACAGGGTGTATCACAGGACTTGAGCCATCTGGCTGGGCTTGCCCCCTGGCAAGCCCCTCCATCTACAGTATGAATTTATGTTTTGAGAAAAACTTGTTTTGTGGACTAACATTTCTGAAAGAGATTATAGTTCCAATAAAATGATGGATCCCCTTTACATTTTGAGGACTAAAGGCTCTTAAATTAGCATCTGCTCTTATGTTATTTACTGAACCCTGTAAGATGCAAGCTTGCATCAAAAAGACTTCTAAAGATTAGCTGCAGAACTAATATTTCCATCTACACTGTTGTTATGTCTGTGAGTTTTGTTAGATATGCTCAGGGCCAGACTGGCTTACTAGGACACCAGGAAGTTTCCCAGTGGGCTGCCTGCCTTGGGGCTGGTCTGGAAGCTCAACCACATGCATAGCTATGTATTATGAGAGATGGCGTGCAGACAGTGTTAAGTTGCTTTATTATGAGAGAGAACGGATGTATCATCACCTGGCCTCTTTAATGCTGGAGTTCAAAACTTCCATCGCCTGTAAAATACTTACTGGCAATATCTATGTTAACATTATTATTTTCCATATAATAAGTGGTGGGCAATTTAATAACTGTTGTGGAATGTTTATATACATACCTGTGTTCCCACTGATGTTATGAATCTGGATGGTCTTCACAGAAATAATGAGATGCTATGACTTGGAATATGAAAGCGAGTGACTGAGTTGAGTGTGTATGGTGAGATGTGTGATGTGACTAATTGTGTATGTTAGCCTAGAAGTGATATTTGTGTTTGAGATCTCATCAGACTTAGTTCAGTATAAGAGAACATCTTTTTAAGATTTTGTGGTGTAAAAAGAAGATAGTGGTGTATTTATAAAGAGGCTAAACGAGCACAAATATAGTATGTTCTTTACAATAATGCAATACTACAATGGCCTATGATTAAGAGCTCTGTGTTGCTTGAAACAGGTAAGGCATGTGTTCCCTGCCTCGGCTGTCACACCAGTGTTCTTGTGGCTTTATGCAATAAATACAGTTATTCTCAGTACCCTGGTTCTTCGTAGTTTAGGGATTATATTTGATTATTTTAGGGCTGTTTTTTCAAAAGAGCTGATGATGTTTCATAATGCTCTTTTAGTTATAAATCGTAGTATTTTAGAATAGTAGCTTTAAACTCATAAAATATCTCATGTCAGATTGTGTAAAGATTATTTAAATAAATAACTAAAGCCACATAGTTTAGTTAGTTTTTTGTGTAAAGGATGATCAACAATGCCTATTATCCGTGTGGATGGTTATGTAATACCTTTCTTTATGTGGTTTGAATTTCTTTTAATAACTTTGTTGGCCTATGAGAGATTTGCAATGAGAAAAGTACATACGCCAGCAAACAATAATATGCCACTAGATGGCGCCATTTGATAATGTTTTGAATTATAATAGCTCAGTGGATGCTATTATTTTTAAAATAAATTTGGTACCCACGTAATTGTAGCATGTAAATATTTACATAAACTATTTTGTGTTTTAAATCATAGGTGATTTAAGCTTATAGTTTTTAATATAAATAAAAATAATAATTATTTATATAAAATGTATGAAACATGGGCTATTGAAAAGACAATTGCAAAAAGTGAAGATGTTTTGTTTGCTCTATAAACCTTTTTTTTTATATATATATCTAGCATTTTAAAAAATACCTGGTATTACTCAAAGTCTGTATCCTCAATTAGACTAAAACAGATAAAGTGTATTTCAATTAGTGGCATGCTAATCATGAAAATATTTTAGGGATCCTCAAACAAACAAAAAGCTTATCTCTAATAATTTAAAAGGAATCATATATTACCAAATCATCTGGTAAAGAGGCACACTGAGATGGGAATGTGTGACATAATGAACATTATGATTGGCAGGAAACAATAACACAGAAAACCAGTGCAGTTTCAGATACACAGAGAGGAATATAAAGAGAGAGACAGGTGTGCCATAGAGACAAATAGCTTCAGATGTAAGATGAGTAACTTCATTCCATCTATGTTGTTAGCATGGGTCAGTTGTAAAAATATGTATTCAAAAAAATATGTCAATAACCTAGTTTTTAAAAACGATGTGTTGATAAAAAGAAATTATTACTAAAGCAGATAACCCCATTCCCTATAGATTCTAAGCTTGCAAGCAGGTACCTCTTTACCTAATGTATCGGTTTGTCTTAGTCTGTTAATTCTTTTTTTGTCAGATTAATATATTTTGTATGAAACGGTACGAAATTATTGGTGCTATTTAACCCCTTAATGACAAAGCCCGTAAATGTACGGGCTCAAAATTCATTGTTTTCAATGGGCTTTGGGACCGCCCATTGTCCTTAACGGGATAAATTAAAAGTAATAATATAATAACAATAAAAATAACCAAAGCTTTGTGCATTTACACCATTTGGCCACATGGTGGTGATACGTAACCATGTAATAAACCCAAATGTAGTATGTTATTTACAGTTACGTATTTCTTTTTCTTTTTCTTACTGCTAAATGGAGACATGTAATCTTACATCTACCCTCTCCCCACCCCTTCTCACTATCTACCCTCTCCCTACCCCCCCTTTCTCACTATCTACCCTCTCCCTACCCCCCTTCTCACTATCTTCCCTCTCCCTACCCCCTTCTCACTATTTACCCTCTCCCTACCGCCTCTCCCTACCCCCCTTTGTAGGTCGCTTATCGTGCAGTCCTGTGGTGGGGGCGCGAGGCCTCTGTCTCGGTGTTCTGCCACGGTGCGCACGGCTTCACGGCTTCATATGCCGTGACACCCGAGACAGCTGCCTCACGCTCCCACCACTGCAGTTGGGGCAGCGCTGAGGCAGGCGGCGGCGGCAGCGGTAGGGAGCAGAGGAGACAGAAGGGCCCTGGGGTTCTGCCAGTCAGGGGGGCCCAAGGGTTGCCGAGCGGTCATTTTCAGCAACCGCTCGGCACCCCCTGGGCCCCCTGACTGGCAGAACTCCAGGGCCCGGTCGCAGTCGCAACCCCTGTGACGCCGGTAGTTCCGCCACTGCTAATATCCATATAACTTCTGCTTTTGAGACGCCCAATCTTTGCCAAAGCATTACATTGTTTTTCATCTGTGCTTGTTTGTGACATAGGTTACTAGCACGCTGAATATGTGCTGAAAAATTACATATTTGGTAGGAAACCACAAACAGCAAACTGATGCATACTTTCATAGTATTGATTGTCCACGTTCTCATTGCTACAAAGACTTGCTCATGTGTGTGCATTTGTACAGTATACACGACTGGCGAAGAAAGAGGGGCATCAAGTGTGTGTGACTGTGTGTTGGTGTATGTCTTGGTATTTACATTAGTGTCTGTTTGGGTATGTATGTTAATGTATGCATGTGTGTGTCTGACTTGGTATGTTTAATGAGTCTGGGTATGTTAGTATTTGTGTGTCTGGGTATGTTTGTGTGTTTCTGTGAGGGGGGTATTTTAGTTTGTGAAGAAATGTCTTTGGTTATGTTACTATTTGTGTGACTAGTTGTGTTTGGGTATTTGGGTATGTCAGTATCTGTGTTAGTTCTGAGTTTCTGAATGTTGGTGTGGGTGTCTGGGTGCGTGCGTTGTGCGAGTGTCTGGATATGTGTCAGTGTGAGTGCCCCTCGCATGGTCAGGCTCTGGATACTCCCTTGATATACACAGTATTTTCCTTGAGACAACTATCTACATGCTCTTCTCAAGCAGAATATGGAGCATGCCTTATTTTTTTAAGAATAGAATAATTCATCCATGGTTATTCACTTGCTTCAGTAAGCCCTTTTACTGTTTTCATTTTTTCATTAAGAAAGGCAGTTGTGGTATAAACTTATTAAATTCATTATTTGTTAAAAAGGAGCAAACCTTACAACGTTCTCCTGCAAGAAAAGCTGGATGTGCCCTGTATTGCTCAAACAGTAAGATGACCATACCTTGGAACTTCTGGTCTCTGGCTACCAGGGCTCTTCCCTTGCGGGACACGGCCAGGACTGCCCACTGAGGTCAGCGGGCATTCTCGTGACGTCGGTAGGAGGTCCCCTTGACGTTGGTGCATTCCCACTGACGCCAGTGGAAGGTCCCGCTGACATCGGGGGCTGTCCCGCTGACGGCAGCAGGAAAAACCCCATTTTAAAGGGAAAATGGGCAGGGAGCGGAGGGTTCGGGTCTTCGGGTATTTGGGAGAAGTGGTGCTTCACCCGGGAATCTCCGGATCAAACCCAGAGAGTTCCCAGGTATGAAGATGACTCACTGATTTAACTATGCAACATACAGGGTCACCCAAGTAGCTTTTGCAGAAGAAGCTAACTGAAGTAAGCCTTTTGTAATATATAGAAAGGCTGGTAACACAACTCTTTCCAGGACCCTTTTATTTTATCTTCTGCTATAGTGAATCTCGCTATCTTAAGCCTTACTTCTTGTCTCTGTGTGTCTTTAAAACTAGGAAAATTGATTTAGCTGTTTTGTCCATAAGAAGAGAAGATGGAGTCTCTAGTCAAAGTTGATGACTCTTATTGGGTCAAAATAAAACAAAAAATATGTAACATCACATAAATGTTTGGGACCTCAGGGGTCTCTTCTCTCATCCCATCTGTAGAAGAGACCTAAATCTTATGTGACAGTACAAAGACTACATTTATCTTTATCATGTCCTATGTCTCTCTTTTCACATCATTTCTATCTAATTACTAGACTTGGGTTTGGACGAATATATAAGTACATTCTTTGTGTTTGTTTTTTTCAAATTTTTTTGCCGATTTTTGCAGAAGGAGTCAATACGGGGTTAACGTGGTACGCACTACGCAGCAGCTTTGGTGCCAGGATTTTAAAGGTCCGTACGAGAAAGTCTATTGGTCAGCTTGTACAGACTTTTAAAATCCTGGTGCTAAAACAACCAATAGAGTCACTTGTACGGACCTTTAGTTCTTGGAGCAGGGAGACCCTGGTTTACCCAGGCCAAGTTCCGCCGTCAGATGTTAAAGGGCCGTGCGAGCGACTCCATTGGTCGCCTGCAGGGGCCTCTTCTGGCATCAACCAATTTTTTGATGCTAAAGGAGGCCCTTGCCAGTGACCAATAGAGTCGCTTTTATGGACCTTAACTCCTGATGGCTAACCTATGGATTTCCGCTCCTGTTATCTACGCAGCATCGCAAGGGTCTTACGTCCATAAGGATTATTTGGATCAGTTTATCCCATCAAACCATATATTTCTGAAAATGAAACACCCCAGGGTGTTTTTAACTCTTTTTGTGGCAGGATCTTTGGAAAGATCCTTTTTTATTTAATTTTTTTGGACATATTTTCTTTGAATTGGATGATTTCCCTTATGATGTCATGGTGACATCACTGGGGTATTTTTTTTTACATTTTATTACATTTTTATTTATTTTTTAACTATTATTACATTTTCAATTTTTTTATATATTTTTTAGTTTATTTCACTCATCACATAGTGATTAGTGAGCTGGAAGGACCCTCTGGAAACTCTTTTATTTTTCAAGGGCACCACCATCTTGTTAGAGGCAGAATGTCTCTAACAGGTAGCCGCTTGAAATGCTCCTAGGAGCTATCTAACAGGACCCCTGACTTTTTTGTGTCACTGAATGCCTCTATACAGACCCACTTAAGCAACACTGGCTGAGCTTAGGAGACGATCATTGATAGACTCCTAAGTACTTTTTTTAGGTGCAACCATAATCGAAAGTCATATAGCCTTTTGTTATGGTGAATACGACCACTCCTAGGAGCGCTTGTACAGGGCCCCTGCATTTTGTTTATTTTGCTGGATGTTGAGACATTGCAGCGACACCAGCTGAGTGAAGAAAGCAATTGATTGGTTTCTACACGAGTTTAACCCCATGACTTGCCTGGCATGTCAATTGTCGTCAAGGGGTTAAAATTTGTAGGTTGCAAACAATGGCAACAAGATGAATGTCATGTCCTTGCCTCACTCTGGTTTATGCTGTGTATATTCTCACCCTTACAAAAAGAAAAATTTACTTCTGGCGTATTAAGGCTATCTGTACCTCCACCATCTGGCGGTACCAAGGCAAAGTCAGTGAGCAGTACAGAAAAATGCATGCTGCCTTGCAAAACCTGGATGCTGAATGGATACTACGGATCTTGCCTTGTGTAGGACGGTTCATGGCATGTAAGAATTAGATAACACGTGTAGTGTATAGTGTCCTCATGGAGTGTTTAAAGCGGGCTGAAACAACTAATCGACTAAATCAATAATAATCGATAATGAAAATTGTTGTCAAAGTGTAGAAGACATGCCAGACTGCAGGCTGCTGTAAGGTATGTATTAACTCCCTCCTACCCTTCGGTCTGATGTGGCGCCCAGTCTCTCTTTCTTATCCTATCATTAACCTCGGTCGCTTGCTTAAACCCCTCCCCTCTCCAGTCTGCAAAAATAAATAAACTCCCCCTCCCTTCTACCCTTCGTGCTAGGCGGTTCGATTCGCCTGTTCCACCTATTAACACCCTCCCACTCTATGGTCTGCAAATAAAATAAACTTCCTGTCCCTTCCACCCTCCTGTCTGATTCGGTCCCCCGTTTCCCACATTAACTCCCTCTCACCATCCAGTCTGGAAACTAACATTAACCTCCCACCCAGCCTTTGGTCTGATTTGGTCCCTAGTCTCTCTCTCTCATCCCCTCATTGTCTCCCCCGATCTCCTCAGTAACCCACCCCCACCCTCTGGCATGGAAATTAAGTAGAATTATCTACCTCCCACCCTTCACTCTGATCAGATCCTCAGTCTCTCTTTCTCTCATCCCATCATTAACTCTCCCAATCCTCTCATTAACCCCCTCCCACACTCCGGTCCACAAATTACATAAACTCCCTCCCACCCTTCCGTCTGATCAGTTCCTCAGTCTCTCTTTCTCTCATCCCATCATTAATGCCTGTTATCCCCTCATTAAACTCTTCCCACTCTTCGGTCTGCAAGTAAAATAAACTTCCACCCACCCTTCTATCTGATCCAGTCTCTCTCTCATCCCCTCATTGACCATCTCCCACCCGCCGGTCTGCAAATAAAATAAACTCCCTCCCACTCTTCAGTCTGGTGCGGTCCCCAGTTCGGTGTAACTATGTAATCTATGGAAGCAAAGGTGTCAGGAACCCAGGATTTCAAGAGTGAGATGTGGAAGACAGGATGAATACAATATGTTTCTGGTAGTTGAAGGCGTTTTGTGGCGTTACCAACTTTTTGAAGAATTGTAAAAGGACCAACAGACCTAGGACCAAGTTTCTTGGTAGGACAGGAGAGTCTGAGATGGAAAGTAGAAAGTCATACTTTGTCTCCTGGCTGGTAAGAAGGGATTGGAGCGCAGTGACAACCGGCAAACGGCTTGTATCTATCTTGCTCTTTCTGTCGGTTTCCATGAATAATACTATGTGATTGTATGAGTTGCTGAGGTTGTTTGGTCACCTCTGGTACAGAACAGGGTATAGATGTACCTGGGAGCATGACTGGATTGAACCGGTTTAAATAGGAGAATAACCAGTAGATGTATGTATTTGGGTATTGTAGGCATATTCTGCCATAGGTAAATTTGATTCCAATCATCTTGCAATAAAATCACAAAACTTAAATATTGTTCTTTATTATACAAAAGGCATGCCAAAATCTCAAGGTAATCTGAGTACCATGGTCTGAGGTGATAGTGTTGGGAAGATTTCTCTAGTTGAAAGATTTCTTTGATGCCTTTACACATACCTGCCCATAAACACACATATACTGCCCTTACACACACCTACCCATAAGCACACATATACACATACACTGCCCTTACACACAACTGCTCATATACACTGCCTTTACACATATCTGCCTTTACACACACCTGCCCATAAACACGCATATACACAAATACACTGCCCTTACACATAACTGCCCATAAACACACATACACTGCCCTTACATACAACTGCTCATATACACTGCCTTTACACACACACATCTGCCCATAAACACACATACACACATGCACTTCCTTTACACACCTCTGCCTCTACACACTCTTACCTATAAACACACATATACACATACACTGCCCTTACACGCACCTGCCCATAAACACACATATACACATACACTGCCCTTACACACAACTGCTCATATACACTGCCCTTACACGCACCTGCCCATAAACACACACATACACTGTCTTTACACACACCTGCCCATAAACACACATATACCCATATGCTGCCCTTACACACAACTGCTCATATACGCTGCCTTTACACATACCTGCCCATAAACACACATATACACATATACACTTCCTTTACACACCTCTGCCTCTACACAATCCTGCCTATTAACACGCACATACATATACACTGCCCTTACACAAGACTGCCCATATACACTGCCTTTACAGATACCTGATAAATACACACTTACACACACCAGCCCATAAACATGCAGATACACATACACTGCCCTTACACACGACTGTCCACACACACAGCCTTTACACACAGCTGCCTATAAATACAAATACACTGCCCCTACACACAACTGCCGATAAACACACATATACACATACACTGCCCTTACACACACCTGCCCATACGCGCTGCCTTTACACACACCTGCCCATTAACATGCATATACACATACACTGCCTTTACACACACCTGCCCATAAACACACATATGCACTGCCTTTACACACACCTGCCCATAAACATGCATATACACATACACTGCCCTTAAACACCCCTTCCTTTACACACACATATACACACACACACACCAGCTTACAAACACACATCTCTTACCTTTCTGATATTCCATCCTTCTCTTCAACTTTTGGAGCCCAAGGTCTGTCACTCCAAGCTTCTGATTTAGTGCTCCCTCATCACTATGCGTCAGCTATTGATGCAGAGCACGGGGGTATGATGTCATATCCTGGCGCTCGGCATCAATTGCTGGCGCGTAGTGATTAGGGAGCACAGAACCAGTGACAGACCTCGCGCTCCCTAATGTTGTGCCAGTCAGAAGGAGGTTGTGATCCCCCCAACCAGTCCTGCGTCTGCTGATCGGACGGCTGTGCGACCCCTCGCAGTGGCACTTGAGGCAAGAGCTTTTCTCATCTCACCCTTCCTATGGCCCTGGCAAAACAAAATAAGAACCTCAAGGATTTCTGTTCTGAGATATGGACACAATAATAAAAAGGGACTTATATTAAAAAGAAGATAATGCTGTGGTTTACAAAATTCTGTATGTAAACATAAATCAGAGGGTACAAAGGGTTGATGGTGAATGCCTTTTACAAGTTTGGAGATTTTTATAATCAGATATTCCCTTATTCTCAACATTACCGCATAATCTAATTTCGTGTACTTTTTGTATTTTCCTAATTGTTTATTTTAAGCAACCATTTGTTAATCCAATATATTTCATATATTTCACTAACTAGCACTCACTTTTCTGTGTCAAGGTTGATTAGTCAACATCTTCTAGTTTTTATAAAAGACAAATTAAAAATTAACTTCCTACAGAAAGCATGTTCTTATATTTTATAAGACTACACGGACTCTCCAGATGCACTTGACATTAATGACTTGCACTTGTGGATTCATACACTTTAACTCCTACTGGGCCAGACTATTTCCTATTATTTAGAGTATTCACCCTTTTTTGAAGGAACCTAATGTTATCACGTGTTATGCATGAAGGAGGGAAGGATAAGGGAAGTGTCTCCAACATAGTGCAACAGATAAGGAAGTACCATAGCCACCAGACTGCATAAAAACTTAATGTATAACATGTAGATAATTTAGAGGTGGATTCACTACACTGGAAGTTTTCAGTTGAGGTAAATACCGGTATTTCAAGTGACTGAATTATCTATGCATTTTGAAAATACAATCTCAAAAAGCTTAAAAATTATTATGCAGTGATGTCACTGTCAGGGGAAACAATTACTACCACAAACTTTGACAAAGGCTTGTGATAAAATTAGTGCAGAACATAATAACAATCATATGTTCCTTAGCAGGTCTAAAGCCACACATGGCTTCTCCATTTAGGCTTTATTTTTGTTAAATCTGAGGTTCAGACCTGCTAACAGACGAGTGTTATTGTGTCCTAATATGTAAGGGTACTTTCTTTTTTCACATGACTAAATAATCTATATATGTATATTTCTTTTTATAACATCACTGCCTCTGTAACCAACTTTGAACTTTGTAAACATTAAATGAACAAAGATCTACATTAGAGTTAGATTAGGGAAGAGTGTATATAAAAGGACACCAGTGTTTGTTGAAAATCTCATTAAAGTCGTAGAAGCTTCTTGGACAACGTCTGTATGTTGATAAACTATTTGTGAAACAGATCGTAAGATTATTATACAGGGCATAATAATTTCAGTAGAACTATTGGTCATATTTATTAAAGACTTTTTGTCAATCGCTCTGAGAAAGGTTTGTGCTTTTATTTTCTTCACCACAAAAAATCATATGCACCAGGTTGTCCTATTGGATGTAATCTTTATGTGACCTTGTTTTTTTTCTTTGTCCTTCCTGTCCATGGGCTTTAACTTCAATTATATCTCACCAGCCTTCATTACAGACTGTAACAACAACCTTTATGAAACCATGCTGTCTCTTCATTGCAACCTGTTATTGTGATCCTCACTATGCCTACAAATTACATGTTAACATCAGATTCTAAAAATGAATGTCACTTCCTGAATTTTACATTGTATACTTCTGTGCTCTAAAAACAAACTGGTGTTTACAGATTAAATTAATTTATCTCTGCCATATTGTTAAATTGCTGATTGTTGCAGAGGCAGTCTTTGTAAGAGTGGTAGAGTGCTTAGCATGAACTACTGTGCCCCCTGCAGGCTGTATGAATGAGCCCCTCCTAATGTACAGTATGTATCCTTTTTTGTTAACAAAACAGTCCGTTGTATGTTAACAAACATATGCTAAAATATTACAGGGTTTATTAACAGCAGATTAAAGCCAGTATAAAAAGACATATGGCCTCTCCCCACCACCACCACAAAGAGGTTCTGCTTTACCCCGTCTGCATCGTTCTTACATGAATGGGGCCCATAAGCAGCTGCTTATTCGTGTGTCACCCCTGCCCTTTGTCAGTGAATGTGTTTCTACGATAAGAGCATGCTCACCATATATTGCCTTAAGTGCCTTTTTTTGCATAGTATGAACATGTTTTCTCCTGTGGCCTTTGGTATGGTATAGATGAGAAATCTCTGTGTGAGTGTTTTCAGAAACCCTAGAAAATGTGAATTATTAGCTAATGGCAACTCTGAAACACCTGCAAAATTAAGGAGTAGCATACCTTCACTACATGAAATGTCTAATTGACTTGAATCATTTCAATTTAATTTGAGTGTCTACTGGAAAAAATATTGAGCTAGCCTTGCATAATGCTTAGATTTATGAGAGACCTTTCAAGAGCTCTCCTTACATTAACTGTACATTATGCAGGGACATCATGGAGTGTATTGCAGCAGAAGCTTACCGATTCACAGTGTCTGACTATGACTCGCAATGCTCACCTCTTCTCTAAACTCTTGGTTTTCCCTATAAACATCTAATTCTCAATTCAATAACAATGAATGGTTCTTAACATCACAGCTCATCATCCTCTTAGACGATCCATCATTTCTTACCTCCGAGTATATCAAATATGCTGTTAAGGGATATAATTCCTATAGAAAAATGCTTTGGGAGTTTTACGTGCTCCGGGTGATAGAGAACCTGTTTAATCATACTTTTGTAGGTAGTAGTCTTTTCTTGATGCATTGAGGCAGAGATTATGAATGCATTAGTGACAATGTCAGACCTGGCAATCATATATGTGTTGTTTCTACATCTTTTTTTCTTTTCTTTAGAGTTTATAGAGAGTTTATAGAGAGTTTATGGAAAATCCAGTCAACATGTATTAAAAAATACGGATACAGACAACAATAATCCATGATCAATGATCCAGCATGCTACCAGGTGTTATATATATATTACCTTGTATCAGTTATGTGCCCATTGATAAATGTTTGTAGCCAACAGCAGATCAACCTATATTTTCTATAACTACCTTTTGTAACTTACCTGAAGGTCTCTAACTGTCTTTTGCTAAGAACAAAGAAACAAATGACCAGTCATCTTATTATATAATAAGAAATCATCAATAAAATTGGTGCATGGGTAAGAGATACCATTCAGTGAAACTATTTTCAAGGGAAAAAAAATGAATATTTCCTTTTTTCTGCTCTAGATTTCTTTTTTAATTACCATTTCAATAATGTACAAATGGGATGTCAATAAAAGCAGACATTTAACAAAATATGTGTATTATTATGTCATACATTTGCAGATCAATACAGGCGAATCATGTGAATCAGAGCTTTATTAAAACAGTAAGTACCAATGTATGTTTAAAAAATGATCTTAATATTATATCCGCTTCTGTTGGTTAACTATTTTAGTTCCAAAAGTAATCTGATTCGGTTGCTGCCTTGATGACTATGGGTTAATGGCAGTAAAATCACATGTTAAACTGGAACAGAAATATCAACTCATTTTGGGCATTCATGATGTATTTCTTGCAAAGTAAGTGGTTTTCTTTAATAGATAAGATGGATTGCTACACCCCTACCAATATTCACTGAATACTATTTTTAAACTGTTTCAAGCATTCACAATTTCCACCTTTTTACTTACCATTTGTCACAAGGAGACGTAGATGTGTTTTTATTGTGTTCAATATATTAGGGGAGTTATAAAGATTCAATTGGAACTGTAGCTTTCTCAGTTATATCAGCGTTCTCTTGTAGAATCCTGAATAAATGCAGGCGATGTTCCCCCTCGGAGTATCCAAAAGGTATCCAGATAGCACTTATAGGGTTACTTTTGTGGAGCCTTTATTAAATAGTGGTACTTTAAAAAAACAGTGTTATTCCACCAGTAATAGCTATTTCAAATATTTCAAATATTTGTGCAGACAATAATAACCTATAATCGTGAAAATAATCTGATATTTTAAAGTATGTTATGAAGCATGTGATATTTAAATCAGTGGTTTGGTAAAACCAGTCAAAAATAGATTTTATTTAAGAGAAGGAAATAATACATTTTGCTAGGAATTGAAATCGAAGATAATATAAGATTTCGTTCAGAAAATGCCAGGATTAGTAGACAACAAATCCTTGCAAAAATATATTGAAATGTAATACTAAGGCACAGACATATTTGGATTTGACTTTCTTGTTCAACTTAAGAAAGACCCTAGGTTTTCTTATTGCTCTATTAACCAATATAAGTATTATATTTTCTACTATTACCTTCAAACGGTTCCATTATTTACTTAAAACAGTCGTAATGTAAGATGTATTATTATTATTATTGTTAACTTTCATTTTGATTATAATGGCATTCCTGCCTTTGCTAAGATAGTCTTAAAACGACAGTTTACTTGCAATATATAACTTCTGTTTGGGGCTGTAATATAAAATATTTTATCTCTGCTTTCTTTTTTTCATTGCATTATCTGCATGGTTTTATGACATTTGCTGGACATTTCTACAAAATCGTAATTCTGTTAAGCGACCCTTTTTTTTTTTTTTTTACCGAACCTCTTAAGGGACGTCCAGTAGGGGGCACTTTTCTGTATCTCAGTCCTTTCAGAACTAACGGCAATTTGCAGAAATGTTTTTCCCACTGCAGTCAAAATTTTAACAAAATATGTAAAAATGCATATGTTCATGAAAATATATAATATGTTCATGTTATCTGGTGACGTAATGGATTTAAACTTCAGTTTGGGGCATACACTTAATTAAGACGTTTAATGTATATTGCACTCTTATTATTAAATGTGAAAGGTCCGTGATATGATCAGGGCGTCTGTTTTTTGTAGGATTGCATTTAACAGCAAGGGCACTTAATGGTGTGTAAGGTACTCATCTAAATTAAAAATAGAACGATTCGATTACAATTCACTAAAATGCTCTTGTCTAAATATAGAACTAAGTGACCAGATCTGTATATTACAGATTTTGAAATCATATTAAATTAGCGCTGCTTGCTATTATGCAGCCATAATAATGCTGGTGGCTTCCTATAACATATTTTCTTTTCAACGTAAACCATGTAGATGGCATGTAGAATATTTTACAAAACATATCTGATGTGAGCTGAATCGATTTTTACTGCTATAGTCACCATATGGTTTGACACTGCATAATGCGGCTTTGCTCCTCTCTGCGCAGAAGGCAAAAAACAATTAATATTCACCCATATGAATTACTGAAGATTCAGTAAAAAATTGTAATGTTAAAGAATTGAAACGCAGCTTAGACAATCAAATACAGCCTCTTACTTTGAAGATATATCATTGAACAAATAGTCTTTAATACAATTATAATTATGTTACGTTTTCTTTTTTATTCTGAAAAAAAATTTGAGGCAGAAAAACAAATTGTCTATCACTGGTTTATAGAGAAATTGACAAATAGGATATGTGTGAGCTTTGACGTAATGAATTAAATCTCTCTGCCTTCCATCTTACATATCTCCATCTTTTTCCCAATGATTGCCAAGTCATCTCATGTCTCAGATTGACATTATACAGAGAGAGCAGCAGCAGCAGTCTCAAGTCTCTGATATCATTTAGAAACATAAACTCAAATAATTTTATGGTGATCCTAGGATTTTCGGAAAGCTTCCCCGACCTCACTACGTTTTTTATCTGTATATCCCTGTAATTTACCTTATAGTCTTTCTTTTAATTATTCCGATGCTTTACGTTTTTTTCGAAACGTACTATTAGACACAAAAAAACGTTCGTGTTAATGAAATATAAACGTTCTTTATTATTTCTTTGCTCCCTGTTAAATAGTTTATTTAACCATTTTATTGTGAGGATGCTGTTTATTACCCAAGAGTTAATACAGCCTGTATATATTTTTTTCTGTTTTAGGCAAAATAATGGAATAATTATATTTTAATAGGAATTGCATTTTATTGCTTTAATTAGCGGAGCATGTCTGACTTGTGATACATTGTTGCTTTTGTCTAAGACAGCTTGGTTGCAATCTGTTCCATGTTTGTCCAAATCGATATGCTGTTCAATAGGGAGAGCATTGTGTCTTTTGTATGTGGATGCCTGTTAATCATGCAGTCTGTTTGGTTTACATATGCAGATCATATTTGCCATTTGAGCAGATTTCTTGATAGTTTGCACGGACTTTATGGGCCTTTAACGGCGTTTAGTAGGAAAAGAACAAGTTCAGCACAATGGACAGCTCTCGCTGGATCTTAATGTCTTGCAACGGGGGCTCTGTTAACTCAATGGTACCTCGCAGGCTGGCCTATTCAACCGGAAAAGAAATATGCTGCTCATTCCAAAAAATAAACCTTCGAGATTAAAACGGGTGATTGTGTGACACATTGGATCCCATCAAATTATATTGAATATGTATTATATATCCTTCATCTGCCACTTAAGTATTTTTTTTATTTATTTTTTTGTTTTGTTTTACAACAACAAAAGCAGATTTGGTAAATTTGTATTAAATTAACGATCATAACAATTTCTGAGATAATTTAAAGGTAAATGTTAAGGACATTAAGACACCAGAAGCTAAAAAATGTGAAGGACATGTTGGTTAAAAATGCACACTAAATGTTAAATGCATCCGTAATTGCATATGTCCTATAATTATACATGATGCATCGATTCTGATGCATTTCCATTTCCAAAGCCTGTAGCACTCAAATCAATTAAGGCTAATGCATTCTAGCTTCTCCCCGATGGAGATGAGAAGAAAGAGGTCTTCAGTGAGGTTTGGAGGCTCCACTCTTGGCATTCACCGCGTGCCTTAATTGTATGACATTAAATCAAGGTCCGCTGTGAACACGGAGAGTCAGAGACTTGGGTCACATCACAATTGCGAGAGGTCCATCATCACCATAAGAACACACCAGCCCTTCTTCATGCAGTCCTCTTCTCTCATAAAATGCTATGAGGGGTATTACATGTGCATGACCGCATAGCTGTAGCTCCAATTAAACATGTTGCTTTGAAAACACAGGCAACAATGTAACTGGTTTGCAGAATCAAATTTATAATACAATCCCCGTCACTGAGTTCCATTGAGTTGGAGAATGCTTTAATGCAATGCTCTGGTTTTAAGGGTTAATTACTCTTCTCCTGACTTAAACGAATATATATATATATGGAGTGTTTTATATAAAATCAAAATATGATAAATCTTCTTTTTTTTGGAACGTAAGGGATAGAAAATAATTTTCTTTTGAAGTCTTGGTTGGAAGCGATGGTCTAAAGGAAAGGTCAGGAAGTGTCAGCTTTCCTTGCAAGGAGAGAAATTAACTCATTCGCACCTGCCCTTTCCCTGGAGAGTATGGGCAGCCCATATGGCTTCGCTATTGTTACACTATCTGGACCAAAAAAAGAGAGCGAATGTGGAATCTATGCTTTCACTGCCCTTTAAATGTGTTACATGATACCGGATCCATATTGATTCTCACTTTGAGTTGCCTTTATCAAGGAGTGCTGTTGATTGTCAAGAACCCATTAACCATTGAAGACTCAATTTGTTGGCCGTAAGGAAAGCCTTAAAAAGTTGACCTCTATTGGTGGATTTGTGTTAAGTCATCAGAGCCCAGGCCGAGAAATGACAGGTCTGTGAGCCGCAGATCCATTCTCAGCAATGGAAATGGGTGGATCCGTCGATGTGATCTCCAAGTGTTAGAACTGTATAACCTCCTGATGAAGGAGATCTGATCCGCTGCTCCAGTCCGGATAGATCCTTGTTATTCCTTACATAAAATACAAACAAAGCAGTTATGAGAAATCAGGTCACAGCGATCTAGTTTTGGGGCTGCATATCTAAATCTGTTAAAAGATGTATTCGAAACTATGAAGTCATGTCCTAATAATAGCTACAATGCGCTAGACTGATGACCTGCTGTACATATACGACCATTTTTTGTAACAGAAAATAAAAGAATATATAAGCAAGAAACCCATATCCAACAATATACCAAGATTCGTGTTTGCATACCTGAATAAATAATTAAACAATATTTAAATGCATAATATCTGATATAATTGTACCACATTAGAGGTAAAATAATGAAACATATAAAAGAACGAAAGTCCGCATTCTGCAGAAAGAGATCAAAGGTACAAAAAAAAACAGAGAAAATGCCCCAAACAGTCAAATATCTGCACCATACCATTTAGGAGGATATGGAAATATCACTGGCCGAGCTTGGAGGTTTTGCTGCAGAATGAGCTGATGTTTGGGGGAATGAGGAAGCAGCGGTGCGGTCTTTCCCCCTCGCTTGCTGATCCAGAATTAGGGATTAATGGCTCCACAGCCAAACAAATAAGGCAACTGCCTTCAGCACAAGAGGATTACACGGGACCGCTGACGTCATCACCCAGGCAGATGTTGGCTCCCAAAGTCCTCATCATCTCCCTGTGTCCTTGAAACCACAGAAAATCCAGCACAATCTGGGCTCTGAGCAACCCCATCTGAGCTCTCCATCAGCTATCCCTCTTTCACTTATCGATTTCCAATCTATCTTTCTGTCTTGTGTTTTTACAAATAATTAAAAAAAAAACCAGAATAGAAAAAACAGCTATTCTCACTTAGCTATGAAAGTCCTGTGATACAGACAGACGGGGCTGAGTTCTTAAATGCCAAGGAGCTTAACTAGAATGGCTTAAACGCAGGAAAGGATAAGAGAAAATGCTTCCTAATCGCTGAATAATAAATCCCTTAACCCTTTCGTGACCTAAATGGTTGATGCAGGTAGTAGATCCTGTATTAACAGCAAACTGGGTTATAGTGGGGGCATATATACACATACTATATACAACACTACAGCTGCAACAATGTACATTGTCTTCTTTGATAAATCACAGATTATATATGATCCCACTAGTGAATTGTATACCAAAGCTACAACACGGTATCCAGGCTATGAAATGCACAATTATACACTAAAATTGAAAGGGCAGTCTTTAGTGAGAAAAGCTTTTGTGTTAAAACAAGTTACCAGGAGGTGGTCATTGTGAGGGAAGGTTAGTTTGTTATGCAAATCATTTTTTTTTACATGTAAGTACTGTCAACTACCCATTACCATTTGATCATCATTTTGCTTTGAATTAGATTTTTACCCTTTATTCCATTGAAAGTGCTGATTGCAGTATATACATTCACATAGATTTATTCATGACTGTTTTATGTATTGATGCCATTGCATCCCCCAGTTATACCCCTGAGGCCTATGCAGACCTACTTGTCTAGTAAATATTTTACCTTAATAAAATGCCAGCATAAATTATTATTCTGATTTTTAAAATGTAATAATAGTGTCATACAATGGTGTAATGCAGTGAAAGGGGGGTGAACTGGGACATAATGGTCCATTATATCCACAAAAAATATTTTAATTAACAAGCAGAAGTGTATTAATCAATAACAATCAGACTAAGAATGCAGATTAACACTATCTATCTATCTATCTATCTATCTATCTATCTATCTATCTATCTATCTATCTATGTTTCTATTAGTATTATATATGAAGAGAATTGTGTTTAGCATTGCGTAGATGTTCTTCCATCTAAACACAATTGCACATCTATCTAACCTCAAATCTATTTTAAAAATTAATATTTCCTTGGTTTAACTTTAAAGAGCCCTTGGATAATCAAATCCATGAGTTCACTTTAAAAAAACATGCATTTAAATATCTGGCTATGTGTTTATCATGGGACGTTAAGGGAATTAAGAAAAAAATCATATATTTTCTTGTTCATAACACATTTACAATCTGTGAAATTCAAAGATGGCTGCTTATCACATAAGTATATTTAAATACATTGTCTTCAATACCATGATATATATAACTTATTTTATTTTATTTTACATGGGCAAGTCCAAGAGGCAACACATTGTATTACAATACAATAAAATATGCTGTAGGGTTATTACTACTGCAGTGATCCACTCTCTTCGCTGTCCAAGGTGTTGATCAGCTTCTACCTATTTCTGTTTCAAAATTTGGTAAATGTTCCTATTTTTCCATACATTTATCATTGAAGGGGAAATATAGTATCTGTCAGAACACATATCATCCAATATTCAAACCCTGCAGCTAGCACTGTGTGAGCATCACAACCTCCCAGATATGAATCTAGGTCAAGTAGAACAAGTGTAAGCAATGAAAATGGTATAAGTGCTTTTGACAATTTATGTATAAGGCCTTGTCAACAAATGATTTAAGACGATTCCAAACTGCAATTTTTACACCAGTGTATTATACTTATACAGCTGATGCATTGTAATGAATGTATACAATATAATATTATCCAAAATACTCTAACATAAATACTAAAAATATATATATTATATAATTATATTATAAATAAAATATATACATCTCTATATACAATGACATCATTTATCTGCAAGTGGTTATTATGTAAGAAAGTTCATTGGGCTGCAGTAGCTATTGTATGGACTCAACTGCAGTGTCCTGCAGAAGGTTAGCAAAAAGCTGGCAGCTTTGTCCCTCAAGCGGTCACTACCTTGATTCATCAGAAGCCATTTATATTTCAGAAGTGGGAATGTTGGTTTTCAAAGAGCTCTGAAGTACTCAAGAGTTGAAGGAACCTTTGTACCGGAAGAAAATGGTCTAAACACAATAGAATTCGCCATTTTCTCTTTCTCCAGCACAAAGCAATCCTTACAGCTTCAGCATCACACAAAGGACGCATGGGCCATCGGAATTCATGGCACATTTGCATGGCTTATATAGGAACAACGATCCCAAAAGGGACATTAAGCGCAGGCAACTGACTGGGTATCAAATGATGAGCCAGAATCTCCTTATAAAAACATGCACCATGCCATAGAGAAAGAAAATAATATATATATATATAAAATAACACCTTGCATACATACAGTATCAGAAATTGGGGGTGCACAATGGCAAGAATGATGAAATAAATGTAGCCCAGGAATATATATTACCAAAACATTATTATACTAAGCAAATAATCACATATAGATGTGTTGTAAAGAGGCTCATCTTGCAAAACAGAATGATCCATCTGCAATCATACCAAGAAAGGTACCACTGCAATGCTACAGTCTGATCTACATCACGCAGAACAAAAGGCAAAGTAATCTGCTATAGCATTCTGCTTTCATAGAAAACACAAAGGATGAAAATGTACAGAAACCTACTTACAACAATGAATGAGAAAGGCTGCATAATTCCCATCAGGCAGTGTTTAAGGACCTCGTTATTTGCAGCATCCCTGTTCTGGAATCATTGAATGCAGTATCTTCTTGTTAATAATATAAAGTATTAAATTCACCACAGCCTATGTAGCTGCATTTTGTTGCTTGCATTTGACTGGAATGATTATCCACTTCTAGGAGTACTGCTCTCCCCTCTTTCTCCTACTCCTTTTTTTTCAAAAGAGGGTTGGTCGCTTCCTGCATCCCAATGAGTTAAATCAGTTACTTTCTTCTCATGCATCAGCAGCCTCTTCAACAATCCCAAGGCTAGAGGCACAAAAGAAAATTTAACCCTTTGTGTGTGGTTTTTTTTTAGGAGACCACAGCTTATCTTCTCCAAAGGGTTAAACACATTTTTATTAATGTTATGCCCAAAATATTTTATTGTCTCCCATCTTGGTTTATTCCTCTTAAAACAATTAAATGAAAAAATTCGTTTCTTTAAAGTGAGTCTGCCAGATTTGCCAATAAAGATAATTACCATACAAGCCACTTTATATTTTTATATATTTTGATGTCACATAACATTCGTGGGGGATGGGTATGGGATATCCTAATGAAGGTTTCAGAAAGCTCATCTGACCTCAAATGTCTTTGATGGCAACTTAACCAGCTTGTCCTGGTGATAAATATAAGCACATGGTAAGCATATTTGTAAATGAAAGGGCTAAGGGTATTCTTATGACACATACCACCTACTGGGCATCCTTTACAGACTCTGCCATTAGGGTGATTGCTACCCTAAACACATGTACTGAACATTGCATCAAACATATATAGTGTAGGCTTCCATACAGCAATAATTATATGGGTATTTATGAAGTAGATGTAATGTTACAGATTGGCTGCAAACCAGGGATCATTATCCCTTTCAGAGACTGAGCCATTTCCCTGATCCACATAAACACTGTAGCAATTAATTCTTGAATATGTTGAACAAGTGCAGATGTCCAGCTTCCTGCTGACCATGGTATACTATACACTGCAATCTAGAGCATTTGATAAGCTCTCTTCATTTTGATCAACTCTTACTGATTTCATCCAAGGGTATGTGCTCTTATAAGTTGAACCATTACTCGCTCTGTGGGGGACTGAATGGCTGGTGAAATAAAAAGGGAGCTATATAATGAAGAAGGAACAGCTTCACTATATATGGGATGATACAAACGACCGTAAATGTTGCAGTTTTCAATGTTACCATTCAATAAACATGTATCGCACGTGTGTTAATGATGTTTATGTAACATTTTGCTTTAAATGGATACTAAAGCCACCCAGAGCTGATTATTTTAGGTATGTTAACAAAACATGCACATAACTTGATATAGCTCATTGTAGTATGACCTGTGAGAAGATTCAGCCATTCTAAATTGAGACAGAGGCAGTGAATTGCACACACGTATATGTAGAATTATGTCATATGGACCGTGCAGCCACGTCACACATTAACAAACTTTAAGACAAACCGACATAAATGTATAGATACGTATTTATTTAAATTGAGCACTTTTTCATTTCTGATTGTATTCTTTGCTCTGACCCTCGTGCACTTTTAATTATGTGACATTTTTTTTTCTTGAAACACACACTATATAGCATACATGAATTATTAAAGATCAGCTCTCCTCTCAGGACTCTGTATTTCTTGGCAAGCCCATGATCTTGGAACTACTCAGTTCAGTATGTTTGTTCAAAGCTTATGAAAATGTAACCTAACTTATTAAGAGAGGTTGTAGCTAATTGGTTCACAATAAACTTCTCTGGCAAGGGCACAAAAAAAGTATTTTAAAACTGCAAGGTGTTGTTTATGATTGTCACACTAGATTTATTAGCATATCAATTGAGAATGTGAACAATAGAATGGTTTAGCAAATCTAAACACTTTCATCTCACTGTTATTTGATTTATTGTATTGTATAGTCATGGTACTAAGATTTTCCAAACGTCTTGACTTCTGTATTGCTTATGTGTTGCTGAGTATAAGTTTATAATGCATAGAGATAAATACATAGGTAAATAAATAGGTTGATAGAGATGTCTATATGTATTTATTCTGCTTCAGTTTGCAGTCTCCAATAACTGATACCCCAGATATCCAGGGGGTGTTTGTCAATGCTCAACAAACCTACATTCTAACATATTTTTATTATGACAAAAAACAAATAATAATTGTATATATCCTATAGGTCTAGTATCCTATTTACCCTTTAATATCATTAATACAGTGCTTACAGAGAAGATGGTTGTAAAATATTCAAATAGAAAACGGATTTCAAATACAGACAGGTATCCCAGAATGGCACCATGTGGTCGGTACACGGTCTGTAGGTCTCCCTGCAGCAACCTCCTACATCAACAGCGCTTTGGAAACAACGTCCGCTATTAACAGGGATCTATTCTCGTTTTTTTAGTTCTTCATGGTAAGGATGGGAGAAAAATACAATAAAGAGAAAACCAAACGATGGATCAGTTTCTCGTCTACAACTCTATATGTGCTTGTATATTTTGCATTTGAAAAATCGAACATCTCACACACATTTAACACAGAAAATACATTTTGCTGAATGTTTGTATCGAATGATGAGACAACTGGAGATTCATCTGCAAATGTATAACTTTCTCTGAAAAAAATCGGTTGTTAGCAAAACAATGGGATCTTCGGGAGAGTAGAAGCCTGTGAATGAATGGGGAATCCGCAGAATGAATGCGGGTCAGTGCTTAAGGGTCTCTGTCCTAAAGCCCCTTTCTCAGCTTGCTACAATACATTAGCTGAAGGTTTTGTCGTTGCTGGGTCACCAGCCATTTTCTATTATGCAACACTTCACAAAAACACTTATTAATCAGTGCTGACCAGAAGACCCTTTCAGAAACAAGGAGACACAGAAGGAGGTGAGAAGCGACAGCAAGGAAGTTCAGATTCAAACCAGATGCAGCCTTCTGCTAACCACATATCCCCCCTTAAGTGCCACAGCATTTTAATATAAGCTACAAAGAGAAGGGAAGTACATTTATATATTTTACTCTCGCTTTACCCCTCTCCTCTTTCTTCTAAGTCTCTAAGATTATCTCTCCCTCTCTCCCACACTTTCTTCCTCTATCTACTCCCTCTTTTCTGTTTGACATCCTCAAATTGTGTGAAGGTGAGTTTTGTTCTATGAGCTGTCACCTAGATTGCAAAAATCAATTCGACAAGCTAATAGTTGTAACCTAAAATTCGACTTTGTATGTAATTGTAAAATTCAAACTTATTGCAAAAGCATGTATTTCTGAGCATCCATCAGTCCATTTGGACCTGGTGGAGTTTCCCATGTAATGCATTCATCATCTTTGTAAAACTAATAATGAAAAATGAATGATTGTCAAAAATGCTTATTCTACATATACTCTGTTGCTGAGACCAAGTAAATTGAATATGTTATTATTGTTAATATAGAAAATATTGCATTCAATTCAGGAAAAATTCATGGTTCTAACTGGTACATATCACATAGTTCTATTAAAAAAAGGTAAATGCAAAGTATATCTCCATTGTCTGGTTTATTACTGAAAACCTAATCTCAAGCAAATAAATATCAATTATGAAATGCACTTTATAACTTTGTGAAGTCTCTATAGGTAGGCTGGTATTGTGATGTGCTCATGAAATACAGTACGATAGCAATAACATAGATAGAGTTTTTCAATATTGAGCTCCTCAAAAGTACTTGATGTTCCAGCCTCCAGTAATCAAGTGTTACCTGAATTATTTAAATTTTGGGATTAATGGCCTTGTGCTGACTGATGACAAGTTCTCTTTGCAAACAAAAGACACATTTGTATTATTTTTGTTTCCACCATTTTGTACAATCTTAATTTGGTCAAGTACAACATATCATTAAAATGATGATCCGTGACATGAACAATTTCCAAAGTAATATGGAAAAGCTCTTCAATGAATCAATAGGCTAAAAAAATAAAAAAATAATTAAAAAATACATAAATAAAAAAGAAAAACTCATCTTTGTACATACATGTACTACTAACAGAACATTAAATTGCTTCGGTTCTTATGAAAGGTTACACATTAAATAACCTTTGGAAAACCTGTCTCCACATTTTTAAATATATCATGCACATTTTCCAGAGCTGTGAAGAATATAAATTCACATTTTATTACTTTGTAAGGATGCATACAGGTGACAGTTTTTTCCAAAAAAAATATTTACCCTGTAATACACTATATCCATATTAATTTGTAAACAGTTTCCTTATTAAAATAATCCTTATAGTTATTCATTTGATAGCAACATAATAATGCCTAATGGGAAAACAGAAATATGCTAAAAACCCAAACAAACAGTATTTTCTTGCCTAGGCAGAAGAAACCTGATTGCCCATGCATCAGCTACAGTACTTGCATCTATGTGATCATTGGTCATATTATAATATTTGCATCCTTAAAGGTGGGAAAACATACTGTCAGTTTTAGGGGAAGCCTCTTTGAATAGAACAGATTCTTTTTTTTAACTGTTTCAGTGCCCGGATGCACACTTTACTTGACAGATCAAACAATAGCTCTTTTGTCTTGTACTGATGCATTGACTGTAGAAAAATACTCGCCATGCCTATGGAGTTTTCGGAAATAATATTTAAGCTTGTAGTTAATAGCAAGCTGCACTTTGATATGGTTTAACAGAAATATATCACGGCTTAAGGACCTACATAGATTTTTTGTAATATACCCACAAATATACAGTATACTTTTCCAGAAATGCAGTGTCCATCTGCACTCAATTTACAAATGCCTGCTGGCTGAAAGTCACCCCAAGGGAGTTTATATGGCCACCACTAACCCAATCGAAACAATCTAAACAATCCATATGTCAAAGACTAAATGATATATGGCCTACTGCATAAAAAATGTGAATAGCATTAACAAGGTTTGTAATATAAAGGCCTGAAGGACTTGACTTTATTAGTATTTAAAGGAACAAACATAGACTCCTGACATGTATGATGCGTGTTATTGCACTGTAACAGTAATGTCATTCAATTATCCGCCAATAATCATTCGTTGCACAAAACACATTTTAATATTTCTCTGTCAGTTTAGCATTTTAGTCCATGCTTTACATTTCTATCATATATTGATATGCTAACTCTAGCTGGTAATACTGTTTATATTTTCATCTAGAATGCTACTTCACACAAACTAAAGCAAACAATTATTTTGTGATTCTTTATCTTATTATCAAGAAGATTATTTTATGTTTCTATGTTCTTTAAAATAACACTTCATAAGAACCACAGCAATATGTGTATGATTTTAACTAAATTACTGCATTATGCTTTTTAGAAATTTGTATTTGACAGAATTTAGTGATGAAGACAAATATAGTATATGGTATACATTTACCGGCAATCTTTTTGAAGTGGCTCAGATTCTATAATCTTGATTGCTATGTTTTGTCGTTTCTTTACTTATGTTGCAATCAATAATCATAGTCAAACATTCTATATAATTCAGTATTCAGAATATGTATGGTGTCAGAATATATATATATTACCAAAGGCCTATATAATGTGCAAATCAATGCCTTATTATTGTCATTTCCTTCCAGAAAATGTAGCATGATGAAGGAAAAAAAGTGGTAAAAGTTAGTGATCAAGATGCAACTGAACTGGGAGAAGCAAAGAATAGTGGAACAACAGAAATGGGCAAAATAGTAAGAATATAATAGTCTGTACCTTTAAGAAGGACCTATCATGATTCTTT
Source organism: Spea bombifrons (assembly GCF_027358695.1). Classification (NCBI taxonomy): domain Eukaryota; kingdom Metazoa; phylum Chordata; class Amphibia; order Anura; family Pelobatidae; genus Spea; species Spea bombifrons. The sequence goes on along the minus strand of NC_071091.1, from coordinate 87,253,588 downwards.
TGATATCATGATATTTTTTGTGTTGTCAAATGTATCATTGTTTCAGATAGTTTAATGTTCTAGCAACTTTTAGTACAAGAATATCTTTTTTTTTACACAATATTGATCTCCATTTGAATTATGTATGTATGTATTTAGTTTGTATTCAAGAAGTCCCTTCTTTTGTCTCCTTGAAAAAAAAAAATATGTTGGCACTAAGGTTGCTGATAATAGGCTACGGACTGTTTTTGACACATATAGATATTTTTTGACACACACACACACACACACATATATATATATATATATATATATATATATATATATATATATATATATATATATATAATTTATCTCACACAGATTGTAAGCTCACAAGAACAAGGCCCTGTTCTTCTTCTGTACCAGTATGTTTTAACGTGTTAATGTTATAGTTAAATTGTACATTGTTAATTTTTGTCCCCCTTTTGTAATCTTCTGGCTCTATAAATTAACCGTAATGGAATATATGGAGTAATACATTATTAACACAATCAGAATAGGAATTATATTGTTGCATTGCATAATACAATGTGCAACTTGGTGGAAATTTTTGAGAAAAGCTGAGAAGATACCAATTATATACTCCAACGCATTTACACATTTGTTCCAAGAGAAGCAGATTTTTTTTTGCAGACTTATCCATGATCATGCAAATCTGTTACATTATCGAATGCTATCTTTATAGTTTGGTACAATTAATAATGCTATTTCACAATTTAATCTGTTTACAGATTATAAAAATATACATATGTAACAGCAATATAGCTTAGGGAGAAGTGTTTTGTTTTTTTCTTCCTGTTTTCATGACTTGCATGATTATTAGGTTAGCTCTCTGATTGGATAGTTGCAGATTTATTCTGGAAGCGTTTGTAAGAGTGAAGAGATAATATAGGAGGAGAATTGAGGATAGGAAACCTATATGCTGGGACATTACCCTTTTGCCAATTATTTTAGCTTTTCTGATAAAGCCCCTTACGTTATTAAACTGAATACATTGAAAAAAAAATAATTTTCAGAACATTTTCTCTATCGCGCATCAGAAGATTTTGGTTTACTTTACTCTTTTTTTTATTTATAATGCTAAACTATCAATATGAAACAAACATTGTTGGCACTGGTAAACAAATATAACCCAATCATCACTCTATAGCATTAACAAACAACTGCAGACAATACATCCAATAACTGAGCTTGCTACATAACTCAATTTTACCATGATATCACCACCAAAACCCATGGCAGGCAGTTTAAAGTGATTGCATTAGCTTTCAGCTTCATCCCTGTAACTCATCTTACAGAAAGAAATGGGTAAGGATGAGAGAGAATGAATATTTTTTACTATAATAGTCTTTTAACCTGAATGCACAAGTTAATTAAATGCAGTCACGCTGCATCATTTAGTGACAACACAGTTCATAATCAAAGTCTTTAAGAACAATGGACACTGCATTAATATACACTTCATTGAAAAGGTTAAAGTAAATATTTTTGGAATTGCAAAATAAATATGTTCTTTGGCCAAAGCCTGCTATAAAGAGGTTTATACAAAGTATTAAATCTGAAGCAATCAGCAGGAAGCTTCCATGGGTTTTCATAGTGATCAAGCCACATTTAGACTGCTATTCCAGACCTGCTTTTTATGAATGTCAATCAAAAGAGTGCTGAGATATAAATATACATATACAATAACCACTGGTTATAGGAACCAGACAGAATCAGCAACATTCACTATAGACTATGGCTGCTATGGAGGTGAACTTAATTTTAGGAGAGGTTGGGGCATGGCCCTGGGCCAGGCCTAGGGCAGCGCCCAACCTAAATAAATGGCTTATGGATTTGCCTTTCATTATTGAGATTGTTAGTTGAGCTGATTTTTGAGAAAGAGTTTGAAAGGCTAATTCTGTCATTCATGTCTGGCAGTCAAGGCAGTGTTAAATAATACCCCCTCATTATAACTTATTCAAGTGTCTTTTTGGGTAGTTATTATAATTATTATTATTACTGTTAAGTGAAAATAGTATACGTTTTTAAGAAATTCTGAGTTATATTAAACATGTACACAAGGTTTAGCGTGTGTTAGTTATCTAACATACACTAGACCAGTCTATGTCTGTTGTATACAAACTGCTCAGCTAATAACTGGCTTATGGTCCTGTTGCTCATTGTTTTGATTCCATGAGAATACTGAGAAAGTCCATTATTGGTCAGAGAAGAGCTACATTAAAAATATAACCATTCCTTTAACTTCCTCTTAACGACCACTTAACTCTACATAAGGAAGATCCATATTTATCTTTTATACTGTACATTTATGAATTACAGTGGCTCAGTATCCTTACCTCCTATGCTTATCAGAGGGAAAAACATGATGGTGACAAAGTGCTACTAGGGAAGCCCTGTTTTAATTTCTTAACGACTGAACATACTAAGGAGAGTCAATTAGCATTTCTAAAATTCGTATTTTTTATGATCTTTAAATATATATATATATATATATATATATATACCCTTATATATATGACCATGAATTTTGTTTTGGTCATATATTGTGTTGCAATATGTATCACTATTAAAATGACCTAATTCAACATTTATTTACCAATAAAGGAACACTTTTAAATATTTTCTATTTAAGTAAACAGAATAGTTGTGACAAAGTAGTATAATTATAGGTGAAAGGGCTCCACCTAACATGTAGAAATGGAATTCAATGATTCTGTCCATATAAATGTTGATTTTTTGGCCCAAATGAATGAAGTGGTTACATGACTAAAGCAAGTAACAGCTTTCAATTCTTCCAAATAACAACAATGTAATATAAACCAAAAATGAGTTGAACATATGCAATTTTAATGTAACTGTCATCTTCTTGCATTGTTTGTTTTGTATCATTCTAAATCAAAAATTCTAACCGCTTATATCTGATGCCTTATTTTCTTTCTATATGTCCATTTTTAATCACGAGGGATGAGGGTCAACGATGGAAATCTAAAAACCCAGATGCTGTTTTGGTGTTTGAATCACCCCTAGTCTTCTGGATGACAAATTGCTAATAATTATTAATAACTTCTCAATAAGACGCTACTGACAAGGTCATTTGTCATGTATAACATATTCCACTAAAACAGATTAAAAATTAGAAACCTCCATTATTCTCGACTACCCTGTAGTTTATGTGGCTCACTTTATAATTTGTTGACAATTATGTCTGCGAATAAAAAGAAGCAAGTGAAGATTTGATTCACACTCAGTGGAAGAGACAAGACACCCTAACATCAAATGCATTGTGAATATGGAAAATCAATGACACTCTAAATAACTATAATTTATAAAATTTAAATTTGACTTGCTACAGATGATATGAAAATGAAAATGGAGCTTTCTTTCTTAACAATTATGTAGAGTCTCGTTTCTGTACAAAGGAAATATTGAGACATCAAAGTCAGCAAAATCCTTTTGTTTTTTTGCTGATCACTTTATTTCTAGATATGTTTTAAAAAGCACACATGCATCATGTTTTGACAGTTTTTGGTGTAATTAAAATAATTATATATATTGTTTATACATATCTATATATATATATATATCTATATATATATATATATATATATATATATATATATATATATATATATAGATATCCCAAAGAAAACTTAAATTGTAAAGCTAGTTGATATGCATACAGATTATATGATATATTTTTATGTAATTACGGTAAATATATTTTTATGTAATTATTACGATTAAGTTAATTACTTAAAAGATACACCTGACACTGGTATTTACGAATGAGCCTTGAAGTCAAATCTTATGTATCCTGTTGAAGAATCCGGCTGAAGAGTAGTAGGGAAGAGTAGAGTAAAGAGTAGTTTAGTATAAAATATAACATTTGACACTGACATTTCAGGTACACATATTTCCAGTGTTTTTCCCTGTTTCACTACCTGGTTTGAATCTATTTGTAGATGGGGCTGACGATAGCTTCTATAGAAGAGAAGTAATTTCAGCCTTTATAGAGTGTTAATTGTGATAAAAGGACATGCTAGCATAAATGATATAATCATATATAATCAAACTTACACAAATCTTATAATTATATATGTGTTATGAGAACTGACCAGAAAATTGGCTAAAAACTAGGGCAGAATGTAATGTGCAATCATATTATTCTATTATCACACAGGTCTAAACTATTGAGAATTGAAATAACAAATCACTTGGTCATAAACAATATTTCATCTTTACATTTTCACTGTATAGATGGGATGAAATTAGTGATCTTTAGTGTATTTATCAACTCATGGTAGCATTCTACCACACTGCAAGGGGCCCTAGGCTATAATCCGTTAAGGCTAAATCAAATTTATTTATCTTTCTATTTACTCTACCTACACACCATTGTGCAATTCACAGTACTATTCTCTGGATGGGATGATCCTTTCTCACTTATGCTTAAATATATAGATCTCTCAGCATTAGTTCCAGATTAAAAACACGTAGAACACCTAAAGTACATTTTGTAGGTAAGTATTGCTGTATCCTGTTGATCTTGAATTGTTTTAGGATGCACATTGCTAGGATATAGTTTATTTTAATTACCCATTATATAACTTTATGCACGTAATTTGTATTTCTTCAAAAACACTGGTTAAGTTAACTCAGCTTTCTCCTTCATGATTTAGATCATGAAGTCACTACCTTAAGGCATAAGAACGTGGCAGTTGGTATGCGCAAAAGTCTGATGTTGGGCAAATTTTACAAGCATTTTCCACAAAATTACAAAGGCCCATTGGTCAGCACCCATATTGCACACATAGGACTTGTCTGCCCATACACACGCACATTCAAGCCCGTACACACCTTGGCTTACACTTGCCCTTGAATTCACACACTTGCTTGCCTTAAGACATACTTGCTGTAACATACAAACACTTTCCGAACACACCATCTCTCCCCCCCCCTCACAATTTCTCCTCTATCTCATTATTTCTTCTCTTTCTCATTATCTCTCCCCTTTCTGTCCATCACTCCTATTTCTCATTACCCCCTTTTATCAGTCCCCTTTCTCTTTCTCTCTCCCATTATCTTTGATCATCCCCTTTCACATTATCTTTCCCATTTCTTTTTATTTCATCAGTCTTTTTTTGTGCCCTGCTTACAAAATGTCTGTGCTTAAAGGGAACACTGAGTGTCAGTTATGTTCCTTTATACATTTGAAAGTTGCAGGCTTTAAATGGTGAAATAAATACAGAATGGGCCATTATGCCGCTTTTTTAATTTGTTTTTTTTCCCAACAGTTTTTGGTCTTGGAATATATAACAGGGAGGTCTATGGAGACATTGCTAATCTTCATCTTGTGGCTCTAATTCCCATTACCAGTGTTTATTACAAACTTCATGTGTAACTTGTGTTCATTGCGCAGTAAAGCTTCTAAAAAATAGTTATGTGTACTGAAATGAAGATAGTTGAGTCTGATGTTTAGAAGCTAATACATTAAATAAAAGGTCTTATGAACAGTAAAGAATTTAGTTACATAAAGTGTAGTGATTTCCATAAAGCAGTTTAACATGATATAACAACACAACATACAGAGTATGTCAACAATAGCACATTGTATTTACATTGTATACACCAGAGAGACAAAACGGCTACCCCAAGCCTACACCATGAAATCAGTGGTACCTTCTCTTACAAATCATCTATTTTGGTATATCTATATCTATTTGTAATTATGGGTCATTATCAACATAATTAATCTCATGTAGGCACAGGGCAGTTTAGAACATAAAAAAGGCTTACTGCCAAATGTTACATCTGACTCAGATACTCTAAAGAAATAATACATTTGCACCTTCCACTGTTCTAGGGAAATCTGAATTCACAAACACTGTATCTTGCTGTGACTGTCTACAGATAAGTGTAAATGTATGAGCGATTCCATTATCAACTGCATAAAATGCCTGCAGAAGAGATGTAAGTATCATTAAAAGCTTCAATATGATCTTTATCAAATGTGTTCATTTTCTTTCAGTGGCCAACATGGTACCATTGTATACCTCCATTATTTTTCATATGAATTCCAATGTTCCTCAAATATATTTCCTGGAGGAAATAGAAATTGCACCGATCATTAAAAAGATTGAACACAATTTTTTAATTCAAAGTCATCCATTCCAAACAAGCTTCTGGTTTATAGAGGAAACTGAGTCGAGGAAGGCCTTGATACCCATTGTGGTATGGCTGTTAGACATACTTCTATACATAAATAAATGAGTGCGTGTTGACGACATTGGGAGGAGGAGTAGAATTACATTAGTGGATCAGAGGACTAAGACGGCGTCTATTTGTGGTAGCACTGCTACGAAGTTTGAAGCCTGGACTCTGTAACATCCAAAACAGAGGACAACAAGTTATACATTAAAATTATCGTTTTTATCTACTCCCCACCAGTGTGGGATAAAGAAACTCCTAAGGAGATCATCACACGCTATGTATGGGCATATTTATGCCCTTTAAATTGTAAGGGTCCGATCTGCTTAATAGCGTTTTTTTGAGACCCACTTTGATATACTACACCATCATTTTTTTCTTTCTTTTTTCTTTATTTTTGTATGGCACATATAATTTACTCACTTATTATTTGGGTACGCAGACACTTGTGTGGTTTTGATTATAAATAAAAGAGTGTTTGGGTATTTTATATCATACCTGCTTCCGCACAAGCACCTAAACTGTTACTGCCACAGCATTTAAAATAACTGTTTATAATGCCTCATTGTATTATCAAGCCCATATAGTTTAAAAGTTTACATCGGGGAAGCTGGGGTAGTTTAAAGTGATTACCGTTTATGGTAAGGTTATATGTATAGCTTTCGCTATTACATCATCTTCCATAGAGTCTCTTCCAGTCTTGTGATTACAACACATGTTCAGGTCACTAATGCATTACTTAAACCTAAAGTAAATGTATATTATGAAATGAAGTCCATTTAAGCTTTTTCTTTTAATTTAATATCATTGGTTTAGACATTTGAATTATGTTGTCAGCATGATAAGTGGAGTAATGGAATACCAAAGCAGGAGCAGACTTTCCCTACAAATACCATAGCCTGAGCAGAATGTGACAAGACCACCCAAACAGCACCAGAAGCACCAAGGCCAAGCACCAAAACACAGCACAAACGGAAATGGACTTTTTGCTGTATTACTTCAACACCCGGAGAGTGTTGCTTAAGGGTTGCAGCTGTGGTTCCAGATACACAAGGAAAGTCATTAAGGTTGATTATTCCTACCATTCACTATCCTATTCCCTATACTGGTTTTTCTCACCTTTTTTTACACAGAGGTCAAGAGCAGGTGGCAACAATCTCGTAAACGACATAAGCACAGGTCAAAGCAGGTAGCGATAATCTCATAAACATTCAGGCAGGCACAGGTTGGGGCAAGCAGCAAGTAACGTAATCGAGAGACAACCCAAGAGTCAAAAACTGGAGGCAGGCAGTAACAAAACGGAATAGGAACAGGATATAGATAAAGAGGAACAGAGGACGGCAGGACACTTGTCTTTGCCCTATGGGCGCCAGGTAAATGCCGGTGGAGACTGGTATGCAGATAGTAGACAAAGTGCAGGAGCTGGGTCTGGTACACGGGAAAGCAAAACACCACGATAAGGATAGCCGGGTTTGGTACACGGGAGAGCAACACCACGATAAGGATAGCCGGGTTTAGACATTTGAATTATGTTGTCAGCGTGATAAATTGAGTAATGGATTACCAAAGCAGGAGCAGACTTTCCTTACAAATACCATAGCCTGAGCAGAATGTGACAAGGTCACCCAAATAGCAACAGAAGCACCAATGCCAAGCACCAAAACACAGCACAAACGGGAATAGCCAGAAGAATGGTCAGACAGCCCAGAGGTCAAGGGCATGCGACAACAATCTCGTAAACGATATAAGCCCAGGACAAAGCAGGTACCGATAATCTCATAAATATTCAGGCAGGCACAGGTTGGGGCAAGCAGCAAGTAACGTAATCGAGAGCCAAAGTGCAGGAGCCGGGTCTGGTACATGGGAGAGCAACACCACAATAAGGATAGCCGGGTTTGGTACACGGGAGAGCAACACCACGATAGGGATAGCTGGGTCTGGTACACGGGAGAGCAACACCACGATAAGGATAGTCGGGTTTGGTACATGGGAGAGCAACACCACCATGTGCGTGACGTCACTCGAGCGTGTTCCCAGCCATTTGTGTCAGGGAAGCATAAAGTTAAGTGAGGGCATGCGTGCGCATCGAGAAGACAACGTGTAGCGTGTGGAGGAGGACGTCTCGGACGTGAAGCAGGATCTGCTGTTCGGGGTGAGCAGGTATTCGAGTGAGTACCACGAGCCGGGAGCCTGACAACACTGGTATAACCAAGCAATGATGGATTTGATTGGTGCACATTTATAGACTTTCCCAAGCTGCCAAACACCACTAAGTGTCAGTAAATGATGTAATACTCTGGTGCTTCACAGAGCGCAGTTACTAAAGGGTGCAAGCAATTGGGATCTGTGCTTTGAGAAAGACTAGACTAGGACAGCCTCTTTCTTCAATACATCACTGGACAGTGGGTTTAGAATGCACTAAAATTATGCATTTTTAAAAGTGAGAGGGGGCAGGATTGGTCATTAAACTCCTCCACAGCTGTGTTTATTAAGGCTGTATCTTGGCTGCTGGGTCACCCCTTGTCCTACAGGAGTCATCATTTTGTCTTGTAGTGTCTGGCATTAAAGTCACGTACAGCATTTTGCTCCTAGGCAACTACTTAATCTAGACTCAGACTGTACATCATCCCCTGCGTAGTAAGCCAATTTTATGGTGATCTTTGAGTAGGCTATATATCTGTGCTGCTTTGTTGGTTTGACCTTGGCTAGATAGTTAACCACAACTGAACTCTGTCTGACCCTTAGTTTTAGCTAGTATGATTGTACTCTACCTGACTGGACCCTTTAACCTTTTTGCTGGTTTTAAAGTTAGGTTTAGCTTTATTTGCTATGCGAAGCAACTGAAACTGGCAGTCACAAATATCTGGAGGCTCAACTGAAACCGAATGTGATTGCTATAGCTCTAGCAAGGCTCTCCCTAGTTGTTTCTGACCAAAGGTCCATCCATCTGGCAGTATCATTGCAGTGCTATAAACCTGTGCTTCATTCACCTTCAAGGAAATTTAGCATAGAATTCTAGTTCTAGTAAAACAAATATTACTACTCTGTATCACGTAATAAGTATTTGCTATTAAATCTACCCTTTTTAAAACATATCATAGTAACATTACATATTATGTTGACTTCATAAAAAACTCTCTGGTATTGTGTTTCTTCACAAACCAGCTTGGCTACCACAAGCTCAAGTTTACAAGTCTTGACAATTTTATTTTTGTACTGCATTAAAAAATGAACACATTTATTTCAGATGAAAGTACTGTAATTGTCTGTCATATTTGCAACTTATTGTTCATCTTCATTACCTGCTAATTATGGTATCCTAATTACTTCCCAAGAGAAGAAATGCAATAACTAGGGAATGCTACTTCATCAGCAGTTCAAAAATCTGTATCTGACAATAATTCAAAAAGCATCTAGTTGCTAGATTTAAATAATAAATTTATGTCAATCATATAAATTGTACCCATGAAATGTACCATTTGGTTTAGTTGGCCCTCACTGGAACTGAACCTTTACACTTTCTCTAGCGTTCAGTACTGCAAATCTGTTTCTTCTTTTCCCATTTGACTGGTATTTATGCTTTGGATTTAAAGCACTGGCGTAACTACAGGGGACACCTTGTTCCTGCCTCCTCATACTGATTCAAAATAGTTTAGAAAGGGCCCTTCCGACCTGGACCACACCAGTCCAGGTTGGAAGGGCCCTTACTAAACTATTTTCAACTGGCACGGGAAGACAGGAACGTAGCGGGGTCACGTTACATCACATGACCCCTCGGTGAAACAAAGGCGGAGAGAAAGCTGCAGGAGCGGTGAGAGGTAAGCAGGGATGGGAGGGATGTATATATATATATGTGTTTGTATGCTTTGTATGACTTTGAGCATGGATGTGTAATTGTGTGTGAACATGGATGTGGGATTGTGGGTGTGTGAACATGGATGTGTAATTGTGTGTGTGTGTGAACATGGATGTGTAATTGTGTTTGTGAAAATGGATATGTAATTGTGTTTGTGAAAATGTATATGTAATTGTGTGTGTGAGCATGGATGTGAAATTGTATGCATGTGTGAGCATGGATGTGTAATCATATATGTGAGCATAATATAGTATAGTAGGTTGAAAAAAGACTTCAGTCCATCAAGTTTTTTTTCACAAATACCTACCTCTAAAGTTCTAAAGTTGAACAAAAGAAGGCAAAAAACAACCCACATTTGTACAAAGTTATCAGATCCCCTCTTAGACATTAACCCCTTCTACAAAACCGGAAAAAAAGAAGAAAAAACGAACATGAACAATGTCCACGAATATTTGCCCGAAGAGAAGACAGGAACGGACGAATATTTGCGGAATACGAAGACCCCCCCGAAGAAGAACATGAAGACCTCCCTGGTGCCCAAGTCTACTATATTATATCTATCTACTGTATAAAACATAACTTTCTAGATTATGAAGAAAATGAGCAGTAGGTTACGATGCCAGCAAATGCACAGTATTTACATTGTAAAAGTTGAGGTGTGAAACAGAATGTTCACATAAATGTTTGCATTATAGCTGGCAGTCTGCATCCATGGTAACAAAGCATTATCTGTTTGATTTTTGGGTTGTGTGAAATATTAATTATATTTTTAGTAAAGCCGAAAAAGTATTACTTGTTTTTTTTTTTTTTATCAAAAGATTCCTTTTCTTTCCCACCAATGCAGACTTATGTATGAGAGCTTGCCATGTAAACATACTCAAAATACTAATTTATATACCTCCTCCATTTCAAAAAGCCAAAGAGGGACACTTTTGTTTTGGTATGTGGTTAGAGTTTTTGCCAGGATGCATCAATTCATAATACACAAATTAATTTAGAAACATTTTTTGCACTCAGTGTTGCTGCTTTTTAGTTGTTGATTTAGGGATTATTCTGACAATGTAGTAATGGATTATTTACGTCCTCTGCAAAATTGCCATATACTTAAAATGTTTTTTTTAGCGTCTTGATCAATGCAATTAGATATATTTTTTGGGGCACAAAAAGGATAAAATGCTGCTCTTCTCCCACAATTACACCCACCAAAAACCACAACTATATCCATTATGTCATGATTGCATTCTCTATCAATGTCTCTCTGCATTTCTCCTCCCTTTCTACACCCTCAGGATTTGCTTACTTGTTACCTGGTGATCAAGTGGGATGCTTTCATGAGGGTACACAATTTGAGTTCAGCTGGTATGTGATGTCAATAGTGCTCAGCATCTTACCCAGGGAGCTCAACATTCTGCAGCAAACACACACAGAGCTGCAATTTTGCAACACAGTCATACATAGAAACCTTAGAGACCTTCAGTGCAATATTGTCCCCAAAAAGCTTGTCTTTGCCATCTTTGTCACAAAACAGCTTGTCAGTGCCCTCAGCATGTCCGTGTCATCTTTGTCCCCAAACAGCTTGTCTATGCCATATTTGACCCCAAACAGCTTGTCAGTACCCCCAAACATCTTGTCTTTGCTAACTTTATCCCCAAACAGCCTCTCAGTGCTCCAAACAGCTTGTTTGTGCTAAGCTACTCTTACCTAGAAACCATAGAGACCTTCAATGAAATATCGTCCCCAAACAGCTTGTCTTTGCCATCTTTTGGCCTGCTTGTACACCTTCCCACACCACTTACCTGCAGAAGTGGTGTGTCTCTCTTAGTCAGTGCTGTGTGGATGTGATGTCCTTTCCTGCACAGTAGATCAATCAGCAGGGCCGGCCGAAGACTTAACGCCGCCTGGCGCGAAGTTTAAAACGCCGCCCCCACCCCCCCCGCCGACGCCGGGGGGGGCGGCATTTTAAACTTCGCCGACGCTATTATCTACCCCCGCCCCCCCCCCGGTACTTACCTTTAAACAGTCCTGCGGCGAGTCTCCCTGCTCTGCCACGGTGCCGGCTTGTAATGCTGAGCGCCGGAAATTGACGTCACTTCCGGCGCTCTGCATTACAAGCCGGCACAGGGACCGACCAGGGAGACTCGCCGCAGAGGAGAGAGAGAGAGGGGCGCCGAGCGGGTAAGCGAAAACCACTCGGTGCCCCTCTCTCTCTCCTCTGCTTCAAAAAAAAAACAAAAAAAAAGCGCTTGGGGCGGCAAAGTGCCGCCCCTTCTAAAGTGCCGCCTGGGGCAATTGCCCCAGTCTGCCCCATTATAGGGCCGGCCCTGTCAATCAGACAGGAATAAAATGATAGAGTGTGGGGAGGGCTAGCATTTTTTTGGCCCAGGGCAGGCAAATGCAAGTGGCCCCATTGAACCCTTGCAGTCCCCCACTCATAACATACACACTGGCACACATTTTATACACTCTCACACACACATACATACATACATACACTCTTGTTCTATAACCAGGGGTGAACTAACACACACTTAAAAGCATATATGTTTCAGAAGTAGAAACTCATGGTATTTTATTTGTTGTTGGTATTTCATGCAGTAATTTTTCCACAAATTTATGCCAAATCTAGGAGTATTTTTTCAGCATTTAATTTCTTTTGTGTATGCTGCTATGTTGTTAGGATGCCTTGAACAGCTTATATGCAGCTACATCTCTAGATTGCAAAAATACCCCATATATATGGGTCTCTCATGTTTTTCAGACCTTACAGGGCATCAGGTTGTGAATTTCCAATTGTGAAATTTTCACAAATTGTTTTTGGGGTCCATATCACATTTTGGTAGTTTAGTAGCCCACATTCCATATCAGACATAAGCATAGACTCTGTACTCCTCCTTTTTGGGAGTGGCGGGCTGGCTCAATATCTGAGTCTGTTGCAGTGACTAAACTGGAATACAAAATAGCGTCAGCCTCCTCCATACTATACATTAAATGTGTCTTCTCGCTGTGCCGCGGTGCCGGGATTTCATGTTGACATCATATTCCGGCGCTCAACATGAAATGCCTGCACCGCGACGGAGTCACGGAGAGTGAGGGGCACCGAGCGGTTGCTGAAAACTTCACGAGCAACTGCTCAGCGCCCCTGCCCGGAACTTAAATTAAAGCATTGTTTTTTGTTTTTTTACTTTATTTAACATGAAGGATGTTAAATAAAGTAAAAAAAACCCCGATGTTTTAATTTAAGACATGGTAGCAGGCGCCCCTGCTACCATGTCGTCCTGTGTGGCCGCACAGGTCGCACACCCCTAAGGCCGGCCCTGTGCTTTAAAGGTTAAGGTAAATTAATTTAGCATTGAAAAGCTTTTAAATGTGAAAAAATAGGGTAAATAAAGTCGAAACACAAAAAAGGACCCAAACTAAAATTATGCTTATCACAAATAATAAGAAGGGTTGTTCTTTAATAAAATATATATTTTTGACACTCTTAAACTCCTGGAATGCTGTGGTACACTGGCTATCATAGAGCCAAAAATTGGTTAATCCCAGCGATCAGTTAACCTTGCGATCACCAATGGTTTCTGGTAACTCTGCCTCCGTTGTGCGGTAGCGTCCTGTACCTGGGAAACGACAAGAGGTGGTGAGTACTGAGCACACTGCTAAATACATACTGGGGTGTTGTTTGTCTGTGGCATATAGCAGGGGCTGTAAATCCATACCTAAATTGCAATGTGTGTGGGAAAAAAAACACAAAAAGTTACTACCCCAAAGTTTGAAAAAGGCTGGTAGTAGAATTAGTGCTTGGAAAGAGTTAAAACTCTAGCATTTTAAATATCCTAGGGTGTTTAGTTTTCAAACATATATGGTAAATTGAATTGGCTGGCAGACATGGAAGCAGAATTTTCAACATGCCAAAGTTCCAAGTTGAAAAACTGACTTGTGTGTTATGCCTACCTTGTCCGCGATGTCCCGTGTCGTCCTGGCGATGGTGGCCGGTCCCCTCAAAGTGCCGGCACACACACGGAGGGGCGTGCGCACTGACGGGGCACGCCCACCACACAGAGACGCCTCTGTTCGAGCTGCCGCGAACGTTACCTCTTCTGCCTGTGTGGTGCTCCGCATCACTCGCGGAGGTAACATAGGCAGAGCTTGTTATTGTCGGCGCTTTTGCCATCGCTTCGACGCAATTCGCGTGACGTCATCTTACCTTCCATTGGTCTGTTCCCTGTTCTCCCGCCCTTGGTTCCTATTTAAACTTCCCTGTCCTGTTCTCCAGTGCCCGTTCAACGAGTCACTATTGTAGCACTCTCGGTAGTTGTTCCGTGCATTGTTCCTGTCTCTCTCTGCTTCATATTCGTGTACCAGACCTCGGCTTTGTTTCCTTACACTGATCCTGCGCTGCCTGCTCTGACCTCGGCTTGTTTAAGGTTCTCGTTCCTCTGTCTCTGGCCCTGTTCCGTCTCGTTGCCTCAGGTGTCCTTGCGAGTACATCACCGTTCCTGCATAGTGGGTCCTACACCTATCCCGTCTGGGCCAGCATAACATTGTGCATGTCCCACATCTGGCCTTTTACCCCACCCGACAAACCTATGGGTGGTATCACTGTGCTCAGGAGATGTTGCTGAACACATATTTGACAGTGTAATTTGACATTGACATATACCAGGAGCTTTAAATCCATACTTGTGTGTAAAATAAAAGGTTAAAAAAATTACTACCACAAAGTAGAATTAGTGCATGGAAAGTGTTAAAATACTAGCATTTGAAATAACCTGAAGTGTCTAGTTTCCAAACATATATGGTTTGATGGGGTAAATAGAACTAACTGACTTTAATGATGTCCCAAATAGGACATGGTTGCAGTATGAGCAGTTTTTGTAAAAATGGTTTTGATGTAGCAAAATGCTACTTGTACTTATTGTCCTATAATTTACAAAAAGCAAGAAAAAAAACATAAAAAATATTGGGTATTTATAAACTTAGGCCAAATATTTTCCCATTAGCTTTTGTAGATAAGTAAATGTATTTTCAAATAAAAGACAGAAAAGGTCCTTTTTTAAATTGTTCACCATAATTTATATATATTTGTAAATACTTATAAATTAGATGATATGATCAAAATAATGGAATGTGAAAAAAGCCCTTCTCGACCTGAAAAAAAACCCAAACAATATATAACTTGTTTAAGTACAAAACTTACAAAACACTTACAACAGCCATTGTCACAAAGGGTGGAAAAAACAGCTGTGTTCTTTTGTTGAGACTCCAAAGCACAAGCTACATTTGACACATTTGACATAGAATGTTTCACATATGCACCTGTATTAGTCCACCCAGCTGAGACCCCCCATTCAGATGCATTGAAAGTCTCTAACTCCACAACTGATGCTATCTTCTCACAAATAAGCCATTTTTGCCTCAGGCTAATTGTGGGTAATACTTGCTTTTAAATAAGCCCTGGAACAGTGGCGGGACCTCCTATAAAGAATGGTTCATCCCATCAATATAATCACTGATCACAAGAAACTAGAGTATTTGTGGACATCTAAACACCTTCGACCATATCAGACATGTTGGTTACTTTTCTTCCACCCTTTTAAGTTCGATGTAACACATCCGCGTTACACTAAGAATGGGAAAGCTGAAGCATTGTCCCATCTTTATATTTCTGATAAACCACAACATACTGATACCATCCCGGGGCCTAGTCACTTTCTTCTGATCTTGATTTCCCTGGTAGACCATATACAACAGTTGCAGATCTTCATCTTTCTCTTGCTCTTTCAAAAAGAATCAACATGTTAAAGGAAGAGAGTTTATTTAAAAGATGAAATACTACCACAACTTCGAATTATTTTGACAATAAAGTGGGTTACTTTTTATTGTGTCCAGTGACTGGACACTTAGGGACATCACACAGTTGAATACATCAAACACTTTATAATCTCTTAGTTCTTTACCTTATACAGCACAAGAAATATTGGTACATCATATTGAAGTACAGGTGTGGAGTGGAAAAGTGTTGTGCCTGATGAATATAAAGCAGAACAGATATCTGTTCATACAAGCAGTGTCTTAATGAGTAAACTTTTCTCTCCCTCCCTTGATGTCATGCTTTGATTTACATTCTCTGAGTTATTTACTTAAAGCTATAAGTATTTACCACAAAACTAAGAATATACACAAAAACAAAAAAATCAGCACATAAACCATCAGCAAAAATGCTATTGGGTTTATATACTGTTTGTCCTGTAATTTGTGGTCTGTTGAATAATAGAGAGGGAAATTACATTTACCAAGAGAAACAAAAAATACATATATATATCGTATTCAATTCTACATAGTCAGTAAAACTATTTCTGCTTCAGAATTTACTGTGCAGTGATACACGATGTGAGCCAGTGAAATAAAAACAAGAAAAATAGACAATAGTATTTAAAATGATTAATAAGAGTCAGCTTCTAGTACTAGGCCAGCTGTGCAACTCCCACTTACCTCTACTACTAGATAATACAGAATTAGGGTTATTCTCCTACATCCTAGTATCCCACGCCTTTTTGTTATATATGCATATTACACATCCATATCCACATTCCATATCTCTGCTTAGACCTCGTCTAGAGCATAGTACACAATTTGGAGACCCATTTCCAGAAGGGCACTGACACTTAGGAGAGAGGTCAGAGAAGTTAGCAGTATAAATCATAATATGTAAAAATTGAAGATGAAAATTGTACAAACTCATTCTTTAAGTTTCTTATGTACTGGAGACCTTGGTATCTATCTTACATTAAATTTAATATATTCTAATTCAAAGATTAGGGGAAGATTTGCAACAAAAGCAATCAAGAAAGAATGTGCTGTCTTTTTACAGCATTTTAAATGAAATTTACGAATGCGTAAATGGCCGTTAAAGGACCTACTTAGTACCTAATATATTTAAAGTTTACTTTATTAAAGATGAATCAACAGTTTATGAACTCAATGTGTGATTTACAATAATATAAAGTTAATAATAGATACTCATTACCATAATAAAAAAAACATTATCCTTATTATAGCACAAAAACAGTTGTTCTAAGCCAACATGCACTATAAGAATAGCATTATATTTTCTCAGTAGTATTTGCTACTCCTAAATTTAGGGAGATAAATGTATTGCCTGCATGTGTCATACAGTAGCAACATTGTCTGCACTAGCTGTGGAACTATTAACCATACATAAAATATGTGATATGAACCATAGGTATTTCTAATTTAGTAAGAATGTTCAGGAGAGTAGAAGAATCCATCAGCTCTAAGCAATACTATTATATATAGTAAATCTAAGTAGTCATTTTTATTATGTATATATATATATATATATATATATATATATATATATATATATATGCTTTTTTTTGCCTCAAACTAAAACTCAAATTGCTGATTTGCAAGACCCCTGTCCTGAAAGTCCATTAGATGCTTACATAAAATGTTTTAGCCCTTCTGAATAAGAATTCCGAAACAGCAGGAAATATTTTGGGCCATAGGATTAAAAAAAGAATCATGGCTAAAATAGATTCAAATCCTCTAGCTTTAGGGTGACACAGAATAAGAAAAAATAATTCATTGAAACAGTGGGTTATATTTCACTCTTGGTGGTTTATTCGAAGGATAAATTCCTATTTTTCAGTCACTGTATGATCAGTATAATTTTTCATAGTCAATTTTAGAAAATATTTATATTTTGTGAAGGT
This sequence comes from Spea bombifrons, assembly GCF_027358695.1. Taxonomy (NCBI): domain Eukaryota; kingdom Metazoa; phylum Chordata; class Amphibia; order Anura; family Pelobatidae; genus Spea; species Spea bombifrons. Next base: position 87,235,768 of record NC_071091.1, on the reverse strand, counting down.
CTCAAAGAACACCAAGGAAATATCTGAGACTTCTTGGAATATTTTGACAGAATATTGCATTTTATACAAACTAATTTGCAATATTAGTACTAAAACCTGTGAAAGCCTCATGTTCGGGTGTAAACTAGACTATTAGATTAATTCAAAGGCATATATCAGTTTGTCCTGTTTATCACAAAAATTATCTAGATGTTGCACAGGTGGCAATTTGAATGTTTTATTAAAGATTCTTTATGAAAACTTAAAGTGGCTTTCATAGATATGTACAAACATATGGTAACAATTCATTTTCTAGAAGATTAAGGCATGATTTGAAAAAAAAAAGTAATTTGACAAATTAATTTAGATATATTTTGCATACTTGCTTATCCCCTGTAAGAGTGTATTATATAGATCTCTGATTAAAGTGATTGTGACCTTCTCTATATGACAAAATAGACAAAGTTAAAAAGGTTTAACATAGGCCCTGAAAATATTGCATAGTCACTGAATAAACTGCAATAAACATCTAATTGTATGACCTCCTAAAATGGACACAAAAAAATATACCGTAGTTTGCTTGCTACGGTATAAAAAAATCTTAGATCTGAGGACCATTTGTTGTCAACCAGTTATTCAGTTATAACAGGTAATAATAATACTATATAGCTTATTTATGCGTTTAAATATTTGCTTTCAATTTCATTATACGATACCTGTCTCAAAATCTATACCCCATAATTGAAGTCAGAAGTAAATCAATACTTGGAAATGAGACTCCAGGTCATTATCTATAGTCAGCAAAATAGAAATGGCTACATAAACATCATGGGAAACAATATGTGCAGGTTATTGTATATAGTATAGGTTTTAGTATTAACATGAACAAAATATGTAATTCTAGAGGCATGTGACATCAATTTAAAACAATACATTATTATTTGTTTAAAAATATGATTTAATTTTAATATGGGGAAAATAATTTCTACATATATTGCCTCAATACAAATCCAAAGCCGTCCTTATACTATCACCGTTATGAAGATTTTTTTTCAATTTATAATAATATCTTTTACAGTGCCACCAGAGACTAAATTATATAGGCTGAGAAGTGTCTATTCATGGGAGTCAACGCTAACTGTTCTCTTTGTCCCGACGCCAAAAAAATATAATAACCAAAACAGAACATACTAACTCTGTCGGAAGACAGAAAAAGATCTTTCACAGCATAAGATAAACTACACTGAGCGTACATTATTATTATTATTATTTATTGTTTTATATAGCGCCATCAAATTCTGTAGCGCTATAATGACAATAATATTGATCAATCATAATTTAGTTTAGGAATTAGATTATGTTATGATGTTTATGAAATGCCATCATCTTATTATAATCATCATCACAGTACATCTCATTTTTTATTACATTGATCTGTACAGGTGCTAACACAAAAAAAAGCTTGTCACAATTTCTGTAAATGATCAATGAAGTCATTTTAATTGATAAATTATTAAGTAATGAGTAAAATGATTTCTCCAAGAAATTGTAAGCTGCAATATGGATAAATGTCTTTCATTAAGTCATTAGATAACTATTAAAATGGTCTCATCAGCATTGTTTTGCAGTAGTAGGACACACACTGACTACAGGAACATGAGCACAAGGCATGAAGCACTCTATCTGCAGATATTTCAAATGGAGCATTCAGATTAACCCAGAGCCTTCCTGCTGGGTTAAAACACCATAGCTTCCTGTGTTTACACATTCTTATTATGCCGATATATATTAAAATTCACTGTACATATAGAAACTCATATTTTTCAGCTGTGGCATCAACATTAAAAATATGGTATTTTTATGTTGTGTTCTTCCTGTTTTCGTCATGCAATACTACATTGGTATCTCAGCTCACTCAGTAATTTTCACATTTGTGCTCAATTTATTCCACTTCATTTATTATCTATTGAATTAGACTCTGTTCCATGCTGATTTCAAATGTATAGCCTGTCAGTTAAGGTTGAGCAAGCTGCAGCCCCCATCAGTTGCAGGACTGCAACTCCCAGCCTGCCAGCCATAGTGAGTTATGGTCTGGCTGCAGACCTTCGGATTAAATTACCCATCCTCGAATCAACACTTTCAAAAAAATAATGATACGTAGCACAATAATGGAGAGATATGCGTTGTATAATTGTACTTTAATGTGTTTATAAAAGAAATGCACTTGGCTTTTAAGTACATATTGTTATTACAAACCTTTCTTAATGTTCTGTAGGCTTATTGCAAGTATATATGTTACATTTCATAAAACAGCACTAATGTAACTGGTAGGAACTGTATATGTGATAAATCTTCAGAATACCTAAAGACATCTACTCTAAAACATTAATCCAGATTTCTGTTGGATTAATTTCCCATTGGCTTTCATAAAGCGTGCTGTGCTATGCACCTGTTCATTGAGGATAAAAGCCAGTTCCTCTGAATTACATTTTCAAATAACTTTTATATAATACAATTCTATAAATGTTTACATTTTATCTATTTTTAATTTATTGGTAAATCTTAAAATAGACAATTCAAACCGTCAAGGTCACAAGTAAATTTTATACTTGAAATTCTTATTTTATTTCACTATAGTTTTTTTTTACTATAATTATGGAGTAGTTATTAAGGTATTCATTGCATGGTATATATATATATATATATATATATATATATATATATTAGTAAATAATTAGTATTACAGCTAGATGTTTGAATGCTAAACATTTGAATGTTTGTAGATGTCAGGAATTTAGAATGTTATTGTATTTAATATTTTGAACACTACCCTATCACTTATATCTACCATAATGTGTTCTGGGTAAAATATGATTTAAACTGGAAAAAAATACTCCTTTGTTCCATGATTCAGCAACTTTTAAAAATGTTTATTACATTATTTTTTTTATTTTGATAAATGTGCAATATTTAATTGTTTTGAGAAGTGTACGTACAGTGCACCATTAACCATTGAAGACCAGAGAGGCAATACACTGGATTTAAAGGAAGACTAACATTCAAGAGTTAAAAACAAATCAAGCAGCAACACTAAAAAAAGGATACCGCAGTACAGCACAATGGATGCAATAGAAGGCCACAACATTTGATTGGTTTTAACTTTAATACTATGATTTAATTAAACACACATGCATCAATGTACTTCACTCTTTATGCTCACCCAGCTAAAATTATAATGTATTTTCTAAACTGTATATTCAGAAATATATAACTGAAATCATATATAACATTCATATTTTTTTATAGATACATGGGACAATACCAATACTTTATGAATAAACAAGTTAATTGAGCTGTCTCAGTTTGCATAAAATAGTGATTTCATACTTTAAGAGGAAATTATCACCTTTTTAATGTGTGTTGTCATATGTAAGGTCAGAACACCCTTTTTTGGCGCGTGTATCTAACCCACAAAACTAGCTTCAGCCACCACTGTCACATTAATTGGTGATTTGATAGTCCTACACAACAAGGTGACATTCTACTAAAAAGATCTGTGAGAGAGGCAAGCACGGTAACAATTGCAATGACCTGATGAACTTGAATTCAAACATAAAGCAGCCAAAACAGAAATTATTTCAAATTTGTTACACGTTATTTGGATGATGGTTTGCCTTTAAAACTTGACACATTTTTCTGTAAAAAGACAACATTTCTAGCTTATGTTAATACACAGGTTGTTGCGCTTCATATTAAATAGAACACTGCATTTCCAGAAATGCATTATGGGGGTAATAAAATGAGAAGGATTTTATGAAATATTTCTGAATCATTATACAATATAGTATGGTATGACGCCATGACTCTAGGTATTTTTGACACACATATAATGAAAAACAGTTACTGAAAGGACAATGGATTGGTATAAAAATAAGTGAAGACAAGCAGTGCCTCAAAATGATTGCAAAATGATTGGCTAGTTGCAGACCCTTAATCTGACCTTCATAGTCCTTGGATGATGACCTCACTAAACAAATCCAAAATGATGATTAATTAAGCGGAACTGATCCCAGTTGCTTTGCACTCCTAAAACTTATAAGAGGATCCTGGTATGTCATTCATTGTATCAAACAATTTGAGCTGATATTTTTATTATTTTTAATTATTTCACACTTTTATTTAATGTCTCAAAAATATTGTTTTTGGACTGAACAGATTACAAAGATCACAGACCAATTGTTCTTCAAACATTTCAATTTTAAAGAAATAAATGGTTATTAAGTAATGAACAGTTTACCTATATCTATGCCTGTATGCTCTATTGGCCTCCACAGAAACAAAGAAATATAGAATAGGCCTTTCTAGAGAGAGATCTGGACACCACAATTCAGCTATATGATTGGATGTGCAAATATGGCTAAAGAGACTTGTGCTCATTATGTATATATTATATTTTATATGTATATTATGTAAATAGTACAGCCATGTTTATATCCAAGTTCTATACAACATTTCAGTGCAAACTCATCATCTGCCACTGAATCAATGATGACTCCAATCAGTTAGTAAGAGGTCCTAGGGTACTATTTTTCCTTGTAAAAACCTATGATGATGTGTTATGAAAGCTGGGGCAACAGTCTTGGCTGCCTTTGACACAGAATGGATGGAGTTAACATTTCTAATTTTATACAAAGCTCTCTTCTAAAAATAAAAAATGAAGGTTGACTATTCTTTTAAAAAGACACACAGTTTAAACACTACACATAGTATTTCTGAAATGTGTACATGAGAACATTTACCATTTAATCGATCCACTGTTCATTAGCAGTTTCTGTTAAATGATGATTCCTCATTTTATGTTTTTTTTTATATTATTTTTTTTTATTAATAATGTGATAGAAATGTGACTTTACAGAGATAACCCCCCCCACAGTTTTTCTATTATTCATTGAAAATCATTTTCCAAAGCTCTTTCAGCATCAAAATGCAACTCCATAGAAGACAGCAAGATCATAAAATTATATTGACTGGAACACTGTCTAGTGGATTCCTCCTGTATACTCTGTCCCTGTCATTATAAGTACATATTTCTAGTGCAAGTCCTACGCTGGTTCTGCACTGGATTACCAGCGGCAGATACAAAGGTAAAATAGCTGGTGGTCTGATGGACTGATGCGGAAATACATTGTGTCACATATAAAGACAAAAATTCCTGTATCCACTTAGGATAATGCTGAAAATGCCCCCGTGTCACGGACTGGGTCCAAGCTGGTGGCTGGAAGGACCCAGCGCGCCCGATGGTTGTTTGCAGGAGTCACGATGCAGCAGTGGAGTCAGGGGCAGGGCCTGGTTGCAGGGTGACCACACTCGCCCAGGCGTTGAGCACCTAGGGTAGTGCAGCCAAACACCAGCGCCCTGATATGGCAGCAGATGAAGTCCAGAACAAAACGAATCCTGCAGGCACCCTGGAGCAGGCATGAAGCATATCACTGGATCACGTGCAGGATGCTGCAGGCTGGGAGAATGAAGGCTAAGCAAAGGGTTAATGTAGCAGACACAAAACACAGCAAGGGAAAGGGAGACCAGGCAAGAAACATGATATGAGATATACACGAGAAGTGGCTAGAAGCATGACATGAATTGCGAAAGATATAAACCGGCACAAGACAAGGAATAAACATAACCAGACAAGACATACATGTTACAGGGCACAACAAAGGACAGGGAAGAAGGCAAGGAACACAGGGGAAGGAGTGAGGAGCCGGAACCCTCGGACGCTTCTCCTATAAGCAAGGATAGGACATATTAACAGGGACATGGGGAGAGGAGAGAGGAACCGGAATCCTCAGATGATACAAGGAAGAAGGGCAAAGGTACATAAAAGACAGACAAACATGAATACAGAAACTAGCCTAGGACTACAAGATAACTATTGGAGATTTAGTCACATGATATGGCCATAGTATGCTTAGCCCACCACTACGCCAAAGTACTCCAATGACGGTGGGTCCTAACGCTAATCCCTGCTGACAAAGATACAAAACAAACCACACGTATAAACCAAACACACAGCACTGAGACATACCTTAGACTGCAGACTGCAGACTGAGACAAACAGAACACACAGGTGGGGCACACCTAATAAAGGAAGCAGAGCTGAAGCAAAGAGCCGGAGCAGAAGCAAGGAATGGAAAATAGAACAAAGCAAAAGGAAATCCAGGAATGGATCAAAGCAAAGCAGAGAAACTACAGCAGGACAGATATGCAGCTCCGCAGCCTGGGCAGACCGTGACAGTATCCCCCTCCGAAAAGAGCGGCCTCCGGACGCGAACAGAAACAGCAATAGAAGAAAGGCCCGCCCTCAGACGGGAGAACGGAGGAAACAAGTCAACCCAGGAACCAGCATACAGAGTCCAAAATACGTAGGAGTCCTTCGATGACCAGCACTGCCGCTAGTAGACAAATCTCCTCCAAAAACAGGAATCAGAATGACTGTACAGGATTGAGGAAGAAGTCTCTAGCTGACATTTAGATCCAGACGAAGGTAAAGAAGATAAGCCACTTGACAAGGCAGACACGGCAGGTAACCCACTTGCTGGGCAGACACGACTGGTACATGTTCAAGCACAGGCACGGTTCAGGCACGGGTTCAGGTTCAGACAACAGGTTGCCCACTTGCAGGGCACACGGCAGGTTGCCCACTTGGAGAATACTCGACCAAGGTAGCCCGGATGCAGGCACTCATACTGGGAGTCCATAGTGGGTCGCTGGCCGCAACTCAGGAAACCCTCTTTCAGGGCACACGGCAGGTTACCCACTTGCAGGGTACTCGACCAGGGTAGGCCGGATACAGGCACTCATCCTGGGAGTCCACAGTGGGTCGCTGGCCGCAAACTCAGGAAACCCTCTTTCAGGGCACACGGCAGGTTGCCCACTTGCAGGGTACTCGACCAGGGTAGGCCGGATACAGGCACTCATCCTGGGAGTCCACAGTGGGTCGCTGGCCGCAAACTCAGGAAACCCTCTTTCAGGGTACACGGCAGGTTGCCCACTTGCAGGGTACTCGACCAGGGTAGGCCGGATACAGGCACTCATCCTGGGAGTCCACAGTGGGTCGCTGACCGCAACTCAGGAAATCCTCTTTTCAGGGCACACGGCAGGTTGCCCACTTGCAGGGTACTCGACCAGGGTAGGCCGGATACAGGCACTCATCCTGGGAGTCCACAGTGGGTCGCTGGCCGCAACTCCGGAACATGACAGGAAGCCCACCGGAAGGGGCAAGCTTGGCAGGAAGCCCACCGGAAGGGGCAAGCTTGGCAGGAAACCCTCTGGAAAGGGCACGCTAGGTAGGAAGCCCTCTGGAAAGGGCAAGCTTGGCAGGAAACCCTCTGGAAAGGGCACGCTCGGTAGGAAGCCCTACGGAAAGGGCTCACACATCAGGAAACCCTACGGAAAGGGCACGCTCGGTAGGAAGCCCTATGGAAAGGGCTCACACATCAGGAAACCCTATGGAAAGGGCACGCTCGGTAGGAAGCCCTACGGAAAGGGCTCACAAGTCAGGAAGCCCACCGGAAGGGGCGAGCTTAGGAGGAAGCCCACCGGAAGGGGCGAGCTTAGGAGGAAACCCCTTTTGATGGGGTGCACACGATTGGAAACCCCTTTTGATGGGGTGTACGCAACAGAAAACCCCGTTTGGTGGGGTGCATGATAGATAGCCCTCTGGCCGGGCTGGAATGCTGCAGACAGGTACGGAGGCCCACTGGAAGGGCAGACGCTGCAAACTCCACTCCGCGAACTCCTGGCCTCATACCTGCGGCCATGTGTCACGGACTGGGTCCAAGCTGGTGGCTGGAAGGACCCAGCGCGCCCGATGGTTGTTTGCAGGAGTCACGATGCAGCAGTGGAGTCAGGGGCAGGGCCTGGTTGCAGGGTGACCACACTCGCCCAGGCGTTGAGCACCTAGGGTAGTGCAGCCAAACACCAGCGCCCTGATATGGCAGCAGATGAAGTCCAGAACAAAACGAATCCTGCAGGCACCCTGGAGCAGGCATGAAGCATATCACTGGATCACGTGCAGGATGCTGCAGGCTGGGAGAATGAAGGCTAAGCAAAGGGTTAATGTAGCAGACACAAAACACAGCAAGGGAAAGGGAGACCAGGCAAGAAACATGATATGAGATATACACGAGAAGTGGCTAGAAGCATGACATGAATTGCGAAAGATATAAACCGGCACAAGACAAGGAATAAACATAACCAGACAAGACATACATGTTACAGGGCACAACAAAGGACAGGGAAGAAGGCAAGGAACACAGGGGAAGGAGTGAGGAGCCGGAACCCTCGGACGCTTCTCCTATAAGCAAGGATAGGACATATTAACAGGGACATGGGGAGAGGAGAGAGGAACCGGAATCCTCAGATGATACAAGGAAGAAGGGCAAAGGTACATAAAAGACAGACAAACATGAATACAGAAACTAGCCTAGGACTACAAGATAACTATTGGAGATTTAGTCACATGATATGGCCATAGTATGCTTAGCCCACCACTACGCCAAAGTACTCCAATGACGGTGGGTCCTAACGCTAATCCCTGCTGACAAAGATACAAAACAAACCACACGTATAAACCAAACACACAGCACTGAGACATACCTTAGACTGCAGACTGCAGACTGAGACAAACAGAACACACAGGTGGGGCACACCTAATAAAGGAAGCAGAGCTGAAGCAAAGAGCCGGAGCAGAAGCAAGGAATGGAAAATAGAACAAAGCAAAAGGAAATCCAGGAATGGATCAAAGCAAAGCAGAGAAACTACAGCAGGACAGATATGCAGCTCCGCAGCCTGGGCAGACCGTGACACCCCGCCACATTTTCATCATAGACCTAGTTTCAAAAAGGAAAAGATATCTTATTACATAAGTTCTTAGTTTTTACGTACATTTCTCATTTTATCGCTTGCTTTAGCATTTATGCTGTATAATCTCATTTTTTGTTTATCACGTTCTTGTGTTAAATGCTTATTTTATAATATCATATTTAACCACCACTAACTATTGGTTTAAAAAGAAAGAATGTCTCTTATAATGAGATGACAATGTTTAACAAAGTATTAGCCACCGCTAGACTATTGTCTCTTAATGAGCAAATCCACTTTACTACATTTTAAAAAAACACAAACAAAAAAGAGAACATATTTATCATTTACACATTGTTAAATGAGAAAAGAGCTACAGAGGTGCTGTTCCACTTAGAAAAAAAATAGTTGAGCTATTTAGTATGTTTTGCAAATAATTTTAGCAGACCTGCAATTTTATTCTTTACTTGGAAGGTTTAATCAAAAACCTCATGGGCACTTTTAGGAAGCATTTTCAGTTTCTATGCTAGTGTCTGCTTTTTTTTACATATGACAACTAATCCTGTATTATTTATAAAAGTGGTACAACATAGAACAACATAATAAATGGAACAGCACCATTAAAAACACATTAACAATATGAAATCAACATCACCCCCTTGCAAATATATATATATTTGCAAGGGGGTGATGTTAATATGTATATATGTATATATATATATATATATATATATATATATATATATATATATATATATATAGTCAATAAAATATTCCATGATTTGGATGTACACTTAGAACCAGGTTCAAAGCATGTAAGAGATTATTTTTGTGACATCAAAGACACAGGCCTCACTTTCATCTATCTCCCCTATACGTATATCCCATGAAATTACTATGGCTTTTTTACACTTTACAATATTGTTCAAATATTAAAAGAAATGGAAAAGCACAATTTATTTTCTTACTCGGCCTATAAAGGAGCATTTTAATGTAATTGGTCTTCTAAATATCTACCAGTTTCTATACTTTAAAGCCCCTTTTTCCTGAAAAAGTATAGATTTTTTTCCCCAGTATTCTCTAGCAGTACAAACAAGCTGTGCTACGACTCAACTTGTTTGATGATAATAAAACCTTTAAAATGTTATATATCACTCAAATTAATATATCTGTTTGTGAGTTACGGCGGCTCAAGATTGATGACCATCACAAATCATTATTGTTTTTTTTAATGATGGATTACGTCTAGTGTCGATATCATTATGCCGATGTGACATTAAGAGGAAATTTTCTAATAATCAGTTATATGGATGTATCACATATTAAGGACCGTGAATATGATATTACTCTTTTTTGTTTCCTGTTTATATATTATAATAAATGAGAGCACTGCAGTACATTGGAAGAGATAGAGGATAGCGCTTTTTTTTTTTATTTCCATAACGGATGATTTGCAAAGGCAAGACTCTGCCCCTAAGCATGTGATGAAATTAAAATGGGAAGATATGATTGTCTACAGTTTGGGAATATTGTTTAGACACGATTTTAATGAAAGTGAAACAGCAGAGGAGAATTAAAAACATATAATTTTATAATCTTAGCTTTGTTATGAATGCAGCCATAAAACAGTAGAAAGAATAATCGTGAAACATATGTTTGCGAGTGACGCTATCTAGGTGATTTGACTTCTCTGTTGCAAAGATGTGCTGTCCTATTTCCCCCTCCATGTATTGGAATGAAAAACCTGGAAGCCTGGAGTTAATGCTGATTTCAGCAGCTGCTTACACATGAAGTCTCCATGGCAACTATGAGGTTGCCATGCAACCGTGTTCTTTTAGGGACAGTGAAAATGCCCAAAGGCTTACTAAAAATACATTGAGAATAAAAAAAAAAAAAAACGTTAATTTTTTCCCCTACTACTTTTTGTGGTTACAAAGAAGTATATTGCGATACGAATTCACAGGTCAGGCAAAACACAAACCTTTACCTGACCTTTAAAAGTCTCTCACTATCGCTTTGAAATTTCAAGCTTTATTCAAAAAGATGACTTTTGATCGATTGCAAAATTGAATGCTTAAGCTAGACAGCCTTTGCTGAATGCAAGATGCACTGTACAGCTATTGGTATTTCCACGGGGTTAAAGGTCAGCTGAAAGGCATCAATGCGGTATCGATCCATGGTGTGAAAACTGCTTCTGTTTACACATTCTCACTCTTTTGGACTACAGAGCCACGTTACAACGAAATTACAGCTTTATGGAACAAACCATTATATTCCCAATTCTATTGCTGTTAAGGGGAGGAAAAACAATGGTAATGTAACATTCTGGTACAAATACAATTAATATTATTTTCTCTTTTTATAAGATTCAAATTTAATTTGCCGTATGAGCAAAACATGGATGTATTTAGCAACATTGCAATTAAATGTGGTCCAATTTCTGAAATTTAAAAATGAGAAAACATGTTAAGATAGGTACCAGGAATTTTAGTGGATTAAGAGTATATATATATATATATATATATATATATATATATATATATATATATATAATTTTTTTGCAGGATTGTTTTTACTACAAGTAGAATAGAGTGGTTATTGAATTACAACTGTAACACTTGAAATATTGTATTAATGCATACCTTGTAATTATTAGAAAAACTATTTTTGCAACAAAAAAAATAATAATTGACATTGCGGTTTTAAGTTTACCATGTCAAAGAGAATTAGTTATGATATGTAAGGGTAAAAATAAAACAGAAGTAAAAGGCAATTAATTAATATGGTTGATCCATTCAGTACTCATATACAATATTTGTAAGAAACATTGTCTCATTTGAAAGGTTTGGTGGGTTACATTGATTCATAGTTTAATTAAAATGCTCTCTTTGTCTGCTTTTGTTTCACATAAGTTGAAATATTTCTTGGCAGATGATGAAGTTATTGTGTCCAAGATAATTGTTTAATTGTGTTTTCTTTTGTTAAAGCATGCTCAGTTAGAGTATGCCTTGGTTCAAAGAACTTAAGTTGCATGTTTCGACAAGTCTGGCAAATCAAAATCTTCTCAAATCAATGAGCAAATGAAAATAAATCATCTAGTCTTACAGCTATGTGTTCAGTGAAAACACCAGTGAAAGGAAGAAAATGTTAAGAAAAAATGTTTTTATGGGATGTTACAAAAACAAACTGGTCTTAGAACGGTCTTCACAATGTACAAGCAGCTGCCTGTTGGACACCCATCAAGAGAATGGCACACCAATCCATTAAATGAGATGGATTTTAAAAGGTCCACAATGCATGCCACAAGTAAGATGGAACAGGAATAATGATAATGTGCAAACTGAAGAAACTGTCACGAAATGATGACATATCTACACACTTAAACTAGGCAGGTTTTTTTTTACACTGGATTACATTGAATTAAAATATGATTACGTCTTTTCTTTATTAATCCCATGCTCAATGGAGAGATACCCTGTAGTATATTAACATTAATTTATGCGCAACAATGCTCCTGTCTAAAAATACTTGGTAATTATCCATGAACAAGAGAAAAGGAAACCCCATTCAGTGAACCTCCCTGACATAAGTTGCAAATGAGCCCTAGCTTGCAACTCTGAGTGTCATTAGGGCAACCAGATGGGACCTCATTGATTATTGCGCTTTGGACTGTCTGCTTCAAACTGCATTACATTGACAAGTCCGGGGAGGCTGTAACCAACTGTACATGTATACTTTACTGTTTCTCAGAGGTGTAAAGGAAAACTTCCTGGTATATTAGGTCAAACCTGCAGTTGTAGATGGATTCAGACAACCACGTTATACAGCATTGCTCTGTTGTATATTGTTATGGAAATATGGCAATATTTACTAATAACCAGTCACATTTCAGTCTCCATAACCTGGTTTAATTATATTCCATACAAATAAATTACTTTAATTTTTAAATTTATTTCTTTATTATTTTCTAATATATTTTTTACCAAATATTGGTCCCAAAGAAGTCAAATATTTTCATTAAAAAAAGAACAATACTAGTGTAGTACGTTTTGTATGATTTTTCATTTTAACAAATTCTGTAAAAAAAAAAAAAAAAAGTGATGAGGGGCCCAACGCAAGAAAGCAGAAAACGCAGAATTTTTATTTGCATTTTGTTGATTATGATTTAACTCTCTCACACACTCTCACACTCACTCTTTGTCAATGTTTTCCAACATTCACCATATCCCAGCTTGTCCACAGCAATAGTTTCCGCAGAGCCTCAATGCACAGACTCTACCCTGATTGGAGGAATGAAGGAGAGGCTGTTTCCGTGAGGGGTGCCAAGGCTCACAACACAAACACAAGAGAATTGAAGAAATGCTTCTCTTTCTCTGGTGATCCATCTGCATTATTCTGGCTTGGTGTAGTACTTCTGCAACAGAGTAGAGCCTCGTACATACCCTACCGCCGATTGGAGGAGTTGAAAGAGGCTCACATCTGTTGCAGAAGTACTACACCAGGCCAGAATAATGCAGATCTATCTGCGAGAAAGAGAAGCGTTTGTGTACTTCTCTTTCTCTGTGGATATGTCTGCATTATTCTGGCCTGGTGTTGTAGTTCTGCAACAGGACGAAGCCTTTGTGCATACCCTCTTCCCCAATTGGGGTAAAAGGGGAAAAGGGTGTCCCCATGCTGTGCGCCGAGGCGTTACCCTGTTGCAGAAGTACATGGAAGAGACAATGCAGGGGAGAGCCAGGAGAAGAACAAGAAGCATAGAAGAACAAGAAGAGACGCTGCAGAGAAGGAGACAAAGAAGCGAAGGCATGGAAGTGTTTTTCAGAGAAGGTAAGGAGACTTGAGGAAATGTGAGCATTAGAGTGTGTGAGAGACAGTGAGAGAGTGTGAGTCTGAATTTTGTCTGATCTGAAAGAGAAGGAAACAAAAGTTGTTGTCCGAAAAAGATTGGTCCAGAAAGGAACAAAAAATGTGTCTGAATTGTTTTTGGTCTATTTTGGAATATTGTTTTCTAGAGATGCCGTGTGATTCTGTTTAAAGTTTTTATATTAACAACACAGGGGCCAAACACTGGATACCACTGAACTCTTTTATGAAACTTTGGGAAACTGATAGCATGATATTACATATACATATCTCTTCCCCTTGCTGTCCGACTCTCACCAACTCTACCCTCCTTCAAACGCTCCCTAAAAACTTTTCTCTTCAGGGAAGCCTAACATAGTAACATAGTAACATAGTTCATAAGGTTGAAAAAAGACCAAAGTCCATCAAGTTCAACCTATATACATATTGTGTCCCTACCGTGTTGATCCAGAGGAAGGCAAAAAACCCTTATGAAGCAGATGCCAATTGCCCCATACCAGGGGGAAAATTCCTTCCCGACTCCAAATATGGCAATCAGAATAAATCCCTGGATCAACGTTCTGTCCCTATTAATCTACTATCCATAACTTGTAATATTATTGCTTTCAAGAAACACGTCCAGGCTCCTTTTAAACTCTTTTATTGAGTTTACCATTACCACTTCCTCTGGCAGAGAGTTCCATAGTCTCACCGCTCTTACTGTAAAGAACCCCCGTCTGTGCTGGTGTAGAAACCTTCTTTCCTCCAGCCGTAGAGGATGTCCCCTTGTTATAGATACAGTCCTGGGTATAAATAGGTCCTGGGAGTGATCTCTGTACTGCCCCCTTATATATTTATACATAGTTATTAAGTCCCCCCTAAGCCGTCTTTTCTCCAAACTAAATAACCCTAATTCTGATAATCTTTCTGGGTACTGCAGTCCTTCCATTCCCCTTATTACTCTGGTTGCCCGTCTTTGAACCCTCTCCAGTTCCACTATATCTTTCTTGTACACTGGTGCCCAGTACTGTACACAGTATTCCATGTGTGGTCTGACTAGTGACTTGTACAATGGTAGAATTATTTCCTTGTCATGGGCATCCATGCCCCTTTTGATGCACCCCATGATTTTATTTGCCTTAGCAGCAGCTGCCCGACACTGGTCGCTACAGGTAAATTGACTGTTAACCAAGACTCCTAAGTCCTTTTCCATGTCAGTCGTCCCCAGTGTTTTCCCATTTAATACATATTCCCAGCCTGGATTTTTCTTCCCCATGTGCATAACCTTACATTTATCCGTGTTGAACCTCATCTGCCACATCCCAGCCCAAGCCTCCAACCTATGCAGATCCATTTGTAATCGTGCACTGTCCTCTATTGTGTTAACCACGCTACAGAGCTTAGTATCGTCTGCAAAGATTGATACTTTACTATACAATCCCTCTACAAGGTCATTAATAAATATATTAAAAAGAATAGGACCCAAAACTGACCCCTGTGGTACCCCACTAGTAACAGTCACCCACTCAGAGTATGTACCATTAATAACCACCCTCTGTTTCCTATCACTGAGCCAGTTACTTACCCACATACACACATTCTCCCCCAGCCCAAGCATTCTCATTTTATGTACCAGCCTTTTATGTGGCACCGTATCAAATGCTTTGGAAAAATCAAGATATACGACATCCAGCGATTCTCCCCGATCCAGTCTTGAGCTCACCTCCTCATAAAAGCTGATCAGGTTAGTTTGACAGGACCGATCCCTTGTAAACCCATGCTGATATGGAGTCATACATTTATTTTCATTGAGATACTCCAAAATAGCATCTCTTAGGAAACCCTCAAACAGTTTACATACAACAGAAGTTAAACTAACAGGCCTATAATTCCCCGGGTCACTTTTTGTCCCCTTTTTGAATATTGGCACAACATTTGCAATGCGCCAGTCCTGGGGAACAGACCCGGTCACTATAGAGTCCTTGAATATTAGAAATAGGGGTCTGTCTATTACATTACTTAACTCCCTTAGAACGCGGGGGTGAATGCCATCTGGACCTGGTGATTTGTCTATTTTGATTTTTTTTAGGCGGCACTGCACTTCTTCCTGGGTTAGACAGGCGACATGTACTGGGGCATTTATCTCATCCTGCTGTATATTACCTGGCATTTCATTTTCCTCTGTGAATACAGCAGAGAAGAATATATTTAATAGATTCGCTTTTTCCTGATCCCCGTCTATAACTTCTCCCTCATTACTTTTTAAGGGGCCGACGCTTTCATTTTTAACCTTTTTACTATTTATATAGTTAAAGAACATTTTGGGGTTTGTTTTACTCTCTTTGGCAATGAGTCTTTCTGTCGCCACTTTTGCTGCTTTTATCTGATTTTTACATATTTTATTTTTTTCCCGATAGCTTCTTAGTGCTTCCTCACTGCCTTCCTGTTTTAGTAGCTTAAATGCCTTTTTTTTGCCATTTATTGCCACCTTTACATTTTTATTTATCCACATTGGTTTTCTCTTGCTCCTGACACTTTTATTCCCATACGGTATGTACTTTTCACAGTGAGAATTTAAGATATTTTGAAAAATCTCCCATTTAGTATCTGTGCTTTTGTTTTTGAGGACATTTTCCCAATTTACAGTGTTAAGGGCTTCTCTTAGTTGATCAAACTTTGCCTTCCTAAAGTTCATAGTTCGTGTGGCTCCTCTAAGAGTTCCCTTATTGAACGACAAGTTATAATGTATTATATTGTGATCACTATTTCCTAGGTGCCCTCTGACCTGCACATTAGTTACTCTGTCAGGTCTGTTGGTTAATATTAAGTCCAGTAGAGCGCCCCCTCTGGTTGGGTCCTGTACCATTTGGGACAGATAATTATCTTTACTAATAGTCAGAAAGCGGTTTCCTTTATGAGATTCACAGGTCTCGGTTTCCCAGTTTATGTCGGGATAGTTAAAGTCCCCCATAATAACCACCTCATTGTGATTTGCTGCCTTGTTTATTTGCTTTAATAATTGATCTTCTGCTGATTGATCCTACCACTGACATAAACATCAAAACTTCTCTCTCACCCACTTACAACCCTTATCTCACCCTACATTAACGGCATTCACTACCACGCAGTCCTCACCTCCTGTTTCTCACCCCTAATCTACCTAGAATGTAAGTTCCTGCGGTAACAGGGCCCTTCATTCCTCTTGTATCTGTATGTCAATTACTGTATTGTGCTTGTCGTTATCTGTAACATTTTCTTCTTTTTACAGCGCTGCGGAATCTGTCGGCGCTTTATAAATAAAGTATAATAATAAAAATAATAATAATATAAAGACAAAAAAATGAAGGTCTAACTTTTTCAGTTCAAGCAACATCTTTTACATAAACCTTCCTTTGCTTATTTTCATTCAACAAAATATAATGACAATGTTTTGTAATATATTTAAATGAGCAAAATACTGTTTAATACAAATTTATATATTTTGGTTCCCACTAATAGCCACTTACACCAGATTATGAACTAGATAGACATATAGATATATATTAATTGATCTATTAACCAATTTAACTAACCCCTTAGGGTCCTATTGGGTGCATATGTTTGGCTGACATATAGCTAGTCAGCTGTGTAATCTTCTATTAACCAAAAGTCACATAATAATAAGTACAGAATGAAACTAACGCAACAGTAAATTGTCTTTACTTTTTAAGCAAACACAGATCTGCTATATATAACTGTAAACAACAAAATAAGTTAAAATGTAACACAAAATACAATATAATTGTGCTATATGTTAGAAGAATCACTTGTCATACCATAACAGATGGCTTTTGTGATTACTACCTTCTCATACATGTGACATGTCCTGCACTGTAAAAAAAGAATATACAAAAAGGGGAGCATACAAGGCAGATTTACAGGTTTCTACTAGAATAATAATGACCAATAAATACACAAAACAAATTTGCAGGTTTTGAATAACCTTAGTGTTGAACACCTGCCATACAGGTGTCTTATTTGTGGTGTTCAAAGAAGGCTTTAAATTGCATTAGAGCCCCCTTGGGTTAAAAATGCAACACAGTCCCATTGATTGAGCTCCTTGGTAAGCAATATAGCCATGAACAATTAGAAAATGACTTGGGGTACTTTAAAGTATTGGCAAATTATTTCTGCTGGGTATGTGCTGAATTCTTGCTTTGTTTTATGTTCTACGTTGTACCTAAATGCAGATACACAATCATTCAGCATACAGAAAATGTTATTGTTCAGAGTGTTTATGATTGAGCTTGAGGCTGCACGACATTGCAAATGAACTATGTCTACAAAATGCATGCAAATAATTTAGCAAGAAACAGGTAATGGAGATCACAATCATGGTTCTCTAAAACCAGTTTAGTTCATTTGCATTGTCTTATAGTACAGGACGGTTTACCCATCACAAAATATTTTCTTAAATAGCTTACTCAAGCAGTATTTGTTAAGGTTCTTTGTATCTGCATAAAAGATGAACCATGAATGTGAAATTATTTTGATAGGTTGTTAGATGTTTAGAATGTCACAATTAGTGTATGCTTATCTGCCTTTTATTGTTATAGTGTTATTAAGTAGTTTTCAACAATTTTAAAATGAAATATTTTGATAAATCTATCGCATACTATGTATGTATTCAAAGTATGATTTCTAACAGACAAATAAATGTCGTCTTAAATTATTATTATGCAACAGCTTAATACCAGCACATCTTTAAACAAAAGGTACAGTGCTTAAAAGTAAACTCAAATAATTTATATGCAAATATATATTCACACTCATAAACTGATTATTACCCAGTACAAAAAAAATATGAAAATGTTTCTTTCATTATGAATTATTCATACATAGTTTACACACACCTGGAAAATTTGATTAAGGTTAGAATGAGCACAGAACATGACTTACAATCACCCAATCTCTGAAAATCCAAGACCTTACACAGACCTTACTGCAAGCATAGAACAAAGAACATCTAAGAGACCAGGAGGGGAATTGCATTACCTTTGAAAATAATGTGGAGAAAAAAAATAATTAAGGCAATATTTACAACAATATAGTCTAGCACCGTGCCCTGGATTTGTTTGAAAGAAATATATAACAAAACATATTCATAAAATATCAAACACAATGTTACACAGGTTTGATAACACTAGTAATGTGTATTTCCTGGTTATATTTAAATATACTTTATAAAGTGCTACTTGACAGAAAATAGTCATAATAATAGAACACATTGCTGGGTTACAATTTGAGCCTTTTTTCCCTTTTCAATATTCCACGAGTATCGCCTGTTTCTATAGCTACCACTGTTGCCTTTATATAGGTGAAATCATAGGGCATTTAAGCTTCCTTTCAAATCACCAAGCTTGAAAGCAGAAATCATTTAATTTTCATGGGAAAACACGCTTACTGTATTTAATTCTATTAAATTGAATTAAAAAAAAAATAAATTTGTATTTTTCTATTTCACATAATGCACATGAACTTGTATAATTTTGAGAATAGTGACACACCTGCATGCTTGCATTTAATGCTGGAGGTTATTTCACTGGGGAAAAAAACAGCCAAGACTGATGTAATCTACAGCAATCCAGAAGTTCGATATAAGAATGCCAGAGGCTAAAAGTGGAAGGGAAGGAATTAATGTGCATTTTTATCCCATTGAAAAACTTTCAGATAAATAGTACATTGATTATAAAAAATAAAAAAAAAACTGTTCAGAACATGCCAAATTATTCAGCTGCACATTTGGAATCTTTCCAGAATAGTCGTGCGCCAACCTTGTTTGTCTAATAGGACCTCTTAGATTGGCAAATGCCCATACCGTTTGAAGAGGGCAGGCGTATAACTGGACGGGTGCCAGAAGTGTGTGGGAATGATGCCACTGCAGGACTCCATAGCCATGCAGGAATGAGGAGCACAAAGGCATTCAACAATCTGATTGTTCCTTTGCAACAAGAAAAGAGATGCCAGGCAGCATTTAATGAGAGTTTGCATTGTTATAAAGTCCTTAACATCAAGTGGGCTGGTAGGCTCATTAACCTGACTGCAGCTAATAAAAAGGCACATGCAGAAGATTTCTAGGATAGAATGGTGAATTGTGCTAGAGCGCCTTTCCTTCTTTTGTAATGAACTATGAGCAAACAGTATTATCAACACCATAATAAAAAAACCAGCTTACTGATGGTTCATTTAAACTGCACTATACTTTCCCTGGAGAATAGCGCAGGCTGATTTAGCTGGCATTGTTATATATCACATAATGAGTGTCTTTATAATGAACATGTTTTTACTTAGACATGCTACTTCAGTAAAGGCTACAGGCTTTAACATCTCACAAAGAAGTTAATAGTTTAGATTGCATGTGTAAATAATCTACATGATACTTTATAGAAGAATGCGTAATACAAAATATTCTGTTTCGTGTCATCATATAACTGTTCCTGTTATGACAGGCATATAAGGAAAATAGAATAAAAATATATTGTTACCGTATAGAAGAAACTCCCGTAATGGTGGCACAATTTATATATCACATCAATGTTAACCCTAGTTTAGTGATGTTAACATGGTAAGCATATAATTACTCACCATCAAAGTGCTATGTGGCTTTTAATCATGTCATAAAATTAACCCGTTTCACCTATGGTCACCAAAACCAGTCAACAACTCTCCCCAATTTAAAAGGAGCACTGCAATAAAATCCATTTTAGAATCTATTTGCATGGACTCTAATGCATTTTATGGATTGTATTCAGAACACATGCTCAGTTCCCTTTGCCCTTGTCTTCTGAAAGAAGGAGAATACATTTAAGTGCCCCATGCAGCCCCACCAACAAAGAAAGCATATTAAAGTAGTGAGTCTGTTACTATGCATCCTTTAAATGTTTGGGAAAACATCACTTCCTTTTATCAGAAGTTCCATATCTGCGCACAGTCTCATTAGACCCAAAGGAATTATTGCGGGAGCCATTGCTGGTTGGTGGTGAGTTTAGCCTACATTTGCTCTGGCAAACAAGCCAAGTAGCGGGTGAAATGCATTGGTGGGATCTGATGAATGCGTTCATCCATTTGCAAGAGGATCTTTTTAATTTAAAGGGAACACTCAACTAAACTTGCGCACATGGACCCAAGAGATTCAGACAAAATGTTCACTCTCACGCGCTCTCTCACTCATTCTCTCATGCCTTCCTGTCAATGTCTCCCTATTTTCTTGTTGTCTCTACTTCTTCCTTCTGGTCCTTCTTCTCTGTTTTCTCTGTCTCCTTTCTTCTGTTTTCTCCAGTGCTACACTTGTCCCGGCTCTCCGCAGCGTTATCCTGGCCTAGTGTAGTGTAGTAGTTGCGACAGGGCAGAGCCTCACTGCACACTCTCTCCTATTGGTAGAATGGGGAAGAGGCTACCCCCGTAGTGTGTGCTGAGGCTCTGTCCTGTTGCCGAACTATTACACCAGACCGGGATAATGCTGTGGGGGGCACTAGGACCACCTGACAAGACAAAACAGAGAGCAAGAAGCGGAGCTAAGTAGAAGCAGAGACATGGGGATGGTTGGCAGACATTGACAGACAGCATGTGAGAGAGTTTGCTCCGCTGTTTTCGGGAAATTTCGTTAAGATTTGTAGAAATCAAATGCATTACGTATACTTACATACTTCACATTTCTTTACACTTCTTCACTAAAAGCAGGCATATTGAGGAGGAAATTATTTTCTAACTTTAATAAAAAAATGCAAGCAATGATTGGTATGCAGTAAAATGACTACAACATGTATTATAAAATAAAAAAATGGGTTTGAAATATTACAAGCCAAGAAGGTCAAGAAGACGCCATCATATAAAAACAACTTTAGTTCACATTAAAATCATGCACTAGATTGTATTAGTTAGATAAGCTTTAAATGTCTGATTAGTATAACTGATGTGAACAAGTGAGGAGGAGGCAAGAGTTTAATAATAAAGGAATTAGCCGCTTTATATTTTAGGAATTCCTAATAAGCCTGATAATCAAATATTAATACCCTGTACAAATAGATACTTTTTTAGGCAAAGAGTACATTTGTGCCATATTAGAAGCTCCTGCTCTAACGAAAACCATTTTTTATGTACTGGTAGAACATCAAAAGCATTTTGGCACTTTTAGGAGTATGTGTCTAGTATTTGCAGCAAGAACACACATACTTTTCATCTCATTTTACTATTACTCGGATAACATATTAATTCTCCTGTGGAAGCCAAGTGCCATTGGTGAAATGCGTTGAGAACGAGAAAAAGACCGCAAGTTTTGGACTTTCATTGGAATTATCTGTCATTAGAAGTCATTAGAAATAAATTTTAATAGAATCTTCTGATGGGCCTGTTTTACTACATTTGTTTGTGAGTGACGTTCATATCATACAAAGAATTGTGTTGCTTGACTATATCGCACTATTATTGTTTGTTTTTTCTCCCTCATGTACATGCACCACATTATTAGTTGATCTACCAGGAGGTCCCTGACTGTCACTGCTGCCTTGTAATGTACGCGGGCTACAGGTGGGTAGTCTCGGATGAACTTCGGGGGGCTTTTTTTATGCGGAACAACATTCAAAAGACTTTTCCACAGGGGGAGGTCCTCATTTATTGTTAATAAACCACATAATTAAACCGAACCAGCTGGCATAGGCATCAAAACCATATCACTGTTGCAATCACAAGCATCCCATTGACTGCACCCCTCATTGCTGTGGAGGTCACGATTCCTCCACAGGAATGTAAAAGACTCATTTTGTGTTTACCCACTTTGTCTTTGTAGAATCTTAAAATTCTTTGGATGATCTGAAATATATTAAAATGTGAAAATAAGCAAAAGTAGAGAAATTGGGAAGGGGCAAATATTTTTTCCTCACACTGTATGTGTCTTTAATAGATCTGAGTAAATATGATAAATATGCTTGTTTAATGTCCTTTGATCACTTTGAAAATCTTTTTACTTTTTACATGGGGGCATTCAAAATATTTTTATTAAATATTATACTTTTTGTGTTTAAAATGACACATAATCCATTTAATATTCAAAATGTTTTGGCCAAGGAAGGTCAGAAACCTTATATAAAGTCTGCTGCTGTGTGATCATATTCATTTACCGTAGTACATTGCTTAATACTTTGTCAATCAAAAATATACTTTAAAACTCGTATACTTCAGTGCTCAAAAAAATATGTATTGCAAAAGTTAATGCGGCTAATGCTTGATTGACTTGGTTGTAAGGACTGTAACAACAAAATTCTAATTCCCTTGATAATTGAATGCTTAGGCCTAGCAGTGATCCTGACATTACATGTGTACCATTTACCTTAAAGGGAAATCAGCAATAAAGAGCTGCATCTTCCTCAGCATGAGTTGATGACTCAGTATAATGTATTCAACTCCATATCTTTTCAGCACCTGCAAACCTTCACTTGTAGACTTTTTCTGTTGAAAGCAATCACCCAAGCATGGTTTTACTACTGCTGGGAATAATCCTGCATCTGGAGAGATATGAGCTGCACATAGATATTATACAATGAGACATATCCTTGTAACTTTGGGTTCTCATTTTATTCACCAGTGGGAGACAAATAACATATACATTTTAAAAATATTTTTTTTTCCTTCTCATCAAGTTTAACTATTGAAGGATATAGCTCCTCGAATTCATTAATGTCACGGTAACCCTCTGAGCCTGAGGACACATGGGGGTAGGTTTGAGTTTGGGAGGGGGCATTGATGAATGCCTGTTCCTGTTTTACTGAGTTATGCCTTGTTGTTGGGGTAAGTCTCGGTCCATCCTTGTTAGGACAATAAAGCACTGTATTGCTATGATCTAGTGCCACCGAGGTTCCTGAGGAGTGGCGTTTCCTGCTGTCTTCCAACGCTAGCTCCACATGATGATTGAAGTCTTGTATTCCTGGTGACGAGAAGGAAGCAGCGTCTGGTGGGTGCACCCAGTCGGGGTACCGGTTAATCCCGTCACAATAAACATATCTGGTAGAACTCCATCTTTTTAGGGGTGGGCAAATATTCACTCCTTGGGGCAAGTCTAGCCAAGTACCAACCAAGGTTATTCCCCTTCCTTCCTTGCCAGTCCTCCACTGGCTGTTTATTTACTGTTACACGCAAAATTCTATGTTCTACGTTCCAGATACACAGTATAGTTCATAATTCCAAGCAGTGAGTTATTAGAATAGCCATTTATCTAATATATGGTGCAGTTTAAAGAGCTGCCTGAGTTTTTGTATATATTAGTACATATGAGATATGTAATATGAATACCATACCATGCTTTTATTGGAACTACTACAGAAACATAACTCTAAATACTTCTACATGATATCCATTTATTAGGTCTGTCTTATTTTAATCTAGAGATATTCACAAGGATTTTACAGGTGTCAATTTGCATACCTCAAGAGTCTCCATTGTAACTGCCTCTCTGGGAGCCAAATCGTTCTAACCCTCTTTCCTCCCATGATGTCCCTCTTTTCTATGGGTTTAGAAAGTTTGACTGGGTTCTACAGTGCTAAATGTGACAACAATGTGTGTGTGAATGAAACATATTCCTCTTCTAAAGCATTGCTCTACATACTATTATTAGATCACAAAGGCCCTTGAGAAAATCTTGGTAATGTAAATCTGTAGCCACACTTCTAACTACACACAAGTGTCTATCTCAGCATTCTTAAAATGTTGTGAACTTGGGAGGTGTAAATGTGGGACAGCTTACAAAAGTTGGAACCTGCTGTGTGAATGGTGATTTACACCTGAGCATTGCTTGAATAACATTCTGAAATGGCAATTAAAAAAACACCTGAAGTCGGTTAAGAATTGGGGATTATTCTAGCTCTGTGCCCAAATAATCTGAATTTTATTAAAGACAGGAGGCGAATATTTTGCATATCTTCCTTTACTTAGACCTCACAGCAGCAAAGGAGAAAAAACAATGTAAACAAATAACCAATCAGAAAAGGAGTTCTAAGAGAAAACATTCCGGGTCAGGGAAAGATGGGTTGGCGAAAAATATTTGCCTCCTGTCTTTAATAAAATTCAGATTATTCTGGCACAGAGCTAGAATAATCCTCAATTTTATAGCGTGACAGGAGGCTCATATTTAGCATTTTTAACGCTGAGAAAAAAGAGAATCTGCCGCATGATCAACTGGGTGACAATAGAAACGACGAAAGGTAGATTCCCTGGACCAATCAGCCGCACGCATGATATCTTGCAACGAACTGCCCATCTGGAAAGCCTGAGCACCTCTAACCGAATGAGCACCAAACAGAGGGTCCACTCCTGCAAGAGAGAGAACCCAACGGATCCACCGTGCTAAGGTGGGCGAAGAGACGGGGCGATACGGACTTGCATAAGAAATTAACAGTTGGGGTGCCCTTAAAACTCGGTGAACTGCAGTTCTATCAAGATAAGTTTGAAGACAACGAACAACGCAGAGAAGGGGTTCCGAAGGAAAAAAGGGCATGAGACGGAACTCGAAAGTGACTTAGTACGAAATTTGAAAACAAACGCCATCTGGAGAAAAAGTCAACGAAATAAAATCCAACGCCCGGACATCGGAAACTCTGCGAAATGAAACCAAACACAAAAGAGTGGTAAGTTTGGCGGATAAGTGCCGCATCGAAAGTTCCGAATTATCCGCCCAGGACTTGAACAAGTTTAGCACCAGGGAGACGTCCCAGAAATGGGAATACCGAGGGGCAGGGGGGTCTAGAAAGACGCATCCCTCGCAAAAGACGGCAAATCAAGGGGTCCCTACCGATCGGAAGACCTGATAAAGGAACGTGAGCAGCCGAGATGGCAGAGCGGGTCACGTTGATGGTACGGTACGATTTTCCTTGGGAAAAAAGTGCCGACAAAAAGTTGATAACGTCCGTCACAGGGGCTGTAAAGGGATCACTTTGTTGAGCCATACACCAGCTACTCCACTTGTTCCAAGCGGTGGAGTAGGCGCGTCTAGTACCGGGAGCCCAGGATTCGCGGAGTAGGTCTCTAGCTGAGTCTGATAGGCCTGGTAGATTCCAGGAGCCCCTGAAATCGACCACGCCACCAGAGAAAGACGCTGATCGACCACCAGAGGGTTTGGGGAGTCCTCCGGGTCTCGAAGGAGAAAAGTACTCCACGGAAGGATGAGGGGATCCCTGTAGGACATTTCCAAGAGAGCCGGGAACCAGGGTTGAGCTGGCCACAGGGGCGAAACTAACACAAGGGAAATCACCTGTTGTCGCACTTGGTGGATTACGCGAGAGACCATAAAAAGGGAGGGAACACATAAGAACCTGTCTGAGGCCAGGTCTGAGAGAAAGCGTCCGTCGCTGTTGATTCCGGATCCGGGAGCCAACTGAAGAAGGATGGAAGTAGGAAGTTCCATCTGGACGCGAAGAGATCCACTGTGAGTGGACCCCGACGAAGAGCGTACTCGAGAACACATGCCTGTCTAACATCCAGTCGCTGGCATCTCTCCAGGATCGGGAGAACCAATCCGCTGTCAAGTTGCTCGCTCCCGGAAGGTACTCCGCTGACAGAGAGATTTGCCTGTGAAGACAGAACTGAAAGAGGTCCCTGGTCAGATTGGATAGACGTTCTGACCGAGCTCCACCGAGACGGTTGATTTAGCGCACCGCGGGCACATTGTCCATGCGCAGTAAAATGGAACAATGAGAAAGGTCCTTGGAAAAACTGCGGACCGCAAAAGATCCGGCTATAAGTTCCAAGCAATTGATGTGTAAGTAACGCTCGTCCCGTGACCAGCGGCCTCTGGTTGCGGAATCTGCGCAAGAGGTGCCCCAGCCCCACAGACTGGCGTCTGATTCCAAGACAAAGTCTGGTCTGGTTCCGAAAATGGCTGTGCCATTCCATGCTTCCATGTGCTTGAGCCACCAATTGAGTTCCAGACGCACATCTGACTGGAGGGGAACCAATTGATCGTAAGATTGGAGAGCCCGAAGATGTCTGGCTTTCAGGCGTTGCATGGCCCGATAGTAAAGGGGGCCCGGAAAAATTGCTTGAATAGAAGAGGATAAAAGGCCTACTATTCTTGCAAGGTGTCTCAAGGAGATGTATTCCAGACGAATAACTTTCCTGATCTCCTTTTTGATGTTCGCTATTTTGGAAGAAGGGAGCTTGAGAAGCGAATTGATCGAATCTATCTCGAAGCCCAGAAAAGTAATCAACTGTGTCGGGGCAATGACCGACTTCTGGAGGTTCACAATGAACCCCAAAGCCTGAAGCCAGCCGATAACCCAGGTTGTTTGAAACCGCAGTCGTCTCGGGTCTGAGTGGAAGAGCAAGATGTCGTCGAGGTAGATGATCGAACGAACACCCCGAGCTCGAAAGAAGGCCATGACAGGCTTCATTAGCTTGGTGAAGCACCACGGAGCTGAGCTCAAACCGAACAGAAGGCAAGTGAACTTTAGGAAGGTACGCATCCTTTAGGTCCAGTTTGGTAAACCAGTCGCCTTCTCTTAGAAGGTCTCGAAGCATATGAATCCCTTCCATTTTGAAGTGACGGTAAACCACATATTCGTTTAAATTTTAAATTTATGACTGGACGATTTTCCCCTGATTTTTTGCGAACAAGGAATATGTTGCTGATAAAACCCTGGGGGCCAGTTGACCTGCATGAGGAGCAGCAAAAGAAGGGGAGGCAGTCTTGCTGAATGGGACTGTCTCTGATTGGTTATTTGTTTACATTGTTTTTTTCTCCTTTGCTGCTGTGAGGTCTAAGTAAAGGAAGATATGCAAAATATGAGCCTCCTGTCACGCTATAAAATTATGATTAAGTTAAGTATTTAATATCAAGATTAGTATTAAATTGTGGTCATCCCACAATGTTGATAAATGTAAAATATCCCAAGGCAGAATATAGTATTGGGGACAATGTCAGTGACAAAGGAATAAGGACTTAGTAAATATGCTTAAGGCCTTACAATTAAGCATTAAATGCTATAAAGCAAGAATGGTGCTGGGTTTTATGGGTGTTAGTAGCAGTAAGAATGAAGTGGTTCTGCCACTAAAGTATTGAGTACAGTTCTGGAGATCCCATCCCAGGAAGGACATTAACATGTTGGTCAGAGTTCAGAGGAAAGCTACTAAAGTAGTGAATGGTTTGCAGGATAAAATTATCAAGGAATACTCAAATCTAAGAGATCTCAATATGTAGAACTTGGAGGAAAGAAGTGGTGGGGAAATAAACAAAGTACAGGAGGGACATGTTAGAACAAGAGGTCATAATCTAAAACTAGAGAAACTGGAGGTGTAAAAGTAATGTACGGAAACTTTACTTAACAGAGATGTGATAGAGAAATGGAACAGCATCCCATCACAAGTAGAAGAGGCTATTACAGTGAGGGAATTGGCATAAAGCTATCCTGACTACGGGCCTGGAGTTTGAGTCCTTATATTGGAATAATTGGGCAGGCTAGATGGGCCAAATGGCCTTTACCTGACATCAAATTCTGTTTCTATGTTTCTATACATATCCAAATGGAATGCAACTTCCAGGTTTTGGGCTTGTTCAAAGGCATATGGGATGCAACCTGCAAACATGTGACAGTGAATACATTCATATAGGACAATTATTGTGGATGATTGAAAAATATCTGTATCTTAAGTTGCTATAGATTATGGATGGACACCTACTTGCCATGTAGAGCATTTAAATGTTTTATCTTTTAGGCTTGTAAAAGCTGTAAAAGTTTGTTAAAGTTGTGCATCAACTTCTTATATTATTGATTACAAAGACATATTGGTATTCTTATTTTGATTTTTGAATAGTAAGTTAAAATTGGCAGCAAAAAATTTCTTCTTTTTTAAATACATGATTTTTAAGAAAATGAACATTATGTTTAAAATAAACAGTAATATTCTTTATAATAAGTGTAACAATACAAAGGAAAAGACAAAAGGAAATATCATGTGTTATTTTTTATTGACATTTTTACAGGCGTCTATAAAACATAACGTGATATGAAACATCTGTTAATTAATCAATTTGAAAGACAAAAGGTTGCATTAATAACATATTATCAATATTCTGCACTTAACATACCATCCGTTTTGCAGAAATAAATCTTTTTACCAGGCTTTAATATTTAAAGTATGGATTAGCAGCTGGGCTTACATCAAACACTATTTTCCAAAGCTCTGTGTCTTTAAGGGCAAATGGAACAGCTGCATGTATTAGTAATAATAGAAGTTGTTTCACGTTGGTGAAACATTGTTAAAAAAAAAATCTACCTTGATATCTCGATAGAGATTTCTAGCAAGACTATATATTGTATCTATATATATAGAAAGTACTGAAGCCCAATGCCTGACTTGGCCTGGCTTATCAAAAGAGAAGGAGTGTAGGTATTCTGTGTGTTGGACTTCCGCTATCCAATGGATGAGCTTTGCACAGTTAAAATGAGGTGTGAGCAAGCAAAGCCTGAGATCTGGCCCAACTCCAGCCCATTTGGTGCTGTGTCAAAGCAGGCTCGCCTATGTTTGCTCTACAGTGTACTATGCCATGCAATTATCATTATACAGCCTCGAAGTGCAGGACATAACACAAAATTATACCATGAGCCATTTAAAATATTACGATCCCAGTTGCTGATTTTTTTAAATGTAGCATGTGGGCCTGTTCACATGCAATGGGATTGAGCTTGACAAAGGCCCTGTTTGGCCGAAACATTGCTTTTGTTTGCTCTCGCTTGATAAAGTATCCTACAGATTGGAAGCTATTTGGAGTGCTGGGATTCCTTTTCTTTTACATGTCTGACAACCAGCAAATACAGTTAATAGAGTAATAGCACAAGTATTTTCATAGTTTACCTTAAAAGGGACATGCCAGTTTATTTTACAGACAATCATATTCCCTTTTACAGGTTGCATCTTAAGCACATCAATAGGGTCTATTCACTAAGCTAACATGAGAATTTTCAGGAGAGTTTTCCTTGACTTCACTAAACATTTGGAAGGTCCAGAATATGGCCTTGCATAATACATAGTTAAATCAGTGAGATTTAGTCAGTCTTTTTTAACACATGAAACTATGCATTATGCAGTGTATTAACTGTTAATTCGGCAGGAGGCAAAGAAAAGAAGAATTTGACAATTTTCCCTTAAAGAAACACGCCAACCTTTGCTTTTAGTAAAATCTACATCAGAGTCTACAAATTAAGATGTTTAGTTCAAAGGTTCACCTCATGGAAGATGGGATGAACAGCAGCCATTGTAAGACTCAGCATTATCTAATATATTTCCTGTCCTAATAGCTCTCCTGCCCTCATCTAAACATGCTCGATCCAATCAGCAACTTAACAATAGGGCAAAAGATAGTTGGGTAGTTAATGGGAGGAATAATTACACTGATCGTGTGAAAGGGAAGTTAAGATACATTTCCCCGTGTTACAGTATATATGATGGTAATTTAATAAAATATACAGCTTATTTTTATTGGTAAATTAAATTACATTAGTGCATAGTGCCTGGGTCATCCTTAAAGTACCAATGAAGGTATTTCCTCCATTTCACAATCATCAACAGTACAAGGTGTCAGATCCGCAGTCAGAAGCCAGATCTTTGCTGTCCCCAATGGACCTCCCCAGCCCAATCATCTTTGCTCCAGAGCTCCCATATGTCACGCCACAGAAGTTCTTCACCCCGATACACTTACTCAGAGGACAGAGACTTTGATGATCCCAAAAGTGAGGAGGCTCAGGTGTAGGCAGATACATACCGTATTTGCTCAATTATAAGATGATATAAGGTTGGAAAATAGAAGGAAATAAAACCAAAATATTTTTCTCAATCACAGCTTTTATTTAAAAAAAATAGTTTAGATGAATTAACATTTACTGGTAAAACTTTTTTCCTATAGGGTCGTCTTATATTCAGGCCTTTTCTTTTTTTCCTAAATTAATATTCAGATTTGGGGAGTCATCTTATAATCAGGGTTGTCTTATAATCAAGCAAATACGGTATATATAGAGAGAGAGGTACTGGGTAGTGGGTAGCAAAGCACTTGCTGAAACGTGGCCTAGAGAGATGACAATTGGGCAACATAATGGTCCACTGCAGGAACTGGGGTTTCACTGAACAAGGAGCAAAGAAGAAGGTTTGTATCCATAATTGCAAAAGAAACTTTAGAAGTCTACTGAGAGATGATATTACTGGAAAATTAAGGAAGGAGTTGGGTCCAGTCAGACTGCTGATCCCCACAAATAGTTCCTTCTGTGATTCTATTAGTTTGGAGGTGATATGCAGATGAAAAAAATGCCAAGAAAAGTTTTCAAAAAAGGTGTAAATTGGACCTCTCAATCATAAAAGATTTGGACAGAAAGACAATGTAGAGGAATGATTTCTTACACAAAAATAGGAACCAATTCAGGGACTGAGGGTAATTTGGTTAGAGGGATACAATAAGCCATTTTAGAAAAATGATCCACAATGATTAAGATGATGGTGTTAACTTCGGAAGGTGGAAGGTCCACAATAAAATGTATTGCCAGATTGGCCCAAGGACGAGTAGGGTAAAGGTAAAAAAAAAGTCCTGCCAGTCAAAAATGGGAGGGAGGATTTACTGGTGGCATGGGAAATACACACTGCTACATATTCAGTACAATCAGATTGGACTTTAGTCCAAGACGATGTTCAAGGTGTGTCAAGAGATAGGATGTCCTGTGGGACCAGAAGAAGTGGTCCCACCTGAAAACATTTTTTCCTTTCATTTTTCCTACAGACTGAAAAGCACAAATTTGGTTGAATAAAGGAAAAAACAAAGTAGTAGTTACGAAGGCTATTATACGAGGATCAATAGGTTTAGGAGTGACTGTCATTGGTATCAGTGATGAATTGTCACATCAGCTTTAAGGTTCTTTGAACCAGGGCAATATGAAATCTTAAAAAATAATTTTAGAGAAGAACATGGCTTTTCTAGAGTTTAACCTTTTATTACATTTTAATATGTGGGGTATTCCTAATTTGTATGGTCTGTAAGGATGGTATCAGGATTTCTTGCCCCTTTTAGCAGATGCCGCCATTTTTTTTTGAAGAGCCAGAATGATACCCAGGAGTTCATGATTGCAGACATCGTAATTTGATTTAGAAGAAAAAACTTCTTGGAGAAGTATGCACATGGATGGAGTCAACCACAAAGTGTTTAAAAACATTGGGATCTATTAATACTGGGACCAAAGAAAATGGCCATTTGAGGGTTTTGGAGGCTTGGATTGCTTCTTCTGACCAGTGCTTACAGTCCGCAACCTTTCTAGTGAATTCCTTATGAACTTCCTATAATAAAACCTAGGAACTATTGGAAAGGTTTGAGAGCTAGAAGTTGGGCCCACTCAGAAATGGCTGAGATGGATCACAGGATCCTTTTCAAAGCAGAAATGAAATATCCCAGGAATGAAACTCAGTGAACATTGAACAGCCACTTCTCCAGCTTGGCATATAGATGATTCTGGTGGAGGAGTCGGTGGATAATATGAATATATTCAGATGTGAACCCATACCAGGTGAATGTATCTGGATATAATCCAGATACACAATAACAAACTAGAGACTAATATCATGGTATACGTCATTAATGAATGCGGCAGGTGCATTGCACAAGCCAAAGCGCATTAACGTATAAGTGGTCCATGTGTTTATTAAATGCTGTCGTCCACTTATCACCCTTTCTGATAGAAATCAAGTTATATGCCTCTCTGAGGTACATCTTCGTAAGAATTGTAGAATCACGAAGATCAAACACTTCAGGTATAAGGAGTAGCTGGTATTTGTCCTTTACAGTAATGTGATTGAGTCCTCAGTAATCAATACCCTGTCTAAGACCTCTGTCTTTTTTGGAAAATAAAAATAATTCTACTCCATCTGAGAATGTGGATTTACAAATACATTCTCTCTATAGATTGTTCCTCCAAGGCAAGACACGCTAGGAACAATAAAATATAGGTTCTTCTTCTGTGAGTGTCTGTACCTGGAAGCAATTCAATAAGACAATTGTAAGAACAGTGGGATGGAAGTTCTTCAGCCTGTTTCTTATCAAAGACATCTTGATAGTCCTTATAAGGACTAGGTAACTAGAAGGATATGATGGAAGCAATAGACGTAGACATAGAGGAGATTTTCTGTAGGCAAAATCTCCACAGAGTTTGATATCATCAGGCTGCCAGTCAATCAAGGGGTTGTGTGACTGCAACCAGGGAAGACCCAAAATAAAGGGCCAATTTAGAGAGGAGATAACATAAAACAACATATATTCTTAATGGATCAGACCCAATGAGATTGGTTTTCTGGGTAATGACAGAGGGGTGTAACACCAATAGTTGAAATAGCAATAGGCAGGGAGATATTAGTAAGAAGAATGCTATTTTTGTAGATAAACAAACTATCAATGGAGTCTAGCATGTCTTCAGTGGATCACGTGATGTAGTTCCATTCGAGAGTAACTGGAACTAGAAGAGGATTTTTATTGACTGGGGGAGCAGAACAATGATTACCCAGGCAAAACTTCCTCTCTAGGTGCGGGAGTTTTCTGCCTTATTGGGACAGGACTTTGCAAAATGAACCTATTAACCACAGTAGAGACAAAGACCCCTTTAGAACTTTGCTGGTTCTTCTTTTTTTATGGATAAAAGGTAATCCCTGGTGGTGCAGTGCAATTCCATTAGAGATGGTAGACTGTGCACAGACACAAGACTCTTCGCTTCCTCTTTTTGCAGTCTGTGCATTCCCTAATGCTACAACGTTCTGCAGCATCAGGTGGAGAATTAATTGCAAAGAAGAAATCACTAGTTGAGAGGTCTGTGTCGGCAGTTCCACCTCCATCGCACCTTGCAGACATCCACCTCCAGATCCTGGCTGCTGTTGAAGAGGTCCAAAAGACAACTGCCGGAAGGCCCAAGGTTTTGCCCTCCATTAAAGATGAGCCTGAACAGAACTGTAAAGAAAAGTCACAGATCTTTAAGCATGCTTACTGCTCATGCCCACTAGCACTATTTGCAAGCTTCCAAGAGTTGTGGATTAAAACCTGAATGATTACAGTGGGAGCACAACCCCAAATTTGTCATATAAAATAACACTATTGCATCTTTTTTTATGCTTTGTGATTATTGTGACAAATTCTAGGCTGCACAATCACATTAGCATGTACCTGGAAAAGGTACTCTAGAAACCAAGCTGAGCATGCAAATACAAGTTGCTATTTGGAAAACATAAATATGGGTTTGTAGATGACCTTAATTAGCAATCCAGTTGTTATGGCGACAGAACAGGACCTTAATAGGGACATACTGACTTAATTAATAAAATTGTTGTGTGTGCAATTGCATGGTAGAAAAAGAATCAGTAAAAAAATAACACATTACATCTGTTTGTTCACTTACAAATGCATATTTCATACTGTTTTTTACATTTTTCACACAGCGGTAGTATGGTACTTCTTCCTATTGTTTCTAATTGATTATTTTAGCACATACCCCTTACAGAGTAATGTGTTTGATTAAATTTGCTTTTTCTTTGCTCATGGCCTGTAACTGTAGTAAATTAATGTCAATATAAGTTCAGTTTAGACTTTTCATCAACTTCAGGCTGCCTCTTTTGGACAGGCTATCCATCTGTGGCATCTATATCAGTATGTCATTGTTTTCTACCCCAGTGTCACTTTTTTTTCTAGGAACTTTGAAATTTTAAATTAAAATTGAACTGAATCCTCATTTTGAAATGGTAAATTAAGCTAAAAACAAAGAAAGGATGCCATCCTATATTCTTTTTACAACCTAGTGCACCCAGAAAGGTGCTTCCAGGTGCATTATGTTTTGTTATTGGCTCTTTTAAAACAAATACAGTATATAAAAGGCAGAAGTTTAAATGTATGGGAAATTTATTTTATATTTTATAGGTCTGATATTTAGGGTATGAAAGTCTACTTCACATGACACAGCCAGCTCGTAGTCTGTAACAGATGACAAAACTGCCAAAAACCACAGATAAATCCAACCGGCAGTACACAAGTGGCCTACAAGCCATAGTTGAAATATCAAGTGATATACCAACTAAAAACAAAGCAAAACAATAGGGAAGCAGACATTTGCCAGTTTAGGCAGGTATCTCTGTTTTCTAAATATAAAGGAGTGAGGAGACATGATAGTTTCATACAAAAATAATAATGATAATGGGGAGGGTAAATATTTTCTACAAGAATGTTCCATTGATTTGAGAAGTAACTTGAGTTTACAAATTTATAAGAACTAGAAAAAATAAAGCCCTGCAGGACATCCTCAAAAATGTAAATAATTAAAATGTTTTTTTCTCTAAATAAAACAGATCTGTATTTTTAAAGTACAGATAAAATAAATGTGTATCTTGATTTTACTTCTTACATTTTATACTTGCTATATTATTGAGTGCTGTATAGCACATACAGTACCTATGGGTGGTTGGTAACTTTTACATCTATCCTGTATCTTTTTACATTCTTGGGACATTACTATTATTATATCTTTAAAGCCTTATGCAGTTCTATTTATTAAAAGCAACACAATCTGAAAAGAAAATGAAACATTAATGCAATATATTGTGTAGAGTGTGAGCCTCTGGGGATTCAAGTGTATGTATATGCCAACTAGGGCATGTATAATAAACAGTAATACCTCTTCAATGGGTCTTCATTTGCCGCTAGGCACATTTACAAATGGATAGTTACACTCACATAAGACATCAAATGATTATACATAAAGAATGATGAGACATGATTTATTGTACTGTCAATGTACACTATTGAAAGATCCATGTGCAGAACTTTCAGAATGAGTCTATAAATGTCATTCCACATAACAATCAAAATATCTGATAAATGGTTATTAGACAACATATGTTATGCAACAAACAAACCACGTGCCAAGCTGTGAAAGGAGTCATGTGGTGTGATGTAAAATGTTTTTTTGTCATAAAGTTAGAGAGATGGTATCATTGACCCAGGTTATAATGTTCACAATATATCAATTATCATATACTTGTGACGGTACCAGTGTTCTGTGAGTAGGTGTTATGGCTTATGTCGTCTGCATCAATGTTTATACCAGCCTTTTTCAAAGGTTGTTTTGGTGATACTGGTCCATAAACAGATTAACACTGGTGACAAATGGCACTCATTTGGTGTGTATGTGCTGTTATACTGTAGTCACATGTTGTAAGAGAGGAAGCTACAGAATCTCTGCTTGTAATGAAAAACCAAGGCTCAGAGACACTCTGTTAGGGTTCCCCAATTAACAGTCACAGGGGCAGAGATACTCTGCACACATAGGATCTTGGATGCATGCATATAAAAATAAGAGCATATACATACATTAATGCACATTTGTGGGAATGTTGCTGTATGAATGCATGTGGTTGTGCCTCTTAAGTGGCTGTATATGTTAATGAATTTAATTAAATGATAAATTTAATTAAGACCC
Source organism: Spea bombifrons (assembly GCF_027358695.1). Taxonomy (NCBI): domain Eukaryota; kingdom Metazoa; phylum Chordata; class Amphibia; order Anura; family Pelobatidae; genus Spea; species Spea bombifrons. The sequence continues at coordinate 87,199,580 of NC_071091.1, read as the reverse complement.
AAATGCTATAGCAAAGCAACATGGACTTGCACCTTGCTGCTCAGTAATTAGCTAGGAGGAAAGACAGAAGAATTATTCAAATATTTAAACATAATGCAAAAGCCTCTTCTTCTGTCCCCTACTGGCCCTTCTCCCTGGTTTCTGGTACATATCCATGAGTTCCCTTACTTGCCTGTCTTAGGTGGTATTGAAAACTAAAAAGAAGATATGAGTTGTCCAAATGAAGAGGTGTAGATGGATAAGAGTAGAGGGCCAGGAACTGAGCCCCGAGGAAGACCAACATACAGTGGTAGGGGAGAGGAACAACTTTCAGTGAAGTTAATGCTAAAAGTACAGCTAGGTAGGTATGATTTGAACCAGGAAAGAGTTGTGTCATGGATGCCATGGTCATGAAAGGAGGGGGTGGTCAACTGTTTTTAAAGACTGCAGAGAAACCAGATTGTAAAGGGTCAAGCAGGGAGTCTGGAGAGAAATTAGTTAGTTAATTATGACCCATTATGATGGGATTGCCTAGACATCCCATGGACATGCAAATCCTCATTAGTGGTTAATATTCTGTCTGATATATATATTGTATGAATCACAATGAAATATTTTTTTTTTTTTATTCATTGGAGTTTCCATTGTTGTGCTCAAACATTGGAAAACAATATATTGATTTAATACACAAGTGCATCTAAAACATAGTTTATACATTTATTTCATAATTTAATGTAATAATTTTAATGTGAATTTTGTAGTTTTCTTATAGAGCAAGCTACATAACCAATATTATGAGGTTAAAAGGAAAGAATGAAAAATTGATTATTTATATATAGGACAAGCCACAAGGAAAAAAAAACACTCTGCAGCTATTGTATTGATTTCTATATCATTGTGTAAATGTGACTTTAGGCTAAGCACATTATGCTATGGCAAAGTGCCAACTTAATCAAGAAAGTGGCATTTCTTCTCATCTGATAGGGAAGGGTTTCAGTGAGATCAAAAACACTTTTATTACAATTAACTAGATCAGTGGATACTTGTGTCTTGAGTGTAGTTTTTTTTTTAAGTAGCTTTTGTTCATTACCCATGTCTAACTGTATGATAAGTTAAAGAACATTATCAATGATATAAACCTTATATTAAAAATGTATATGAACTTGTATCTTCAAGTGACAATTTTAGTGGTTTTAAAACTACAAAGTATATTGCGAGTACTGGTTGAAAAAACATTAAACATATAATCTGACATAGAATCTGATGACAGATAACAACCATTTAGACCATCTAGTTTGCCTACACATTTAATGTAATCTACTCAAACATTGACTATATACCCAAATATGGACTTTTTCTACTTTTGTCTATGAGTGAAAAAAATCTTTGTAATCTTTTGGTTTCTGTTCCTAACAGGTTTCCTTAATTAGTTAAATTATCTCATATCCATAAGTCCTGATTGGAAAATCACTGCTCCATGGCGTATGCCTTATTTGAGATCTCTTCTTTTGAGCTCTTTGTGTATAACAGAGCATTTCACTAAGGTGGATCGGGAATAGCTGCTAACTCTTTCCAAAACATATAATCATAATTTCTAATACATTCAAAGGTGTAAAAAAAGTTTCTTAATGCTGTATTTTTATGGTTCTGTGGAAAGATTTGATCTAGAATTGATCTCAGCTATTGTAGTTCAAGATTTCAAGCCCGTGTAAGATGGAGGGATAGGAAAGTGAGGGCATCGAAGCAAGGGAAGAAGAACAAACCTCAACAGGCAATGGGAGCACACTCAAAAATGTTTAGATTCTTCCTGTGTGGGTACAGACACTGGAAGATAGGAGCTGGCAACATGCATACCTACTGGCTCCTTTTTGCCAGTCCCTCACAGGCAGCATACTTGGAGCATACTTGGAGCAGCTCAGGTCACTATGAAGTAAGTCTACTACATGATGAAAGCTCAGGGCCACCTACCATCCTGGGGCCCCTTGAGCGATTGCGCCATGTGCCCTTTGGTAAATTCAGCCCAGGGACCGGCCGGCCCATGGACTGGCCCACCGGGAAATTTCCGGCCCTGCCTGGCGGCCACATCGGCCACGCATAGGCCCAGTCAGTCCGACCCTGACTGGGCCTTTTTTCAGGTAGGGGCCTGGAGCTGCAGCTCCATTAGCCCCTACGTTACTCCGGCCTTTCCCCCCACACACATACTAACATATGTGAATACACATGTTCATCACCAGCACCAACAGTACTTGGGAGTGCTGGAGCAAATGTGTGAGGAAACAGACCCCACGTTCCCTAATTTTTGGGGCAGTTGGAGGGAGATCCATGATCTCCCCAACGGGTCCTACACTCAACACCTGCAACTGCCAGTTTCCCGGGACACTGAAAGCACGTGGTGGAGGCTTATACAGCAAGGGAATTTAAACATGCATTGGATGGGCATATGGCATGAATCTAAAACAAGACCAAGTACTAATTAAGGTTTGAGTCTTTACATCAGAAAAAACATCATGTTTGCAACTCATAAACTAAGATTTCAACGAAAAAAAAATAATGATGTGCATTTTCAGGATTGTTTTTTTAAATCATTAACTGACACTCCCATAGAAACATAACATTTTTTAAATCTTCAGTTTCCTAGATTCTAATGAATATCAAAAAAGACCGAGTCTGATGACAAATTGGAGATGATACTTTATTCATTAAACAGACTACTAATGTTTATCCAGTTGTCATTTACTGTAGCATTATTGATTAGATGATTAAAAATTATCTTACAAGAAGGATGTGTACTGGGTAGATTTCAGTTTCACAAAAGATTTGTTTATGGGTGGCTTGTAGGTTAGGTAAGACCCCATGTCAAAAGGGATCTAATCTATCTGGGGGAAAAAGAAAAAGCCAAACAAAAATAATACAAGTGAAACATAGGCTTTGTTCAGTAAGGTTTTGTTAACACATTGGAAGAAATTAATTTTTTCCTGTTTTTTTTAGTCCATGATATTTTAGCAAAAAATGAATAAATGGTACTGGTATTTCTTTTTTGGTTTTAAGAAAAGAGGATAACCTGCTATCAGGATATTTATACATCAATGTGTGAAGAAGGAAAATATTAGAATTTTTCTGTGTGTTTGTGCACCTGAATTTGTGTCATAATTGCAAGAATTGCATTATGGATACAAGCCTGTCCATACTGGCATGTACACGACAAAAACGGAATCCTTCTGAGCGCCCTTTCAGCCTACGTTCCATGGAGCAATGCATGGTTCTCCCTGCTGACAAACATTAGCTTGATGCAAAGTAAGCATACTAAACAGCATGCATTTATAGTCATTTATATTAATAGATTCCAATACTTTATGAAAATACTGTATGGATTTGTGGAATGCACAACTTAAGCATTTAGCAGCGCACGTTTAATAGAGGTAAAACATAAAACATATTCGACACACTCATCAACAAAAGACTAGCTTAGACTAGCTAGAGTTTTGGTGTTCTATACCTACCATCTGGAGTGGAGACTCATTATTTCAAAACTCAAAACTTCAAGAAATATTCAATCTATTTATATCAAAACACACATATATATATATACAGTACCTAAGTAAGGAAATCATTTATATCGTGATTTGTCTCTATAGATGTAACTCTGTTGGACAGATTACTAGTGCATTAAATAAAACACATTCTAAATGCTGTTCTCTTAATGCAACTTTTGTGATTGCTACTTTGATAAGGTCCATTGTGCATTATGTCCGCTACATAGGAATTACATTATGTCTTGGCTTTGTTGTATTAAAAGAGCAGACATGGTGAAATGTAGGTTTTCGTGAACATATATTTTACACGGCAAGGTTAAAAAAAAAAGGCCGTCAAGTTCAACTATTGGGTTCAGTAAGAAAAATCTAGCCATTTCATTGGTGAAGATGACTGATTTGTATTTGTTCCCTTAATGTGTGAAAATTCTACTGTCTCCAAAGCTTCTCATAAATATCCCAGGTTCAACAACTGGCCCTGTTATTTAGATATATTAAAGAACATATAATTGTACTACTTGAAAAGTATTTTTTTAATATTAAACATACCATACAAAACTTTAGTAGGGAGTATAGTACAGTTGTTAAGCCTTGTATGAACTAGTATTCCTGTGAATGCTTTGGTTTAAGTGCTCCTATCAAACAATAAGCAGACAAGTAACTTATATGTTAATGCATGTTATATAGGGTTGGTAGTAGTCTGATTCATGGTGGCAGAAGCCTAAAATCCTCAAGTCCTGCATTCAAGAGCCCGTCGAAAAAACCTATTGTAATCTTTCCATAAGGCACTTTAGACTTTTGCCCAGAGTACTACTTCCTTTGGGGTCCTAAAGGAAGTTTAGTTTTTTCTAACTATGTTTTTTGCTCACAACCTCTTCATGCCATTCTACTGAAATTTAAATGTCAAGTGATCTTTGATTTGTCTATTTAAAAAATATATTTTGGGCTTCAAAATCCTCATGAGCCTCATGTGTAAAGCTATTGTCTGGCAAGCCACAATAATTAATAAGATTAATTTACAGGAATAAAACTAAGCTTATAGTGGGGAAATATAACAATGTACAACATAACAATAAAGCATAATGTCTTGTTTTGACTGCATTTATATCCGTAGCCAGACATACAGAGCTTTACGTTCGAAAACAGCGTTAAGAAAATACTGACATGCACCTACTTTACAAAAACGTAACATATTTTTCCTTCTATGTAAGAAAATAAGACAGGGGGAGTCTTGATCCATCAGCACTGCCTCATTAAAGACTAAAGCACCATTTCTATTTTACATAATTTAACATAAAAAACAATATAAAAACCATAATAAGGTGACAACTGCAACCCCCAGGCACACGTTTAATACATCCTCATTTAGATGCTAATTTCAGTTTCTAGTGTATGACTGGTTAAAATAAAAGCCATTTTCAAAGGGCCAGATTACTTAAAAGGCATTATTAGGCAAATATCTATTGGCTCTCTGATACCAAGTGGCCTTTTAGTGAGTGAATAAAACAGTTTGTAGTTGGAGAGAAACAAAACATTTGCTGAAGACAATGAAATGTGAATGGTAACTATTATATAAATAATACAATCGAAATGTGTGTCATCTATGTACTATTACCACAAAGTACATTTCTTCAGTGAATAAAAACAGCATCACGTAAATTACCTTATACATAAAATGCCTTTTTTTTATATAAAACACTCAATCGTGTAATTTGATATTTTGCACTGCTTATTAACAGAATAATCACATATGATGTGAAACAACAGGGACAACATAAGTCAAAGGAAAAACAGATTGTCAGCACTGACATCAAAATTCATTGCATGAAAATTATGCTATAATTGGAATAATGAAAAATATTCAGACAAGAAAAGAACATGCAGACTCTATTATATGCATGCTACAAAGGCATTCATTAAGTGAGTTAGGATTTCTTTAACGGAAGGAAAATCAAACCTTTTTTTTTCTGTATTTTTAACTGTGTTTAAATATTTCACAGAATGAGTACTGGAGACACACGATCACTAAAAGAAATGGAAACTATAAATGTTGCCTTCTCTGTTTTGTTAATATCCAACTATACAAGGTATTCTATCAGAAAAAAACACATACATGTGCAATAAGTATGACATCATTATGTGCAATAACTAATTTAACGCTGGCTCCCTAAGGTGTGGCCACAAATAATAGACAACTCCAGAAAAGCTATATTTTTTTAAATCTCGATTTCATAACTTCTTCAGTCATTTGATGGTAAATGTAAGTAATGCAAATATTGAGTAATAACATGTTCAGCTATACCTGTGGCTCATGCTGTAATTTGATTTCATGAATAGGTATACCATGTTATATGTTAATACTGCTCCCAGTTGGCAATATCAAGATACATTTTCTATATTTCAAGGTGCTGTTTCACTTAGACAAAAAAATATTTGTGTTCTCTTGCACTTTAAGAAATGAAATATTAGCAGTTATGTCCTTTTGTTATTGCCTCTGAAGCTTTTATCATGTAATTACAACACACACTATTTAAGGAACCTTTTCCATTTCTATGGCAACAACCTATCAGTGCCTGCTTTTGTGTCACCTGACAACTTGATTTTTTCGGCAATAATTTTGGATGATGACAAAGTTTCACATAATGAAATAATTTCTGGAAAGGCTTGGGAATGATGTTTCTAATGCAGCATTTAGGTGTGAAAGCACATTCACACCTAACACATTTAAAGGTCTCTACACGCATTTTTCTCACGACTTTAACTTTTATATTTTGAATACCACAAAATGGAGACAAATAAGTAAACAAAGCTCTGTCAACCTGGTAATATTACTATTCTTAAAAATGGACCGACCTCTGACAGAGTAGGACATACAGCCACAATACTCAAACACTGATCAGTTGCAATAGAAGGGAAAAAGAACTCTATAAGATTCTATAAGATCTATAAGATTTTTTTCTCATACCGAAAGGAAAGCTAAATTTTGAGCCAATAGCTCTATGTTCAGAGGCAGCCTAATTGCTGTCTGAGCCATTAATCATATGCTTAGCCCTGCTTCTGCCTCAGCTTAAATCAGTTGGTTATCATGTGCAACCTCCTGCATCCAACACGTACATGATTTACTTGCAAATGGAATATGCTCGTTTTACCTTCATGTATCTTCTAGCCACAGCAGGCAGTTTCAAGTTCACACGAGTTGTCTTTTTTTCTGTTGACCTCTTTGTTTTCCCCCGATCCCTTAGATTTTAGACCTTATTTCCTAAAGAAAAAATATTCTTGTACTGGCACCATTTCATTGTCGTAAATATATTTGAGGAGTCCTTACACATAGGAAGGGTCTTCCTTTCTCAAATGCCAATTTGGCACTGCACTATTAGACTTAAGGCTGGCAAATGTTACCAGTAGTAGTATGAATCAACATTTTATATTATGAAATAATTATTTATAAGAATTTTTTTTAATAATCTTTCTTATGCTAAACTTAGTTAAAACATTTTAAAACCATCACAGTATATTGGAGAGTACCTTTAGCCCTTGTACCATGTATGTGGTGGCACTTTAGGGTCTCCTATCCATAAATGCCAAAAGCGATTGTGAAAAAAACTTTCTGAGGTGGTAATCAGCTCCTGAACTAACTGGCAGCTACATTCCTCTCTCAGTGGACGTCTTGTGTATTTAACTGTACACACACAACCTCTATTAAAGACGAATGGCCAAACTTGGCAGTTAAATGCAGGGTATTCCTCTTTCAGTGAAGACAATGGGACTGATTTCAAGGATATGGTACTAGTCTACACCATGCTGCCAAACAGTGAGGGATTCTGACTCTCTTAAGATGAATAGAGTCAAAACGTTCCTTGAGTTTCACCAAGGGTAACTTTATGGGGCCCCTAGATCTGGTTAGCATTTTGTGACTTTTCTAGATAATGATAAGTGGAGAGAAGAAACCTACTGTATATGTCAAATTGTAACAATATATGCGCTTCGGCGATATACCCGCTCCATGTCTAGGTGCAACTCACATCTGGTCTATTTTGGGCTAGCCCTTCCCTTATGTGGGCCTTGCCATGGCCCTTGTCTCAACTTTGCCCTTTTAGTTTCCTATAAGTAGCAAGAGAGTTCCAGGAGACCAGCTGTGGGATGTTTTCATGTATCCCTGTAACCTTAGTTTACAAAGGATTAGCACTTTGTTTTCTATGTAAGTACTTAGTATGTGCATTGCCTTTATATAGCTGTTAAAATAAATATGCAAGATTCTCAACTACTGTTGGTATTTATTTAACAATAAAAATTATTAGACAGATTCAGTAAACAATAGGTTGTGATGACCTGCAGAAGGAGAAAAAAAATGTCTCACCATATTAATTATGCATTATTAGGAACGATTAACTCCTTTCCTAGCCCTTTCATGGTAGATGCTCACTGGGACAACCTAGTGCGAGAAGGCAAAATACTGTCAATTCCAGTTCAAGATATACCAAAGTAATCTGATATGTAACAATATATTAGTGTAGACTGTATCCATATTTTATGGGTCGTTTGATCTCCATGATTTATATTGCAAAGAGCGCATGCAAATTGCAGGATAATATCATTTGTGTGGTTTCTTTTTTATTCAATATCAAACATGCAAATTGATGCATAATGAAATGTGCTACACATTCCCAAATACATGTTTTCACTTATTTAGAATTCTACAAACTATCAAGCCTCCCCTACCCACCACATCCCTACACTAAATGCTGTCCATTTTTAAACTAAATAAGGATTGCCTGTATACTTTGTTATTTCATGTTAAATGGCACAGATGTTTTGATTGTATAACTTTTTTTGGTTTATATGGAAGTCTTTTTATTCTATAGCAGCCTCCTGCTTTGTTTAGACTTTTTTCCAACAAAGATGTGCATAGAACCAAAATGTAGGAAATCATCAATTTTATAAACATTATTCCCCATTTAACGTAACAAGCCTCTACCACTCTGATAGTATCACATATCTTTAATACACTGCTGAATATCAGATTTTCTCTCTCACTCTGTCTAAAATCAGGCATATTGCATTTATCTGCATTATAGATTGATCAAAACTGCATCATTGATGTACTTAAGAGTCATGTTATGCTGCACTGCAAAATGCTGCATTACTTAAGTTTTGTTATTGTTTTAAACATAACTTTTCATTGTTTACTCACTGACCTGTTTCTTACTTTTTTCTATCTTCCCTTTGTCCCTATCAAAAATACCTGAGATACAGCAGGAGTGTATTTACCTTGGGCCTTGTCCTCCACAGTCGGCATCCTAAATGCATTAATGTTATTGCTTGCCTTTAGAACACGGGGAGCCAGAATGAAGCCCATGGAGCAGCGCAGCTTAGTGGAGTGGTCCTTGACAGAGCTAGTGGGTGTGCACGAAGGTGTGATTTAATTTAATTGGTGCAAGTTTGTTATGGGTGGGGTTAAAACTAAGGGTATGTAAGTAGGAGCCATTTTGTAAAGGCTCACTTAACTGTTTTTCCAAATCTGGTTTGTCCCACCCTTTGGTGTAGGGGTGTCCCAGTATGCCCCTACATTGGTTATTTGGTGGTGTAGGGGTGTCTTGGTATGCCCCTACGTGGGTTATTATATGGTTTAACGGTGTGGTGTGGGGGTGTCTTGGTATGCCGCTACAGTGGTCAATGGGTTAAGGTGGAGGCACCTGGTATGTGGTGGTGCCCAATGTTATACTGTTAATATGTTTATAATGGGGGTCATTCTCATTGTTTATGAAGGGGAAATATGTTATCTCTGTTTAATTGTGATGGTCTGTTTTGACAATGACCTTTAAATATTGTAAATGTTAATAAAGCTGTGAAAATTATATTTGCACTCAATAAAGGTGGGCGTGTATTTTTGGGGAAAAGGTGTTGGAGTTATGGGTACGGTCATCCAGGGGCACATTTGACTATGTGTCTGTCATGTGATGTTATATCATGTGTCTAAATAGTGTGCAGTGCTAATTAAGGCAGTCTATGGAGGCTGTCCTAGCCAGCACAGCCTCCATTGCCTAAGTAGACCGGTTGGGGAGATAGTAGATCTCCCTTTTAACTGGCCATTGTGTAGAGGGGCCCCTTTTTCTGTAGCAAGGTAACTGCCACCCCTCCATAGACCTGCCACCCAAGGCCTAGGTCTGGATGCGTCACTGAGAAGCAGTAGCACAAAATTAGCTTTTTCTTTTTTCATTTTTCCAGCATTATTCCTGATGTAACACCTATAGTACCTAGTTCGATGAAGATAGCTTCTTGCTAGAATTGGTGGAACTGTGTGGTGTGCACAAGCATGCACAATCAATTGTGACACATGGCCACTCGCAATCCACATAGGTAGTACCATAAAATGTCTAACAATTTATAGGTTGAGGATTTATCATCTGGTTCATGTAGCCCTGTGCATTTAGCAAAGAGAACCACCCATAGGAAAAGGGCAGCATACACAGTGCTATATAGACTTTTGTAACAATGACCCTTCTTCGTCAACAACACTATTTGCTTGACTCATACTTTGGAATTCAAGCAAGTTGCAATTCATACGAATTCACAAAAATGATTAGAGATCCCCAACAACATAAACGAAAACTAAGCATAGAGCTCTGAATTTTTGTTTACATTTCACTCTCAGGCACCCGCTCTTTTATTTATGCTCTCTCACACTCTCATCACTTTTTCTCATAAACTTTCGCAATGTCCCCCTACTTCTTCTGCCTACTGCTTCTGTGCCTCTGTGCCGAGTAGCTGTGCTTCTGATCTTGCATCTTCTTGTTCTTCTATCTTCTCTTTTTTGTCTTCTCCCACTGCTCCAAAAAGTCTCTGTTCTTCATTCACTTCTCTGTGGATCATGGGACAGGGACATGACCTCCCGGTGAATCTCTCACAACATGGTGGAACTTCCAAGCTTCAGGCACACACCCTATCCCTTGATCCTCCAATGGGGATAGAGGATGTGACCGGAAGTTCTACCATTTTGTGGATGTTCCCCAGGAGTTCATGTCCCTGTCCCATTGTCCACGGAGAAGTGGATGAAGAACAAAGATTTTTTTAGAAGATAAAAAAATAAGACAGAGGACAGGGATACAGAAGTGGAGTAAAGAGGGAGAAATTCTGAAACAGCATTAATGAGAGCGTGAACAAGAGTATGAGAGGGCTGTCCAAAAACAATTGGACCAAAAAAAAATTTGTTTAAACTACTCCTGAAGACAGGCCCAGACTGGTCATCTGGCACACCAGGCAAATGCTCAATTGGCCGCTGCCAGACATCACTCCAGCAGTGTATCGGCTTGCCACCAGCTTGATAGGCCCCGTCGCACGCTATGTAAGCATAAAAACTTAATGTGCGGCCTCTAACACGCAGCCATTGGCTGAGCTTATGTCAGTAGGAAGCGGTCGGCCCTAGAGTGCCAGTGCTGCTTTGTTATCCTCAGGTCGGCCCTGTCTGTACCATAAAGTGGCAGGATGGTTTCAATAACATGCGATGCATAAAAATCAGAAGATTAATAGAGTATTTTATGGCTTTGTTGTTATTTTACCATTAATTCAAGCCAGGCCTGTTCACTTGTAGATGGTGTAGATGGTGCAGCATTACACAGTTATTTTTCTCAACCAAACAAATGGGATGATTATTTTATTAATTTGCATACACTGTGACAATCTGTCATGATCTCTCGGGTATTTCAACATGCAAGCTTGGAGATGAAGTATGAACTTTTAAGCTATCGTTCTATTTCAAAGGAAAAATCATAAGGTATACCAAGAGACATGTCTTATATAACAATGTGGCAGGGCAAGGAGGAAAATATGAATAAAATAATACACCAGCTTGAGAACCAAAACAAGCAAAGCTACTTAGCGTAATTTAATATTTTTCTTCAAATGCAATTCTAAATTAAGTGTTGTTTTCCTTTAAATTGGAGCTTTTACTCTCATTTTTAAAAAGGTTGTCATCCTAATCAAATGGCTCTGAGTCTTCTCTTCACTGACTCCATTTATCTCCCCCTCACATAACCACCTCCCTCTTTGCAAAGCTTGATTTCAGCCGCTTGAGCTAAGAAGTCTGAATTTTAATCAGGCCTCAAGCTTTCCTTAAAGGAAAAGAGCAGGAAAGAGGAGGGGTGAGGGTATGCATTTACTCCATTAACTTTATGAGACAAATAAAGGCTTTTCTTCCTGCTGGGTAATCACTAGGATGCCATGGGTACAGCTGCACCGCTGTTGTGTTGGTTTATTTGGTTAAAAAAAAGATGAAGAAATTGTATAGAGAACATGTATTTCTTTGAACATGCTTGTAATTAATGATGTGAGAATGTGTATTAACAAGCTTTAATTTTAAAGTCAAATATGAACAAACATAGTAGGTCTTGGTAGAATCTTGATGGTATTATAATTCCTGAATATTTAAAAGCCTTAAAATAATAATGTAATTAATAGTAATGGCAACAGAAGTGTCTGTTTGTATTCTACCTAACAGATCATTTAAGAAATACTACTTGAGTTACAGGTTCAAATTTTAATGGTGTTTTCTATATGGAAAGGCTTAAAGGGAAGGACTCGTTATGTATAAAGAGCAATATATTATCCCAGGTTGGAAACAAAAGACAGCATCTCAGAACTGGAGATGGAGAAAGTGTGCGATTTACAGGAGCTGCCGCTCAGACAATCAGCCTCACTTTTCCTGGTAGATTTCTCCCACCCTACGCAGATTACATTCATAAAAAAGCAAGAACATTCTAATGAAACATCAATAAATATCAATAAAAAATAATAACTTTTCCACCCTGTTTCCATCCCTTAGAGGTAACTCAGTGTTATGATAGACACAGGGCCGGCCTATAATGGGGCAGACTGGGGCAATTGCCCCAGGCGGCACTTTAGAAGGGGCGGCACTTTGCCGCCCCAAGCACTTTTTTTTTTATTTTTTGTTTTTTGTTTTTTTGAAGCGGAGGAGAGAGAGAGGGGCACCGAGTGATTTTCGCTTACCCGCTCGGCGCCCCTCTCTCTCTCTCCTCTGCGGCGAGTCTCCCTGTTGGGTCCCGGTGCCGGCTTGTAATGCAGAGCGCCGGAAGTGACGTCAATTTCCGGCGCTCAGCATTACAAGCCGGCACCGTGGCAGAGCAGGGAGACTCGCCGCAGGACTGTTTAAAGGTAAGTACCGGGGGGGGTTTAACGCCGCCCCCCCCCGCCGACGCCGGGGGGGGGCATTTTAAACTTCGCCCCAGGCGGTGTTAAGTCTTCGGCCGGCCCTGGATAGACAGGATCGGGCTCCAGTAGCAAAGAGGGCTACTCCTGTGGAAGGGTGGTGCAGGCAGTAGTCTAGCTAAAAAGATAAGATAGTAAAGGGTCATCTAGGTAGTAATCAGGCATAACAGATAAGGCAGTAAAGGGTCAGTCGAGGCAGCAATCTGGGGTAATCAGTTAAATGAGAACCTAGAAGGTAGAGAAGGTTGAAATGAGAGAACAAGGTTTAAATAGATCACACTCAGGTGCACTCACTCAATGTCATGTGATCTCCTGATTGAACATTTCAGGTAGAGTATAAAGTGTCAGCTAAGCACTGAATGCTAGATTACAATTCCTTTTATTGTGTGAATATACAAGGTGCTCCATGGAGATCTTTTTTTTTTTTTTTTTTTTTAGAGCATACAGTGAGGAGGTACTGACTTCAGCTCTGCCAACTTAACAATAGTAGCATAAATAAGCATCTTTTATGTGGTTTTACTTGCAATTGTTTATTGTTTTATAGGGGCACACTATTGTGGTGTTTTTTTTAATTATCATCCAGACATCCATACAATATTTCTGAGAAGCTGTCAAACAATTGTAAAGTTTAAATGAGTAAGAGCTCTGATAAACCAGCTAATACATTAATACAGTCTAATCCACTGCAGAAACCACTGGAAAAAGATCCTACCTACATTTTGTATTATAGCACACGATAGTTTGTATTTACTAAGTGTGTGAAATTAGAGTTGGCAGAGCTATCTTTCTCTCTCTCACACACACACACAGAGACTCAGGCAGTCTCTCACACAGAGAGTCAGGCAGTCTCTCACGCACACACACAGACTCAGGCAGTCTCTCACACACACAGACACAGGCAGTCTCTCTCTCACACAGACTCAGGCAATCTCTCACACACACACAGACTCAGGCAATCTCTCACACACACACAGACGCAGGCAGTCTCTTTCACACACAGAGACTCAGGCAGTCTCTCTCACACACACACAGACTCAGGCAATCTCTCACACACACACAGACGCAGGCAGTCTCTTTCACACACACAGACTCAGGCAGTCTCTTTCACACACACAGACGCAGGCAGTCTCTTTCACACACAGAGACTCAGGCAGTCTCTCTCATACACACACACAGACTGGGCAGAAGTGACGGCAGCAGCGGGAGTTGTCTTCGCACATAATGCAGACGTTCCCCGGCTGCCAGAGAGGAGGATACAGGTCCCTTGCAGCGCTGCTGCCAGCACTTCCGCTGGGGCTTCTATGGTGAAGCACCGGAAGGTCATGTAACGCTGGCACTCCTTCATAGAAGCCCCGGCAGAAGTGCCGGCATCTGCATAGCACAGACGCCCACCGGCTGCCAGAAAGATGGATCCAGGTCCCCTGCAGCACTGCGGGGGATCTGGATCCTCACCCTGCTGTTTGCCCGCAGCAGGGCTAAATGATAAAACACCATGTCCCAGGCGTCGGGTGATACGAATTACGCTAAACCCTGATTATAGGCTGCACCACCACTTTAAGTGGGGGGAAAAGTGCAGCCTATAATAGGGTAAATAAGAAACGGTTTGGCGAACCCGGCAAGAACCGGCTGAATCCCACCACTGGTCCTATCTAATTTTTCATGGCTATATTGCTTACAAAGGAGCTACTAAAAAACTCTCAAGTTTTCCATGGACACCATTAGTGAGGCACCTGTGTAGCAGGAGGGGCTGCTCAACCCTAAGGTTTGGTCATAACCTGCAAATATCTACAGCACACAAATATACAAAAATAGGGGGGTGCACAACTTAAAAAGCATAAAATGCATTAACATTCAGATTCCTGGATTGCTACTAGAATAATAATGACCAATAAGTGCACAAAACAAAGAAACAATTCAGCACATACCCAGCGAATACTAGTCAAAAAACACAAAAAGCATACCTGAAAATAGGGGAGCATCATGAAAAATTAGATAGTACTCGCCGAACTTGGATTGCTACCATCATATCTTCTCCACTTCTCCGGCACATCCAAGAAGCCCAAGTATCTGCTCCTACTGACATTCCCACCAGAAAACTAAATGTGCCTCCAAACTACAGAGAGGAGATACTCACCTTACATAATTCCCCCAAAATTGTGGGACATTTTGGAATGAGACTTACCTTGTTTTCTGTGGGGCAACAGTTCTGGTGGCCATCTTGGAGGAGGGACATCAAAGATTTCATCAAAGCGTGTCATGTCCGTGCCACTACCAAAACACCCATTTAAATCCTCAGGGCAACTATTGCAAATTCTCATCCCCAGTTGTTCTTGGACTCACATAGCAATTGACTGTCACTGATCATTTTTCCAAGATGGTTCATTTCGTGCCATTACGCAAATTACCGTCTGCTAAAGAATTGGCCAACATATTTAACAATGAGATTCGGAATTCTCTCGGACCGGGGTGTCCAGTTTGTTTCACATTTCTGGAGGATATTTTCTAACCAGATGGGGGTCATTCTGTCCATTTCCACTGCTTACCAACTGCAAATTCAATACAATCTCCTACAGATATCTACAAATATCTTATAGCAATACACCAGTTTCAATCATGTAATGTGGCTACAAGATGGCAAGTGAAAAGAATAAAAAATATCTATACCATATCTTGTATATAGCTGTAAACATGGGATAAAGGAAATTCTAGTATGTGATAGTTCCCCCTAAAGCAAACTTTTGTATTTTATCCTGTGATACCATTGTTTTATGCATTATCATTTCCACAATGAGAGATAATTACTTTATATAACAAATGCAATGATAATACAACTCTATGAATATATATATATTCATATTTTAATTTCATAAACCTGTCTTGTAATTTACTAGTATACACATTACCACAGCCCTCAAGAGGTCCTCACACATATAAGCCTCAAATTATCCTAGCTTAGTAAAGATGCAATTATTTACCTTGTGTTAATGGAAAATGCATTTAATTACTTACAGTATGTTTATTGGATATACAAATTTAGATGTTTAATAGAGCACTGCATTCTGCTAGAGTGACATCTATTAAAATAAAATGAATGTTCATATTTGCATAATAATCAGAAAAGCTCAATCAAATGTAATTTGTAATGAAAAATACTACCACTTATGTAAGTTGTTCAAATAAAATATACTGAATATTAACAGTTGGGGTTTTTAAGTTCTAAAAATGTTTCTCAAAACTTTAGACTGTCATTATAACTTCTTATTGAACAATTGCAGTACAGCAGTCATACAAATGAATTTGAACAATTAGAATTTTTAAGGTTGAGAAACATTTATTGCATGCATTTTATATATAAACTATATAGGGTGATTTATAAAGGTGTAGCAGATGCAAAACATAGCAATAAAATACATAAAAATTCAGATGTGCCATTGTAGAAAACATTTAGTGACAAAATGCAAACTACAGCATTAAAAAAATATTAATGGTCTGCCTACTTCTGCCTATATTTATCTTTATCATCTGTCAGAGACAAACCTTATGCTGAAGCACCTCCTTCCCACAGGTGGCGTTGTTGAGTTCTCTCCCAAGTTTTCGCATTGGGCATCTTTTATGCTATTACTTTATATTGCCTTGTGAAGGGACTGTTGTTGCAAACACATCCTGCATGTCATGCCTCAACATCTATTTAAATCTGACAGATATCCGTAATGTGTACGTTTTTGTAAGCTTTCGGGTACATTTGTGCAATTTGGTTTTGACCTTGGCTTTGACTTCAATCTCCGCCTGCATCTCCCGAGGGTAACCAAATGAATCTTCCAGATCCTTGAGGGAGCCTTCTTGCAGCTGTTCTTTGGTGAGGCTATGCCTCCCCTGTAGTTGGCCATGGAGGCATACACAAATCACGGCTGTTCTGATTGCTTCTCAGGCATCACATACAGGCCTTTGTTCTGGCCTGTTCTTCTTGTGTCCATCACAAAGATCTTCAAACCAAACCTAGTAGTCTGCTTCATCCCTTACCCATTATTGGTCCTGGACTCACCTATCCATGGATCTTATTGTTGATCTCCAATCTTCTTCCCATAATACAGTTGTTGATCATTGATTCCTTTATACATCTTCATGGTGTTCCAGAACAGACTGTGTCTGATGGAGGCTTGGTTTGTTTCTTGCTTCTTAAAGGCTCTCTGTAAATATTCACAAAACTGTAAAGATACACGTCCCCAATCCAATGGCAAAACAGAAAGCATACATTAAACAGTAGAACAGTAACTACCAGTCATGATTTGAGGACACCATGAAAACTGGTCCTACTTGCTTCCCATGGCTGAACTAACCTTGTACCCACATTACCATTAAGTGCACCTCATTCTTCACCACACTGGGCTATGAACACTGTGCCATTCCCACATTGTTCTTGCTATTAGTTGTATTCTTAGTTTTGTTACCCTGTCCTTGTGCTTGCGGTTTGCATAGGCATCTCATATGCCATTCCCTTTTGCTGCATGATGCAAGTTAGATCTTTTTGGGTACACTATTACCTTTGCTTTCATAAAGGCTTTTCTGTTGACATTGTTTGATCTCAAAATAGAAAAGAAAAATGTATTGTAATGTTTCAGAGATGTTTTATGTATTTGAAACTGAACAAATAGGGTAAATACACTTACCTTATAATCTGGAGTATGGTATGCTATAATGTATAGTACATTTACAGAAACAAATACATACAGGTCATTTTACATTGTTAATGTATTCACCCACTATCTAAGGTTGAGTTTTGGTTTGAACTCATAGAACAACAGTTTAATCCATTAGTCAGCACCAATATGGTGCTTTTTGTTATGAGATTTGTGATTACAATCAAATTAAGAGCCTTCTCAATAGCAAAGGTTTCCAGAAAACATATTTGTCAAATTTGGAGCCAAGTCTAGCCTTAAATTTAATCTGTGAAATCGATATATGCATGATGTGAACATCTGCTGATCTGTATACAAATGAGGAAACAATAAAGCTTTGTGAATTAATTTAGTGTTATGCATACTTGATCATTGCATGAGCTTGCAACAAAATTCAAAAGATTGCCTGTCCTAAAAATGCCACTGAAATACTGTACAAACTCCTCCATTTCACCTTGATTTTGAAGAAGGTACTTGAAAACACATGTAACTCTGTGATCGTGTTGCATAAAAACTGATTCTGTGCAAGTAAAGTGGTCTTATTGCCGTAGTAACCACCAATAGAGTTTTCCCTTCAGTAGGAACATTCCTGGGGTTTCTATGATGGTAAGACAATTTTTCAAATTGCACCAGAAATGTTTTATTCCCATTCCATTATGCCTTGACTGACAATGTTAGGATGCTAAAAGATATCACATATTTATAAAGACTCATCATTTATTTCAGATAAATTATGCAAATACCAGATTTTTTAACAGAGATAAAAATAATTCAGAAATTATAAAGCAATATGCAGTGATCAAAGAAAACAATTAGCAAGGGGACAGAGATTTGCCATCTAGCCATTTTAGGCTTTTGATCAATGGCATCATTTAATGTAATGTGATATTAGGGTTTCAAGACAGCTCACTGCTTTAACAATGCATTAGACAGGGCCAGCTAAACCCTCCCTGTGGCAAAAGCTCTTTTAGGCTGGACCTTCCTAATGCATAGTGAAGCCAAGAAGGGGAAACCACAATTCTGCAAAATCTCATGACAACTATCCCTTTAGTGGATAGATCCCAAAGATTACCACTAAATTATTGTTTTTTTTTTAAATTAAATGCCAGCTTTTACAGAACAAAATACGATATTTATAAATAAACAACAAGAAAAGTATTTGCAATACAATGTCAGTCTTCTAATTGTAAATTCACAGTTTGTGTTAAGTTTTAAATATTGCATATCAAAACCATAAAATTTTGATATTACAAGAAAAGTTGCATGATATCACTAATTGCATTGTACAATCGGGCGTTTGTTTTTTGGTGGGAAGGCAAGAGTAGAGTGAGGGATGAGTCTCACTGGGGTAGTTAATTATCAACAACTCCCAATTCTTTAACAGTGATTGGCATGAATTTAAGAGAATGCATGAAAAATGAACAATTTAATATAATATGGAAGAAAACTGATTATTACAGACAGTGAAGCTGGATGAGAAAGAGATGCAGAGTATGTAGAATATATAATTACAGTAAGTGTGAAATAGAAAGCACCAACAAATGTCAGCATGATCACCGTGATCTGTATGACTATTTTCTTGTTTGAAAATGTGGTGGAGATTGGAGAATATTATTGAAACATGTTCTGCTGTTAAATGATGTTTTTTGGTGTAGGGAAGGCTGCTTCAGGAACCGCATGGTAGCCATCTTTTCCCCTCCTAAATGAATGTCATATGAGACTTTTGTTAAAGAGGAGAGCTCGGGTCTGTAGCCACAAATATTGGATACATGTTCTGGGGGGGGGAGGAAGGGGCTTTTAAGAAAAGTATTCAGTATTTTTAAGATACTTAAATAATGGGTGGAAAATACACTATTATAGACACTATGTTCATAAGCATTGTCATCAAAATAAGTCAATTACATGTAAAACAACTTTAAAGAATATTTACTAAAGGCAAAATTAAAGATATTGAATGGAAATTACCACTATAGGTATGTTTTCAAATACATGGTTAAACAAAACTACATAAACATATTTCTTATAATTAAAATGATTCTACCCAACTAATTATGTAAATTGAATTAGCAAGGGCTCTAACTTATTTCAATATTAGCAGCTACTTGACTTCTAATTTTGGAGAAATGTGCAGTACAATGAACTGCCTTTAATTGGAAAATTGAAATGTGGAAACTATTATTTTATGAGTTGAGACCAAGGATCTGTATTACACTCATCAATAGTCAGGGAGTACTTGACATGTTAACCTCATAAAAAAATAAAACTATGTTACCCATCAAGTATTTTTGTAAACTCTTATTGATAAAAAATCTTGTTTCCTTCTGATTGCATTGTTTGGGGGGAAACTGCATAGTTCTGATGTTTCTTTACCATGGCGTGAGCACCGGTTCACAAAAACATTTAAAAAGAAAACAAGTGTTTTTTTGCTACTGTTAATGTGTAACATAAGGAGGTTTAGGAGTTTGAAGCTTAAAATATCTTAGCTTAATACATTTATGTTAATGATTTTATTATACCAATATTTTAAAGTTTTTGTGTTGCGGTTTTCAGTTCTTTTTTCATGTAAAAAATATTCTTTAAATTAAACATTTGTATGATCAGGGTTCAGCGATTGACAATATTGTAGGATGCTCAGTAATAATTTTCGAGACAGCCTCCTTTATTAATGTTGATTTCTTCCCAAGCAGATACATGATCACATGAATAGTTAGTGGCATATTTACCTTCAGCGCTGCCCTAGGCCTAACACATTGCAGTGCCGCCTGCTGCCCCCTCTGCGCCACTGTCCTTACTACTGGGTGTAAGGATATGACACAAAAACATAGGTAGTATTCTGTATTCATCTTCTGTGTAGCAAGATGGCAGCCCTCTGATGCATGAAGGAAGATGAACCAACTTACAGTTTAGTAGACTCTTACAGTTGTTGAACTCAAACATCACCACAGGGGGGAAATGGATCCTTTATGAAGTCCTTTATTGTCAGGCACAAAATAGATAGGATATAAACAGGAACCATTTCTGGATATCCTGAAATGGTTCTGTTAGGTCAAAGAATATTCTTTGGATAGCTACTAGAAGCTCAGTCAACTGTAGCAAAGCAACTCTAAGATGGAGCCGGAGCACATGTGAACAGGAGTGGGAGGGGCCATGAAACAATATTCAAAGCAAATAGCTTTATGTATAAACACTAGAAATAATGCATTTACAAACAAAGATAAACATGACAGGTAGAGCCCCATGCAAGGAAAGAAGGAAAGGTGTGTTAGAGTGTATGTAAATGTATAGTGTTAGAGTTAGTGTGTGTTAGTGTATGGAGTTAGCATATCTGTGAGTGTATAGTATTAGTGTGTGTATAATGTGGTAGTGTGTGAATATCACAGAATACTGTAGTGCCCCATGTAAGGTAAGTAAGAGAGGTGTGTGTGTAAGAGTGTATGTCAGTGTATGGTGTTAGAATGAATGTGTGTTAGTCTATGGTGATTTTAGGTGGATGGCCATAGAGGCCTATGAAGAGCTCACGCTTAAAGATCAATTTTGTAACTCTCTGAGGTTGGAAAGGAGGAGCTAGTCAGAATGGAAATCCATGTAGACTTGGATAATATCATCCAGCTGGTCATCAACTTGTACCGATGTCTTTAGGAAATGTGCCTCTACCGTGGTTGCTTTTGGTGGCTCCTTTACTTCTTATGGCCAAAGCATCTCAAGATTGTTCTATCTCCTGGCTCAGTGTCTTATGATGAAAGGGCCCACAGACCTGATCTGAACCTTTTCTTATACTGTGATAAAGCCTACCATATGCATTTTCAACCAAGACCGCACCTGTCCCCTATCAGTGTGTTGACAGCAGTACTACTAGATTGGGTCCAGTCGCTTATGATTTATGAAGTCCATCAGCCCTGGCCAACACAAGAGAACATCATCAACTGATCCTGCGTCTTAAATGGCAGAGGAGCCATGAGCCCACTGTGGACTGCATTATTACTTTCCAATAAATGTTTTATTTTGTAACCAAAGTTCCCCCCTGAACTACATATCTGAACATCCCTCATGTATCTCAAATAACTGTTTCCAACTCAGTACCTGTCTTTTTTCAGGACGTTTTTTTTTAAAATAATGGTGTGGGACCATCTATCTCTTCACTGCCCATATGATTGCTTTTTGGTATGATACGAATAAACAATATTTTATTCTATTCATCCCCAGTAGAGGAACCTCGAAGATATGTCATCCAAGTCCTGCCCCCCTTCAGAGAGAATCAACTCTATGCCAAATTGGAAAAATGTGATTGTGGTTAAAGAATTCTTCATCTCCTCAGGATATGCTACTACAGATGCCAGAAAGGCGACTCCACCTTCCATCAAATCCAATATATTTCACATTTATTATTATTATTTTTTTTAATAAATTATTTATGCTTTAAACACAAAATTATACTGACAAAGTTTTATGTTTAATAGAGTTCTGAATGTAAACATTAAAGTGTTGTAAAGTTAGCAAAGTCATTATACCTGCTGTCACTGGTAATTTATCACACCTTTATTACTGCAAATGTTTTACGCTTCAAAAACTTGTAAACGTGTAACGTACATACATGATAAGCAACCAGCTAAAGAAAAATATTCCCATATAATGTATTAATTGTCTGTCTTGTAGGATTATTAATATTTTATTAGAGAGAATTGTCTGGTAGCATAAGATATTAATGCCATGTTATTGCAGCCCTGATATAGTTATAACCATTTCTTATTATAGAAGTAAAATGCTCAGTAAACATGAATAGACAGTTGTACAGTATTTCCTGGAAATATATCTTTCAGAAAAAATAAGTTTGTCGGGATCTTCTTTTATTCAGACCTCAAATCTGTGGGACTGCTGCACAGCCAACTAAGCCTTTTGGGCTTGTCACTCATTCATGCTCTCTCACACTCTTATTCACACTCTCCCTCAATGCCTCTCTACCTTCTCCTCCGATCTCCGGAATTGGAGAAATGGGGAAGAGGATGCCCCTGTGGCTCCCTACTTTTGTGGAAGTGCTGTAGAAGGCTTGGCTCATGAATAAGACAGAAGAAAGAAGAGGCAAGAGAAGAAGCGGTACTCCAAGAAAGGAAACAGGGACGCAAAAGCGGTTGGTGGAGAAGTTAGGGAGATATTGACAGGGAGCATGAGAGAAAGGGAATGAGACTGTGAGAAACAGTTGGAGAGTGAGAAGGCGAGAGAGAGTAAGAGCGTGAGCGCAACAAAAGCAGAAACTGTTTGTTTTTTAGGTTTCTTTTTATATTCAGGCCTTTTGTTTTTTCTTTCATTAAGATCCAAAGTTTGGGGGGTTATTTTATTATGAGGGTTGTCCTATAATTGATGAAATACAGGACTTGGTTTGGTCTATTCTAACTATGATTTTTGGAATGTATGTTATCAGATCCCCAAAAAATTGAAATTTTACATTTTTACCAGCTTCTGGATACAGAAGGAAAAATATTCTTCTGTAGGATGTTTTTTTACTTGACACATTTGTACTATCTAATGTTAATAAAACAAAATAGGAGCTTCTTTAATCTCAGTCATAGAGCCCCACATTTCTCTGGATGGTTAGAATGAATTTATTATTGTTTGCTATATTTAATTATGATTATGTATTTTGATTAGTAAATATATCCAGTACTACAGTAAGTCAGCTTTTGAGTGGTAAAACTTTATTTGTTCCCTGTGTCTGTCACTAGTGGGCCAGCTGGCGGTAACTTGGAAGACTGCAATTTCAAAGCATAAATGTATTCTGGAAATATTTTGTTTAGCCAAAAGAAAACTAAATTGACACCTAAATGTGATGGTTTATTTATTCAAACTGAGAAGAATGATTTTATATGTTGCAATTGAAGGTGAGTAAAGCATTGTCATGTAGAGAAATACTTCTGACATATCATAGAGATTTAGTAATCACTCAATTTCATGGCAAATATCATTGCAGGCAGGTTGGTCAATAATTGCATTTTTTTCAAATACTTCCTACTGTTCCAACCTTTCCCGCTGAGCCAATTATAGCTCTGATCACTAATCACTGTGATTGTGAAAATAGAAGAAAGGAAACTATGCTTTCTTGGCATAAATTGCTTTTCTAAAAAGTAAACTGGAAACATTTTGTAAAATAACCTTAGCAGTTATGTGCTAAATCTATTGGGATATAAATAATGTACGTTAAAAGGTTTATTGACTAGGTCTTTGCATACTGGCCTACATATATATATTGTCCATTTCATTAACTGACCATATAAAAGCATTTATTTAAGGTGTAAATTGATTTTCTTATATTGATAGTTTTCTGTAAAAAAAATGCTGAGATATTTACAAAATTATTTGTAAATATGACTCATATAGTGGATATTTGAGTTTTTCTTCTTGATTCATTTTATTACACATTAAATATTAGTATTATCATTGGTTGTATTTGGTTTATATGTTGTATTTTGAAGACCAAGTTATAATCTTTAAATTAGCATGCACTTCAATGGTATCTAAATATTGTTTACTGCATTTATTTTGTTGAATATATTCAAAATATTATATGAGGGAACACAATAAGAAAAGTAATACTACTAGAGATTAAGCTGATGTACTGAGCTTCTTCGGTCATGCCAGTCATGGACTGCTTAAAGGTCAATAAAGAGTCCAATCATTATCAATGGCTTGACGAACAAAGAGAGGTGACAGTTTTAATTATTGGGAGACTCTAGTGCACAGATACAGTGGCAAGAAAAAGAAAGTAAACACTTTGGAATTATCAGCATTTATGTATAAATTTATCTTAAAATGTGATATCAAGTTACAATAATGAACAAACACCATCTGTTTCAACTAATAACATACAAATCATTTATTGTTTTTATCCATATTGAATACATCATTCAAACACTCACGTATGTGACCCCTAGGCTAATCATTTCAACAAAAGCTAATTGGAGTAAGGAGTTCGCTCGCATCTGTTGATGTGAACCACGCCTCACAGAAAATAAAATTCGGAAGAACTACAACAAAGAATTGTTGATTTGCATAAAGCTGGGAAGGGTTACAAAGTTACCTCAAAACGTTTATATATTCTTTAGTTCACACTTAGACAAACTGTTTATAAATGGAGGTGATTTAATACTCTGGCTACTCTCCCCAGAAATGTTTAGGACACAACTGAGGAAGTCATTGCTCTTCAATTTAACATCGCTGTTCACTTGAAATTTGCCAAAGAGCACCTTGACACTTCACAATTCTACTGGAAAAATGTTTTGTGGACTGATGAAACTAAGGTTGAATTATTTGGGAAGAACACACAGCACTGTGTATGGAATAAAAGGGTCAGTGCATATCCACATGAAAACATCATCCTGCCTTAGAGCCTGTAGAGCTTCCCATCATCATGGGGACAATGGATTCCCAAGTTTATCAAGGTATCATACAGGATAATGTCAGGGTGGCCAGCTGAAGCTCAGTAAAAGGTTTGTAATGCAGCGAGACACTGGCACTAAACATCAAAGTCTATTACAGAATGGTTCTAAAAAAAGAATCCATCTTTTGGAGTGGTTGAGTCACAGCCCAGACCTAGATGCTGTGGAATGACACCTGACATCCTAGGAATATGGCTGAGCTTAAGCAGTTCTATAAGAGGAATAGTCTAAAATTTCCTTATGAACGTGTCACAAAAAAATCCAAGAATTATCAAGTTGGTATCAATGCTCATATGTTTTATATATATACATATCAGTGGTGGAGGACTAAGGAGTTAGATTACTAAAATTGATTTGTACCTGTGCTGATCCTGATGCTAGATTAATAGCTGGACACAGAGATCTGTATCCCCATATCAGAGTTTCTGTTGACATAGACATCATATTTTACGAAATGTTTGCATAGCTCTGGTGATTATCTTACTGTGCATTTTAAAGGGCCTCCCTTGCAAAACGTATCAGAATCTCTCACAACATGAGGTCCTTGCTTTTCTCACTGAAACTTCAGCTTCCTTGAGTATCATGCATTTTTAAATCAATGGGAACCAACCTAAGTTCCAAGATACTTAATGACTAGTAAATTGGTCAAACCAACCCACTTGCAGGCAAAATATTCATGAGTAAAGCACACTTATACAAAAACATGCAGTGGTCCACATAAACTCCCATTTCTCTGCCTACTGTAATACTAGTATACATCTACATTTCAAAGAACTGTTATTGAATTTGACAGTGTCACTTTATTGTTATAACGTATTTTAAATATATAATATATATAGAGAGATTTTTCTTAACCCCTTAATGACAAAGCCCGTACATGTACGGGCTCAAAATGCATTGTTTTCAATGGGTTTAGGGGCCGCCCATTGTCCTTAAGGGGTTAAACTGCCAAATGCATCCACTAGTTCCAGTAAAATTCCAGATGTCTCAAGGTGCAAATATTGCTGATTCTATTCCACATTTCTTTTACAAAAAAACAGTGTAGGCAAATGCCTGGTAGGCTACTGGCTGCCGGTGCCACACACTCTGTAGCATGCGGCCATTGGCTAGGTATTCCAAGCTGCAAGCTACATGAGCTATCAAGCATATCGAGCCTTAGGCAACACTTATGTTATCAGGAGGCCTCTGGCCTTAAAGTACCGGGGCCGCTACGTCATCTCCAGTCAGGCCCCTGAGTGTATGCTAGACAATTAACCCCCACCCCTTTTTTATCTTTCACAACCCTACACCTCTGCTTCTTTTCTTTTATAGCTCTATTCATTTCTTAGCATCTAAAAACCAACCCACCTATGACTCTTAGTCATATGTCACCTCAACATAAAAAATGGCAGCGCTGCAGTGACTAATATTGTATCGCTGACTGCAAAACAAGGCACACGGTTGATATGAAATCCAACTCTGTTGGAATTATATTTGCTATGATCAAGTGCAATGGATCCCAACTAGAAAATCTCTTTACTAGGGCTTAGGCTGCATTTAGTAAAGAAGCATGTCTAGTAAAGAAGCATGTCAGGCATATGACATGAGATGTTTTTTTTTTTTTTTAGCTCATTATAATTTAGAGTTATCCCCATTAGTTGTCCCTTTCAGAGGACACTTTATTTTGTTTTTGTAAATATTCATTTGTGTTTAAATTATTATAATTTAGTTCTTTTCCGTGCTTTGTATATTTGAAAAACAGTAACGTGGCATTAAGCATTTTCTAATTTTAAGATATGTAATACATAGATAATCTTCTTTACTTGTAGAGATTATTTCTTTTGTGTATGAACACAAACAGCAGGACAATTTAACAATACTCATTTAGCCAGCAATAAATGTTGAAAAATACTGAAAGATTAAACAAAGTTTTATTTTTAGGACATGCAACATCTAATTATGATTTATTTCACTTCACTTTTTCTACTGTTTTCTAATTTCCCAAAAGAATAGTTGTTCATTTGTGATACTCTAAATATGTTTTTCTTGTTAACCTGTTATATAACTAAGAAACAAATAAATAAGTCAAGCAAATTAAGCAGACTTTATGATACTATTGCAAGGTAATTTTTATTACAGAATGTGCAATGTGTGATTGTTCCTACACATCACATGGCACTTGCTAGTAAAAACAAAAAGTAAATGACATAATATAGACCTACATGATATAAACCTACAGGGTCTTGTTTACTATGGGTTCTAAAATAAGAATTCAATATGCCCAGTGCACTATACATAAAGTACAACAGAGAATAGCTGGTGAGGTGGGCTGGGGGGAAATTGCCCCCTTGATGGCTTCCCTTTTGACAATTCTGAGCCATTACTAGAAGATCTTTTGTGTATTTTACTTGTACTGCAACAGAAAAGTGTCTAGGTTAACAAGGATTTTATGTAGCATTTACACCTTGTTTGGATCCATTCCATGCTTCTATTATAGGACCATTATTCTATTTAGCCCTTTTTTGAAGACTTTATGTTTTATTACAAAATCTACTGTGTTAGTGAGCCACCTGGTTGGGTTTGCTTCCTAGGCCAGATGATGTCAGCCCTTCCCTGTAGTACAATATATAATGTACATGCACCATTATTATTAGGCCTGGGGAAACACCTTAAAGCATGAGAAAAGATGGTACCTTATGTTTAAAAGGGCCTGTCTAACAAAATGTGCAATTCAGAAGACTAGATTCCAGATTATTTTTTATAAACCAAAAATGCTAAATATTGTGAAAACCAAGAAAATCCATTATTTAAGTATATAATTAAACATAATTACTTGGGTAACAATAAAGGTATTTCTGCACAAATGCAATCCTAAGAGGGGGCTGTATACTATACTACAATATTTGGTGTGACAACTCTTAGCCTTCAAAAAAAACTTCTAGGTACACTTGTACACAGGCGGGGATTTTTTTAGGCATATTGTTAGGATAGCTAGATGTAGGATGACAATTATACCAACAGATGCTAATATTTTTCAATTCAATATGTACCAGAAACATATGTCTGGTACATACACCATGGCAAGGATGAGCACAGCAACAAGACACAAGGAAGTTATACTGCATTAGCAAGGTCTCTGCCAGGTTGAAATTTCCAGGCACACAGGGACTCCATGTGTTTTGTCCAAGCTCTTTTGAAGAAGCACAAAGAAACAGAAATGTTGAGGACCATAGACACAGCGATCGGCCAAGAAAACTTATTGTAGTGGATGAAAGACATATCGTGCTTACTTCCCTTCCCATGCATACTTATTGCCAAATAGCTGAACCTTCAAAATGGAAACAAGACCAAGCGACTCAACTATTCGCGAAAATACAGAAGCTGGGGTATATAAAAATTGCAGCAGGTGTTCTAGACTCATGACTCAAAATTTGAAATATCAATGTATGAGGAACATCCAAACTCACTCAACAAGATGAGTTTGTTAAAGGCAGTTTAATGAAGTCATTCAAGACAAGATATAAAGTAGTTATAATGCATTAGCAAGGTCTCTGCCAGGCAGACATTTCAAGTCAGACAGAGGACTCTAGGTGTTCTGTACATGAAGCACAAATGCAAATGGATTTGGGGGTTTGGTTAGAATTTACGGTCACCTGAATACTGAAAGGTACAGGTAGATACTTATCCATCATGCAATACCATCAGAGAGGCCCCAAAGTCATTAATAACTATCTTCCATGTGAAGAAGAACAAGTAGTCCTGGAAGTGCCCTGATCTCAACATCATTAAATATGTCTGGGATTACGTGAAGATAAAGAAGCAATCAAGGCAACCAAAATCCACAGAAGAACTGTGGTTAGTTCTCTAAGATGCTTAGGACAACCTACTTGCTGAGTTTGTAAAAACAAAAAAAAAGGTGTGTAAGAATTGCGGCAAAGGGTGGTCACACAAAATATTGATTTGATTTAGGTTACCATGTCTATTTTTGAAAGCATTCTTACCTTGCAGCATTTTATATATATATATATAAAACATATATAAAACATACACTCACATATAACACACACATAGCAAAAAATTCTGTATATAAAAAAGTAACACACACATGTAGCTTGGTACTAAGTATGTATTATGCTGAAGCCAAAATATTTCTCAATATAATATCATTAGATATCCAAGGAATATATCTCTCCCATGTCTGTCAGTGAAACAAATATTTTTTGAATGATTTCCCCCAGAGAAGCCACAGAATCCACTAATTCTGTCAATCTCCAAGTGACAACACAGAGAAAATGCCCATCACTGACCAGTAATAACAGCGAAAATACAATTTCAATGATGGATTTCTTTTACCTCACAATTGCACATAACGCATCACATCCTGAAATCAAAGGTATATTATGTAGAAAACTGTGGCACTGTCATCGTGAACATCTTTTCTATTTGTAACGTAATTTGTAATATAATATTCTATTCAACATCTCTATTTTTTATGAGAATGATTAAGTAGCTCATCTCAGTTATCATCTTTTATTTACCATTCTGCTCAGACATTTATTCAGAATATGTGGTTATTTAGAAATATAATATAATTTGCTAAATGTTAAGCAATAATATATACATACCTACAATAACTTTTACACATAAAAGGCACAGTTAAAATAGGATGGTTATATATTATTAAATAGATATTTTTCCACTATTATTCTTTAAAAAAATATTTTTATGTATATAGGGCACAAGATGCAAAGAATTGGGTACATCCAAAGGTACACACGTTAATCGTACAGGGAATTTAATAAATCATTATTTATAACTATGAATCGCTATTTTGTATTTTGCTTATTTTGTTTTCATTTTGCCAAAACTTTGCCTTTCTGTACTGAGGTTTTAACAAAATATTGAAATGCTTCTAAATCTGCAGGTTGCAATTAAAACACTATAAAAATATATAGTGCATTAGGCTTATTTTGTAGTCTCACGCCTTCTAGAAATAAATGTTACTAATGCCATAAATCAAAAGGCGATAAATATTTATGTAAGACCTTTTCTGTGACTATTCATATAGTCCGTGATTCATTTCATTTCTTGTCTACTACATCTTAAGAAACATATTAGGTTCTGACATCTCATGTCTTAACTCTTTCCATCCCCAAGAGGTATATATTGTACTGGTATGCAATGTGGTTAAATGTGTTAAATTAAGATATAAAATAAAGCATAATCTTTATCATAAGCCTAGATAGATAAATAGATAGATAGATAGATAGATAGATAGATAGATAGATAGATAGATAGATAGATAGATAGATAGTTTTTGATGGTTTTGATGGTTAATTAATTGCCAAATTAACTAAAATTAGGGTATTGTTCTTATGTACCAGATATTATGCTACAAATGTTTTCTTTCATGATTATAATATTATACCAGAAAGTGTATACAAATGTGTGCTCAGAAGACATTTATTATCATACAATGCAGCAACATTTATGACTGCAGGATAGCAACAGATAAAATTCTAGGTACTTTACATTGGATAATTAATTTTATTTTTTTATTTTATTGTATCTGTTAAACTGAATATTTGGGTTTTAGTAATTGTTGAATTATTTCTTTACAATATAATACCCAGTGGCCTGTTCCAAGTTTAACTTATAAATAACCATTTATATGGCTGAATGGTCCACTGCCTTATCTAAAATAAGAATACATAGATGTTTAATGTTTAACATGTTATTTCCATTTCATGATAAATGTATTATTTTTGGTTTTGCTTTCATAAAAAAACCCACTTTAAATTAAAAAATAATAATATCATCCATGTAAAGCAATATATGTGCTTATTGCTTATGGTATAGGATGGTAGGAAGAATTGTATTTCAGCATTTACAATTTCAAACAGTCTCTCTCTATATTAGATAACACGGTCTACGGTCTGGCTGTAATTCAACATCTTTTAGTACTACACTGAAAGAAATCTATTTGTCAAAACATAAGAAAAATAATTGTATAATAATCATGCATATATTTTTTTTTTATTCCAATAAATAGGCTGTGATTATGTAAGTACTTAAATGTTCCTTTATATTTTTTTTTTGGTGCGTCCAGAAAAAGAAGAATATCATTTTTACGATACTGTTATTAAACTAAGTATAAACAGAAGAAAATATTGTTTCCCAGGTGTCATCTTGGCCAATAAGATTTTTTTTTTTTTTAAATTTATAGTCATAGGTTGAAAATGCATATCATATGAAATGTTAAACTGTTAAAGTGAAAATGGCTCAAGGATTATAGAAAGGGACTGTAACTCAAGTGTTAACAATTTAAATTTGAGGCTTTTACCAAAAACAGGCATTCAGGGGCAATACATTTAAGTAGTTCAGTGGTAGATATACAAGTGGTTAACTAGTCACGCTTTAGCATGAAGAACAATGAATCCATGCATATTTAGCACAGCAACTATAAGTAATACAGAGTGCAGTGCATCGCTCAATCAAACTCAAATGCACTGAAATTTTCAGTAAACTACATCATGGAATTTCAAATGGCCCCTTTCAGTCATCAGCTGTAACCAGCACAATTCGATTTCGCTGCAGTCAGGTGAACTGTCAGGGTGCTATTACAGATGGCTGGGTGGAACATTTTTCTCACTGTATATACAGTATTCATGCATGTCAGTGGGAGATTTTTCAATATTTCTAATGTTATCGTGCATGTTGTATATGAAGAGCAATGCTAGTTACTCTGCTTTTTTGTTTTATAAATATGTGTGTCATATAATGAGGAAAGGTATTGATTTTTTTATTAGTAGCAAATCTCTAGGTGTCTCAATGGGATCCATGTCATTGACTAAGTAAACACAACACCGCACAAACAAATCAGCTCAGAATATCTATGGTTGTTAAGCTGTTATAAACATATTGCCCATTGTGCCCATTCTACATAACTTGAAAATGTATTATTTAAAAAAAAAATTAAGGTGATGCATAAACATTTAATTTCTGTTGTTTTTATGGGGAATAAATATTAACAACACACACATATATTCTAAAAAGATGGCTCTGGATTTCCTTTTTTTTCCTAAAAATCCGTGATCCATATCTTCTTTTTTTTTTGTAAAGAGAGTTTGCTTGAGAAAAAAAATTCAAGCAACGCAGAACATTCCTTTGACATTTTGTTCAGTGCAACATAATTCAAGCATACGAAATTGAATTTTAAAGGCCTAAAGCCATATTTTGTATCTTATTTTTAATGTTCACATAGATTTAGTAAAAGGGAATACAATATACTGAATTCTAGAGAACGAAATTGCTTTTTTTTTTCCAGTGATTATGTTAAACAAGGTTATTGTTTATTCAGAATTGTTACTTTGCTGTTTTGTCTTTATATTGTGCACGGAGATGAGAGAGAGCAATTTATTGCTACATGTCTCCTAAACTGGACAAATCAAGGTGACAATCCGTGGTTAGCTCTGTCGGGCCCTTTATCCTACTGCAGCAGAGTCCAAGCACAATAGCTGCAAACTAGAATATATAACCCTCCAGCTGTCTTTTTGTGACAGCATAACCTCATCGCTGCAGCTTGTCCGCTTACGTTTGTATATATTTAACTAAATAACTGGATAAACATCCTATATAAATGAAGTATCTTTCTTATGATTCTGGCACCCCAATGGTTAAATACCAGACACATTTTTTTTTTACAATTTACTGAAAGGTAACATTTCCCAATTTCAGTATTTTGTTCACATGTATATATTAATTCACATGTGACACGTTGCAAAAGACAATTACCATTGTCTGCTCTACTTGGGGAAAAACAAACCGAAAGCATTACTTATTGATCAAACTTGAATTTATTATTTTTTTTTTTTGCAGTACTACAGATTGTGCTTGCATTGTTTTTTACAAACATCTTTAATAAAACTGTATTATATAAGAATATAATAGTATAGCAACTAATAGACTAAGATATTTTTACTTTTAGAAACATGCAGAAATCAATTTTATATTTGAAAAAAAGTATGATATAAGAAAACATTAAATCAATCCTTTTTATTAAACAATATAATGAAGTTCATGAGCCTTAATATTGTAATAATTGTTCATGCTAAAGCATTTTCTCTTTTGAATCCTATGGTGTGTTTCATTACAGTGTTTTAATACACCCACCATTTTGTTTCAAGATTCTAGTAAAGCAATTAGCTACAAAATGGAGGTGCAGCCTTGCCTAGCTGTGTGAAGTTATTCAAAATCTATAGGGAAGTGCAATGCCAGTTCTTTGTTCAAAAAATGTAATTTGCTCCTAATGGATATTCCTTATATCAAATAATAAGGATTATAAATGAGGATTTAGTAGAAATGTGTTCCTGATATTTCTGCAAGACTATATAGAGATTGGTGAAGTTAACTGTTTGCATTGAGTGAATGAGTCAAACGCTACCTGTTTGAACAGGTAATTTAGCACGTCCGGTAAAATTTCATATGAGTTACCTAGAAAATGATTCATCTGTCAAGGGTTTCTCAGGATTTCTGAGTGAAAGGAGTCATTTTTCTTCTTTTCTGTGCTGTCGTGTACGCACGATTTTTTTTCTATTGCATATTTATTAGGCTATGAATTATTTATGAAGATGGATATGAGTGCAAAAACATATGCTTACGAGAGGGAATACCTTAAATATGTTCACAGCATTAAGTCAAATAATTACAATTCAATGTCCCCTTTCCTTTGTTGTTACTGTTAGTATCATACACTAGATCTAGGGTTAAGGACATTTGCTTACCACATAAGGAACAGCCATTAATGCAATGAAATACTGAGAGTATTTGATTTTTTTTCAATACATTTTAAATAGGCCCAGTACCGTAAAATACAAGTAAGTGGGGACATCTTAGGAAAGCAGGAAATCTTGTTTGAACATATTTAAATTTATACTGTAAGGAATGGCTGATTTATTGTTATAAATATATGTTTTAATGTGAAAGAGTCTGTAATTCACCATAAGGTAAAACGAGGTTTTTTTCACAGACACACACTTACATAAGGTATATAGTATATCCATTACAATATGTGTAAAGCATACCCCCCTTAACATTTCAAGTTTAAATTGGGACACCTGTGTCTGGAGGTAAAACAAGAGGCGGGGCAAGTCCTGGAAATGGGTGGAGTGGTGTGGCCACCTGAATGACTATATTGTGGTGTTAACATTCCAAGGAGGCAAAGTTGTGTCTGTTTCAGAAGTCTGTGCTACAATACCACAGACCTCCATTGATTTGAAACCTCCCTGGGCATGGTCAGCCCATGCTCTTCTATGCCAGCGTGACTGTGGAGCAGCTACCCAGGTCAGTGGAGTAGTGCCCCAAATCTTTGTTTGTCCCGTGAGAACCAGGACTGTTAGGAGGTATCTTAAAGTCTAACTTATGACTAAGGTAAAGTCTTCATTTATCCCACCTTACCATTTAGGATGAGTGTGATAGAGTAATTCCCATGGTGACACTGAGGTTGCGAGACACGCAGCTGTTTAAGTGGGAAATTGGTCGGGCCTGGAGTTTCCCAAGTATGACTATACCAAACCACTTCACATTATTGCATGGGTGGACAACAGAGAAAGAATGCTGACAGTTTAAACATTAAAAGAAACTGTTGTCGTTACAGATCTTAGTTTAGTACAGCTTATCCCATCCTTACTCAACTCTTTAACACTTGGCAACAGAGGCAGCTTCACTGGACTAAGGCTAACCTTAGTGGCTAATGGCCGCTGTATCTTGGGCTTCTCAATGGTTATTATAACTTAGAAGTAGAGGGTTGGGGAGCCATAAACACGGACCGCTACACTAACACTTTTTTGTAGCCTGTGCATACTCTCATGAGATATCTTTGAGATATGATATCGTATTCTGTTGGCCAGGCCAGGCGGTATACAAGCCTTTGTATCAAGCTCTGGCATTTCCTTACTTCCTTTTCAATCAGGATCAAGGGAGAAGATCTAGATCTCGGATAAATTTGTATCCCAACAGTGGAAATTGGGAGAAACCAGGCTAGTGGTGGCCAATGCAACTGGTTTGAAGCTCTTTTGAATATGATAGGTGTACCTGCCATTAGCTGGCAGTGGTTAATTACTCAATGAATAGTACAGATTAATATCCTATTTAGTCGCAACTGAGGTGTGTGGACACCTTGCCGGCAGATTATACTGTATGCTCAACTGCAAACATCGGGAGAGACTGAGCTAGTTGGGGTTTATAAGACACATAGGTTTGGAGCTCTTGGTATATGCATTGGGTGTAACTCCCTGATGTGCTAAAGTCATGTGAAAAAGAAATTGCACCCTTTTTGAATTCTATGGTTTTACATATTAGGGCATAATAACAATCATCTGTCCCTTAGAAGCCAATATGGAAAAGCCATGTGTGAAAAACTAACTACACCCTTACTGCTTCCATATGAATTAAGATGCTAAACAGCAGACATGTGCTGCTAACATGTGCTGCTAATTGATCATCAGCAAGTGTGACCAGCTCTATGAAAGCCAAAGTTTTAGCAGTTTGCTGGTCTAGAACATGCAGGTGTTAACACTATGCCAAGGATGAAAGATATCAGCAATGGTCTTAGGGAAGCAATTGTTCTGCCCATCAATCTTAGAAGGGTTATGAGGCCTTTTCTAAACAATTTACAGTCCATCATTCTACAGTGAGAAAACGTATTCAGAAGTGAAAACATTCAAGACAGTTGCCAATCTTCCCAGGAGTGGATGCCCCAGCAAATTCACCCCAAGGTCAGACCATGCAATGCTCAGAGAAATTGCAAAAAAACAAGAACTACATCTGAGACTCAAATTTCTGCATTTAAATGTTTATAAACTGAAGTATGGTTTGTTTGGAATGGTTGCCAGGAGAAAGCATCTTCTCTCTAAAAAGAACATGGCAGTACGGCTTAGGTTTGCAAAGTAGCATCTGAACAAACCACAAGACTTAAGGAACAATGTCCTTTGGACAGACGAGACCATAGTGGAGATGTGTATGAATAATGTTCAGTGCTGCAAAAACCAAGCACAGCATATCAGCACAAACACTTCATTCTTACTGTCAAGCACAGTGGTGGAAGAGTGATGATTTGCTCTTCTTTTGCAGCCACAGGACCGGGGAACCTTGCAGTCATTGAGTAAACCATGAACTCCTGGGTGTACCAAAGTATTCTAGAGTCAAATGAAGGCCATCTAGAATGGCTAAAAAAGAAAAGAATCAAGGTTTTTGGAAAATCAATGTTTTCCAAAGGCTCAGACCTCAACCCAATTAAAATGCTGTGGGGGGGGACCTTAAGAGAGTTGTGGATAACCAAATGCCTTCAAACCTCAATGCACTGAAGCAACGTTATAAAGAAGAATGAGCCAAAAATGGGCCTCAGCGATGTGGTC
This sequence comes from Spea bombifrons, assembly GCF_027358695.1. Classification (NCBI taxonomy): domain Eukaryota; kingdom Metazoa; phylum Chordata; class Amphibia; order Anura; family Pelobatidae; genus Spea; species Spea bombifrons. The sequence continues at coordinate 87,163,353 of NC_071091.1, read as the reverse complement.
TGATAAAGCCAAACAGAAAATGATTACTTCAAGTTACTGCTGCTACAGGTGGTTCTACAAGCTATTGAATCATAAGGTGTACTTTGTTTTTCACACATGGCTTCTAATTTTTTCTTTATTTTTGTTGAATAAATCATGATTCAGTGTAATCTGTTGTGCTACTTACCTCATTTTCAGACCTGCTAAGGAACTGATGATTATTGTTATTATGTCTTGATATGAAAAATCATAGAATACAGGGTGCACTTTCTTTTTTCACACTACTGTAAATCAGCCATCAGCTGGTAGATGGTTAATGTCTTCAAGTTGGCATGGCAGTGGACATGTGTTCAATAATGATGTGGCCAAGCCCTGGCCCACATTTTCGTGGCTGGTGTCTTATTGGCTGTTCTAATTGTCTTGTTTTAATGCATCATTCCACTTATTCCGCTCTTCAGCAGACTAAAGGTGAGTAAGGTAAAAGTTTTTACTGCCATTTACCACAAATCAAAGCTTCACTGAGGTAGACTTTAAGTTAAATGTACTTTCAGTCACTTAACTAAATTATTCTAAGAGCTATGTAGGCGACCACTGCATAAGGAACATTATGTAGTCAGGTTGATGGTAAATGTAATCATTTCTCATACACAGTTGTGATTTTAAAACTATATAAGTACCTAAGCACAAATACATACACATAGGTATATTTATATATAGTTATTGTAAATCAAACACATCTAGGATTATACAATTTATTATATTTAAAAAAAAATCCAGAATGTAGGTGCTTTTTTGAGAAGGTAGGCTAACACCTCTAAGCCAATCAGCATATGTTAATCATTTGTAATCGTTTGGTAACCATGACCCTAGAGGTCATAAGTTTTAGTAATAATATGAATAAGGCAGAACTATAGCTATTCATAGGTAGGAAGACACCTATTTTCTCAACCACATTCGTCTTATTCTGGGCCATGTCATTTGGGGAAAACCTAATAATAAGTTTTTTTCTAGAATAATTACCATACACAACATACAAAGTACTCAAATCAAAGAGTGTACAGGCTTTATCCATCAGCCAAGTACTGCCTATTGCTCAACATGAAACTAGGATATCAGACAGTATAAAAATGTTTAGCCTAATCACTCCCTAATGACAGCGACTTATATCCACAGTGTAGTTGATTTGTTTCTTGGTTTTAAAAAGTAGATTATTTCTGTGGTGCAGGCTTAGCCTAAGCTGTTGAGAAACCACAAGCACTGCACTTCAGCCTGTATTTGGGACTTTAGCCAAGGCTAATCTGATTAAAAGGGCATATTTTACAATATGGTGGTGCTTTCAAAGTTCTGTGCAACTAGATAGAGCAGAGCCAAAACCAGAAAAGAAGAACACAAATTGCGTTTTCAAAGCACAAAAAAACCTTCCATGCAAAATGAAACCTTTGAGAGATGTACTGCATGCATGAGTATGTCTGATGGTATTGCTGTAAAAAAATCCTGCCTCTGATTACAAAACTGTAAGACATAAAAACCAGATATGGCTAATGCTACATTTTTTTAAATAATTTTATTTAGTCTCTAACCATAGTTATACCTGTACATCTTTGTACTTGAGTAATATTATAATTACTTTTATTATGGTGATATCTCTTTGAGTATTAACTGTTGCCTCAGTAAAAACATTTCATAAACATTAAAATAAATGCATATATATATATATATTTCTACTGTTAACTGCTATTACAATATTGTGTATCACATAGTAGAACATGCCATTTTGGCTACACTGAGATGCCAAAGCCTTGTCAAATCCAATGAACAGAAAATCTTTTTAGGTCATTGGGTTTTATTGCTTGGTTTTATAAACCAGACTGAAAAACAATAAAATACAATAATACCAAATGTTCAATACCACATTTAAGGGTCTATTGCATTATGTCAGAATTCTGGTTCAAGAAAATCCCTCAATATGTATATTACATTGAATGGGTATGTGCAATGGGAAGATTTGGGGCAATCTTCAAAGTCTGCTTTTTGCCCTTTAATAAGAAACAATTCATCTGATTGGTCTATAAAATACACATTTATTACCAAAAATAACACTAAAAAGAGCACATTGTTATTTAAGAAGTAATTTAACCCATTAAGTTCTGGGCAGTTTTAAAATTTTTGTAGCCTTCTTGGCTGTTTTAACATTTCTGCCTTGTCTGTGTTTAGCTGAAATGTTCTACTTTCTCATTTAGTGCACCCAAACAAATTATGCATTATTATTTTTCCAAAAGAAGATATGTGTTGATCATAAAAATATTTTATGATATTTGTCCTGAGTTTAGAAATACCCTATGTTATTTTGCAATGGACAATAAGTACAAGTAGTGTTTTGCTACTTTGAAGTCAACCAATGCAATTTACCCCATCAAGCCATATATTTTTTAAAACATTGTGCGATCAGTGGCAGGGGAACAGATCAGGGTCTCTACATAGCCCGAGAGTCCCAGGAGCACCACAAGGATTCACTGGCAACATCAGTGATGACGTTGCTGGAAGGAAATGTGCCATTACATTTCATCTGCAGCTTAGGGCCACAAATGTTGTCCCCAGCTTTCAAGGGGGATCACAAAATCAACAGGGGATATGTTCGTGGTCCTCAAGGGCCATTTTTTGTGACGTATCCCCTACCTCACCGGTCCTTAAGGGGTTAAAAAATTCATAGGATGAACACTTTGTTGACCAAGAAAAGAGATTATGATAAGCCATTCTGTCATTTCTACAGTGCATGAAGTACCTCGGATTCCCCCCATTTGCACTCCTTTAAGGACGCTATCCACATCATCAGAATGATATGGAGCGTTGACAGGGATAACTAGGTGGCTGCCTGGTGGAAGTTATAGGAAATAAAACTCAGACAAGCATTTTAGATTTAACAGGTTCAAGGGAAGGGGCAGATACAGGGAACAGCCATGGGGACCAGGTACTCCCCCAGTTAAAACATTTTTATGGGTTGTTAGGAATTGTTCTAGTTGGGGGATTCCATCCACTATGGGGTGAACCTGGTCCTATGGCATTGTTTAATAGACAATATGTTTTTTTGTGTGGCAAGAAAATATGTAGGATCCAGATACATTCAAGGAGTACATTTGAGTCTAGTAGACAATCCACCAATTTTTGGATTTAACTGTTAAGGTCACAGATGACGGAATTAAAACAGAAACATATTCAAGCAGGTTGATAGTAACAGTTTTATTAGAAGAGATAGCTGTCACCACAATCAATGGTTAAAAACATACCTTTTGGCTAATAAAGAAGAAATTCTTGTGAAACTATAGCAAAGTGTATGATTTTGATAAACAGTAATATTAAGAAATGGAACAATTAAAACAAGTAGAAAGACAAGTAAGAAATATTGAATTTCAACTTGGATGCAAAAAATATAAAAAAATGATTTAGGGAGTGCTGGATTAAGACCTAATACTAGGAGAAATGCTACCCAAATATCCAAAAGTTATTTTTAAAACAGCACATAATATAGGTAGCACGATACCTCCTTGCACTTTGAAGGATAATCCACCTAGAAAGCAATGTCAGTGGTTAAAAGACAAATGTAGTAAGTGTAAAGCTTGCCAAACACAAGTTAGAAAAGATTTGAATTCACATTCACAGCAAAAGAAAAATTCACAGTAGGCAAAAGTTACAAAGCCAAACATTTTATAAATTGTAATACCCCCAGGTAGTCTACTTGATACAATGTTGCTGTGGCACACAGTACATATGCCAGACTAGTAGACCTTTAAAGGAAATCATTCTAGAACATGATAACTTGATTATATTCAACTCAGAAAAAAAAATCAATACGCAAATATTTTTATGCCCCAAGGATAATCTCTATTAGATAAAATTGTACCCAGATGGAATAGGGGAGAAATAAAAAAAGAAGGGGCCTTGAGTAAAAAGAGGAAAGTGAGAGGTCATCAGGTCACATTGACCGGGGTCAAAGCTCATGCATGGAACACATAACCAGCCCCACAAAAAGGAAACAGAAGCCCCAAACGAGTGGATCTAAAACTGATAAAATGAATATTAGCAAAAGCTAATGAAAAGTGAGATTGAATCAGAATTTCATTTGTGCTAATCCTGATAAATATTCTCTATTAGGAATGACATCAATGATACCAGGTAACAACAGTACTCTCACATGAATACTCTTTTCTCAGTGTCAGGGCATTTATAAGAAGAAACACTCATTCAGGTCCAATGCATGACCAGTATTTTGCATGCTCTGGAATCTAGTATGTTGGTGCACGGGGTGCCTTGTGACTGCGCCACAGAGGAGTCCCCAAACTTCCCAAACATACTGGCATTTGGGACGTCATGGAGAGTATCTGGTCAATAGGTCCCAAGTACAGAAAGTGTTTACCCATCACTATGGTCTAGGGTTTATTGGTTAAACAGTTTGGCTCATGGATCATTATTTCATTGAAAGTTGAGCAGTGTTTCAATAAGACGTCATGTTTGCCATCTATCAGTAAGCGGCCCCAGGACTCTTGACATGGACGTGGTACGCCAAGGCCAGATTTTGCTGCCAATCCTACCCTGCTGGCGAGTTTGAAAAATATATACACCTATATATGCTTATATCGATATATTAATGCAGGTGATAAGAATTTAAATGTTGACACGTAATTACATTTTCCTCTTTTAGTTCTAAGATCAGCTTATTAAATTGCATATTAATAATATTCATATTACATCTTATAATTCTTACCCATTTGTTTATATTAAGCTAAAACTAAGCATCCTTTTTTGCAACAAACAATAGTAGGACTGAAAAAAGCAAGAGAATAGTTCATGAAATAGGACATTCAATGAGAACTGTTTATACTTAAAAATAGGTTCCCTTATGAATGAACACACATTTTCACCAGTCCTAATCAGCAGTATTCTGTGTAAAATGCAGGGGTCTTTGCTCCTTACCATATAGACCTCTGGCCTCACCACCAGAGTTGATTTGAATTGCTAAGAGATTTAATGAAGCAATTTACAAAGAGAGGGAAACATCAGAAAAACCTGCCTGGAAATTAGCACATATGACTGAAAATTACCTTACTTATCTTAATTGAAGTAACATGCCCCCTTTTTCATTACAACTGGCCTAGAAGTCTTTTTTTCTGCTGTTTATTAAATTTGAAGGTGGCTAAATGGTAAGACATATCCAGCTTTTTCATTCAAACTATATTCAGTTGGTCTGTGTCACATATGGGAGACCTTCTCCTGGTAGCAGCCAAGCTCAAGCTAGCCAGATTAAGGTTTACATGTGGAAGGTGCCTAACCAAGACCATCTACTACGCCATCATGCCGGGCTTCTTGCAGTACTGATACGCTTAAGGGGGCATGCCTGTGACGTGCAGCAGGGGGCTGGGCAGACTTGGAACCACCATTCAAATAGCTATAACTGCTGTGTACAGGTACAAAGTCCTAGCATTTTTGAATCCTGCTGACCTGTTCTATGTACTGTACCAACCCTCACTACATGCACCGTTGTATCAACCTTGGCTACGTCTGACTACCTGCTTAGTGTACCAAAACCAGCATTTTCTGACTACCTGTTCTTTGTGCCTGACATGACATCCTAGGTTTATCTGTTCTCTGTACATACCTGTGGCATCTCCTATCTCAAGGTGTCTGGCCCTCCGGCTGTTGCTGTACTATCTTACTTCCTAATGTATTTGTCTCTACCTGAGCCTCAACACTGTTGGGATCATTGATGTTCCTGGTCATCTTATCTTGGTGCTCAACCCTTGGGTAGATTAATCAGGGTGAATAACTCCTGTGATATGTGCTCCTGGGTTTAGATGTTGTGACAACTACCACTTTGAGAAGGGGTATAAACCCAATGCAGAGACAGCCCTTAAGAGTCCTTAGATTGTAAGCTCACAAGCGGGGCCCTCAAAGCCAGGAACTTTGTGTATAAGTACCATAAGCCTAGATGGCAAGCTCACAGGCAGGGTTCTTAACACTTAATGTGTCTGTACTTATTTGTCCTGCCAGTATATCCTATATCTTGTAGAAAGCCTTCCCAGAAGACTGGAAGCTGTTATAGCTGTAAAGGGGGGACCAACTACATAGTAATGTCTATGTATTTAGAATGTAATGTCATAAAAACCCTGTTGGTGTAATAGACAATATTTTTGTCCATATAGTGTATATTTGTGTGTGTGTGTGAACAAGCAGCAATCATTCTTGATGTTTGGACATTTATCTTAAGTAGCCTTTCTCAAATAGCCTTAGATACATAAATTTATATCCTAAGGTAACTTTCAAAACGCAAGGTAAACATCTTTACACCGCATGCCCTCACTGAACAGCGTAACATCCTCAGAGCCTATACATAAAACAAGATTGTGCTATGATGCCAAGAATACCATCATAATGTATAGAAATATATGTAATTCCCCTATGCATTGACATCCATTACATTCAAGATTGTTTGTGGTCTTGCATTTTAAAAGTGACTGGAATGGAATTGTTGTAGAATAAACTGTCAAATAGGGAAAATGATCAAGGGAGATAGCTAATGGCGCAGAGAATACAATGTAGCATGAAGCATTTGTTTTCTTTATGTTTATGGATTTCTTAATGAAGTATATGAGTTATGGTGATAACAAAGAAAATATTAAATTAGTGGTAGTACCATTGTGTGTGAACAACTGCTAATACTAAGTGTCTTGCAACACACAAACTTGAAAAACACAATACCTTGTTGGCAAATATTTATAGTAATGTACTGATCAACATATAATATGTTATAAAATGTCATTACGATTGTTCTCGGTGGAGACATGCAAATACAGGGAAAGGGCATGCTATTCTTTCACTTGTTCTAAAGACTATTTGTTACACAGTATACATACATTATATAGACAAAAGTATTGGGACATCTGAGCAGTACACCAACAGGGACTTTTATGACATCACATTCTAAATACATAGACATTAATATGTAGTTGGTCCCATCAAACCCCATCAAACATCTCGGGATGAAGTGGAACGGAGATTGCCAGCCAAGCCTTCTTATCTAACATCAGTGCATGACCTCACAAATACTTCCACAGAAACTCCAAAATGTTGTGGAAAGCCTATTTATATATATATATTCACTGGCCACTTTATTAGGTATACCTTGTTAATACTGGGTTAGACCCCCTTTTGCCTTCAGAACTGCCTTCATTCTTTGTGGCATACTTTCTACAAGGTGCTGGAAACATCCTTCAGGATTTTGGTCCATATGGACATGATGGCATCACGCAGTTGCTGCAGATTTTTCGGCTGTTAATCCATTATGCAAATCTCCCGTTCCACCACATCCCAAATGTGCTCTATTGGATTGAGATCTGGTGACTGTGAAGGTCATTGGAGTACAGTGAACTCATTGTCATGTTCAGGGGCGGGCTGGGACGGGGGGCAGGGGGGCAATTGCCCCCCAGGCCGCCCTAAATCCGGGCCGGTGGGCCGGCCGGACGACCGGCAGACAGACATTCAATGCGGCTGCGGCCGCAAAGTTAAAAACTAAGCGGCCGCGAGCAGGATTGAATGCGGCCGTCATGCGTACCTGGCGGGGGAGGGAGGGGGGCGGTCCGCCCCGGCTGCCGCTCATCTGAGGGGTGCCACCATGCCGGCACGCCTCCAGTTTCTGGAGGCGTGCCGGCATGGTGGCACCCCTCAGATGAGCGGCAGCCGGGGCGGACCGCCCCCTCCCGTTTCGGTGCGCGCGGCAACAACACTGAAGCCACGCCCAACATTTTCCGCGCTCAGTGCACCGGAAGGACAGGAAGAAGAAGAATTAGAAGAAGAAGAAGAAGAGGAGGAAGAGGAAACGTGAGAGTGAAAGAAGAAAAGGTAGGAGAGAGTGGATTAGTAAGTGTGTGAGAGTGATGGCTGTTATGCTGAATGTAAGTGTGTGAGAGTGATGGGTGTTATGCTGAATGTTTGTGAATGAGGGTTCCAGATAGCATGGATGTGGAAGTGTTGGGGGATAGCTTGGCATAGGGAGTCCGTAATCACATTCCTTTCATGCCCAGATTCCAGCATGTAGTGGCTGCCTAGGCATGATAGGAGTGTGATTGCTGTTATAAATTATTTTTTGGTCCAACTTCGGTGTGTTAACACTTTTATTGGACAGAATAATTCAATGACAGTATTAATATATATATATATATATTGATATATATAATTGCAAACAGCAATCACACTCCTATCATGCTAAGTCAGCCAGCACATGCTAGAACCTGGGCATGATAGGATTGTGATTGTTGTGATATATATGTGTATATATATATATATATATATATATATATATATATATATATATATATGTGTTAATATTATTGTTGATTTTTTTGTCTAATTTTGGTGTTACTTTTAATAAAGTATTTTAAAGTTTTTTTTTTTGTTGTTTTTTTTTTCTGTTTTGGCCAAGTGAATGCTGAATTTTTAGTTTCAGTCCAGAATTTTCATTTCGGTGCATCCCTACTATATACTTTGCCAGTCACTAAAGTGGTAAGCCTACACCACATCAATGTTTGGCTTAGTATATAGTGATAGGGGTTGTCAGTGTCTGGCTCAATGTATAGGCACACATTGACGGTGGTACCGCATAATCCCTAAGTAAATAATGATAACAAATATGCTGTACCCCTGTCAATGTTTGCCTAACCATAGAAACTATGCAGTTTTAAAGTGTGTGTGGGGGGTGCCACATACGGGGTCTGCCACAGGTGCCAAATACTCTAGGTACGCCCCTGCATCATGCGGCTGTCAGACCCAATGGCCATGCCTCAGCTCCTCTTCCCACGTCTTAAAAGGGGTGTAATGAAGAGCTGAGGCATGCGGTGTTTGCACGCCGGCCACTTTAATTTCATTAGGCACTGGTGGAGTGACTGCCGCACGACGGCCGCTTTCAATGTCGCTCGCAGCCGCTTTGATGGTGCAATGGGCCAGTTGACTAGACTTGCCCCCCAGGCCTTAGGCTGCCAGCCCTCCCCTGGTCATGTTCAAGAAACCAGTTTGAGATGATGTGAGATTTGTGACATGGTGCATAATCCTGCTGGAAGTAGCCATCAGAAGATGGGTACACTGTGGACATAAAGGGATGGACCTGGTCAGCAACAATACTCATATAAGCTGTCCCATTTTAACAATGCCCAATTGGTACTAAGAGGCCCAAAGTGTGCCAAGAAAAAATCCCCCACACCATTACACCACCAGCCTGAACCGTTGATACAAGGCAGGATGAATCCATGTTTTCATGTTGTTTACACTAAAGTCTGACCCTGCCATATGAATGTCACAGCTTGAATCGAGACTCATCAGACAGGCAACGTTCTTCCTGTATTCCATTGTCCAATTCATCTCGAACCAGTCTACCCATTCTCCTCTGACATCAACAAGGCATTTACGTCCACACAACTGGCACGCACTGGATATTTTCTCTTTTTCAGACCATTATCTGTAAACCCCAGAGATGGTTGTGCGTGAAAATTCCAGTAGATCAGCAATTTCTAAAACACCAACAACCATGCCACGTTCAATCCAATTTCTTCCCCATTTTGCTCAGTTCGAACAACAAGTTGTCTTGACCACGTCTACATGCCTAAATGCATTAAGTGGCTGCCATGTGATTGGCTAACAAGCAATTAAACAGGTGTACCTAATGATGTAGCCTATTTGTGTGTGTATATTTATCTATATATAGATATATATATATATCTATATATATCTATATATATCTATATATAGATATATATAGATATATATAGATATATATATATATATTTGCAGGTCTAAAATCCCTTAAGTACAAGTTTTAAATTCAGAGCAGGATTCTTGGTGATAAAGACTGGAGCACTGCACGTATACTTTTCATGATTTTCCTGTGTGTTCGTTAGGTCCTCTAAGTTATACATTATGGGTGTAGTTTTTTTACATTGTAAGAATATCACATTGTAAGTAATGAAATCAGATAAAATGCATCTCAAGGATATACTGTACCTATATATATGTATATGTTGGTAGTGTTATGTACACTACGTACAGTAGACAGGTTTAAAATACAGTAAATGAAAGCTGTGTTACGTCGCATTATAAACTGTGAGCTTTAAAACCAAAATGTTGACAATTAGAAGTTTTGGAAATAGAAGTAAACTCATAAAAAATGAAATGCTTATGTTTAAGAGAGGCCTTACTACTCAGATTAAGGTTCTCAAATAAGCATTCTGTGTGTCTGTTGAGAGTCAACACAGATCCGACAGGATTGTTCAGCATGGACACTAATAAAAGACAAGTGGTTCTTTGTCAAGACGCAAATGATTACTTCAACGAGTACTGAGCAGAAAACCAAGTATCACAGACAAAGTGCTGTGCTTAAGACCCTCAAGACAAAGGATCAATTGACTTTCTCCATTAGCTTTTGTGCCAAACATGTAAACACAGTTTCCTCTCTATCTTTAAAGCTTGAAGTGTGCCAGCTTTGTTAACATACTGGGTGTTACTGTGTGGTTACCAGTCTAAAAATGTTATTTATTTTTTTTAGCAAAAAAAAAAGATCAGCTGAACCTAAACCAGTATTTTGGCAAATTATACTGAAATTATTTAAAAAAAGGGACTACTTTTAATTCAACATCTCCTAGTGTACATAGTACATTATATAACTTATTTATATCAGTCAAAAATGGGCAACCTCTCTGCAAAGTAAGATATAATTATAAAAAAAGTCTGATATCAAGATGTGATAAAACCAGCATATAATAAATAATTATATCAAGCTGGACAGCTAACCAGTTCTACATGCACTAATCCATTTATTAGTGTAGTTGCAATGATTTTGTTTAATGATTTCTTCATTTATCCACATCCCAAGGAACTCATAGGAACTAAGACCACTGATGCTCCAGACCATTCCGAAACACAATAAAAACAAAGTGATCATAGCCAGAAATTTGGTTGGCTATGAGCAAAAAGAGATGAGTGATGAATAAAAAGTTAGATTTGGAATATTTGGAGGTTTGCTTTGCTTCCGTGAAAAGCTTAATTTTGCTTCCCAGGGAGAGAGTCACTAATACTCCCCATGGAACTCAGTCCCTGATAAGACTTTAAAAATTAAGTGACCTTAAACACATCCCCATTTCCCTTCATATTATGAGGTCTATACATTATGGTTCTAGTTACTACACTCATGTTTACCCTTCCAACCCCCTCCACAATATAACTGTGCTTATTAATGAACAATTCTCCATTTTGGTCATTATGATAGCTGCTTTCCATATATTACTGCTCCCATTCCACCATAGTATTTTTATTGTTTCTAAATACCTACCTCTTGTTATTAAATATACGATGTGTATGATCTCCACAGCCCAATATCATCATTATTGTCAGTACCCTACTTGTACATCACCTTTTTTCTTTTTCCCACCCATAATATTATCTTTTTCAGCCCCCCTATCCACAGAATCATGTGCTTCAGCTCTATACTCTGTGTTATTATTATCTTAGTCAGATTTGATTACATTTTCCACCCCTCCCCAATATCATCATTTCAGTCCCCACTCTTATTATCTTTTTCACTCCCCTTACACATCTTTGCTTCATTCTTCTCGCCCTTACCACTATTTTCCTAACGACCCTGACCTTTATCAGTATCCTTGCAATCCTGCATTGCATGTCATTATGCTTGTTAATCTTTCCTCCTTCTCTCATCACATGTCATCGCCCTTTGCATGTATCGGTTGTGCTGCTCTGGGTAGAGAGTTTTCTACAATGGGAAAGGAGTCCATTTATTTTATAGCTATTGCCTTTTCAGTGCTGCTGGTGTGAGAGAGGAGAGAGGCTGTGTATGTAAGAGCGAGGCTTGGCACAGAACTGTAAGGGTTCGGTTGTGGACTTTTATAGATGTAACAGCACTGGTTAATTATTTAACAGCAAATGGCTTTAAGAACCACTTTTAACATTGTTGAGTATTATTTTGTGCTTAAAACTATTACACATCTCAGTCTCCTATATACAAACACCCCCTTATACACATCAATATGTACCCACTTTATAAATATACCCATTTAGCATGTATTGCTTGCTTCTTACAAATCCTATTTAGACTGTAAGCTCAAGTGAGCAGGGTCCGTCATACCATCTGCTTCTGTTACTATATATAACTTGTATATACGGTATATATATATCTCTAATGACCTAGTACTATGGGATCGTCATGGTGTATTTAAATAAAATATAATAGTAATAATATCACATTATTATTCAATATTTCCAATGATTCTCATTAGGATCGAGGAACTAAAGTTAAATTTAAGTGTCATAACATAGTTAACTAATAGGTTCCATTATATTTATACAATTCTCAATCAGAAAATCTTCATCCCGTATATCTTTATCTAAATCTTTATTCCTA